>NC_139992.1:48902857-48947857 GCF_964263955.1 Coregonus lavaretus | reverse complement strand
AATAGAACTGTCTTTATTCAACTCATATTCAAGCATTTTATCACGGCTCTGTCTGTTATAAACTCTGTCAGTGGTAACCTCCACTCTTGTGTGTGTGTGTGTTCAGCTGTGTGTGTGTGTGTTCAGCTGAGATACTGATGGATGTGGCAACTCTAGACAGCAGGTTGAGCTGAGGCCACGCCCCAGGAGCCAACGCAATGCATGATGGGATTGATGGCTAGCGGCATAGTTGAGTCAATCCAGGCCACTGATTTCAAAAGCACAGAGCTGCCGTGCCAATCAACACAACACTAATAACACTGAACTGAGGTGTATAGGAACCCTAGGTGTAAAATAGTAAATCATGGCTATTTCTCAGAAAGTTTTAAACTGTCAAGAGGAGTGAAACAAGGTTGTCCAATATCGGCATATCTATGTATTATTGCCATCGAGATGTTAGCTATTAAAATCAGATCCAACAATAATATCAAGGGATTAGAAATCCAGGGCTTAAAAACAAAGGTGTCATTGTACGCTGATGATTCATGTTTTCTTTTAAATCCACAACTTGAATCCCTCCACAGCCTCATAGAGGATCTAGATACATTTTCTAACCTCTCTGGATTAACAACCAAATTATGATAAATGTACTATATTATGTATTAGATCACTAAAAAATAAAAATGTTACATTACCATGTAGTTTACCAATAAAATGTTCTGATGGTGATGTGGATATACTCGGAATACATATCCCAAATGAAATAAATGATCTCACTCCAAAAAAATTTAATAGAAAGTTAGCAAAAATAGATAAGATCTTGCTACCATGGAAAGGTAAATACCTGTCAATTTGTGGAAAAATCACACTGATTAACTCTTTAGTATTATCCTAGTTTACCTATTTGCTTATGGTCTTGCCTACGCCTAGCGAACAGTTTTTTAAATTATATGAGAAAAAAATATTCCATTTTATTTGGAACGGCAAGCCAGACAAAGTTAAATGGGCCTATTTATATAATGAAAATTCATTAGGAGGACAGAAATGATTAAATATTAAAGCATTAGACCTATCACTAAAAGCTTCAGTCATACAAAAAAGTATACTTAAATCCGAACTGGTTCTCTAGCAAACTAGTAAGATTGTCTCACCCAATGTTCAAGAAGGGACTTTGTCCCTTTATTCAGATTACAACCCCTCACTTTCAGGTATTTGAAAAGGAAATCATCTCCCAAATATCACTATTTCTAAAACAAGCCATAGAAAGTTGGTTGCAATTTCAATTTAATCCTCCAGAAATGACAGAACAAATATTGCAACAAATATTGTGGTTAAACTCAAACATACTAATTGATAAAAAACCGTTCTTTTTTGAGAAAATGTTTAAAAAAGGTATAATCTTCGTAAATGATATTATTGGTAGGAATGGTGGAGTTATGCAGCTAACAAAAACATATGGAAATGTCTGCTCTACCCAAAATTACAACCAAATAATTGCAGCATTACCGCAAAAATGGAAGAGGAAAGTGGAAGGAGGAAAAAGTAAGGAACTTGTCTGTCGGCCTTGCATTAAAGAACATAATTGGTTAAAGAAAATGGTGATAAATAAAAAAGTTTACCAGTTTCATTTAAGGACCAAAAGATTGACAGCCGTCCCATATAGATTGCAAAATAGTTGGGAAGAGATTTTTGATGTACCGATTCCATGGCATAGTGTTTATGAACTGATACGCAAAACGACGCGGATTCAAAACTTAGAATTTTTCAATTTAAATTATTATATAAAATTCTTGCTACCAATAGAATGTTATTTGTATGGGGGATACAATCTTCCCAGCTTTGCAGATTTGGCTGTGAAAAGACAGAATCATTAGATAATTTGTTTTGGTACTGTCCATTTGTAGCTTGTTTATGGACACAGGTCCAGGAGTGGCTGAAGGATTGCAATATTTGCATGGAGCTGACCCTGCAGATAGCACTACTGGGTGATCTGAAAAGTCATAGTCAATCGATCAATAATATAATAATACTTTTAGCAAATATGTTTATTTTCTATTCACAAACTGTAGAAACAATGAGAATAGAAAGGTTCAGAACTTTTGTAAAACATCACAGTACAGTTGAAAAATATATGGCAAATAGAAATCCAATATGGATGGTGTTAAGAGATAGATGGGAGGTGTCGAATGGAGCTGAAAGATGGGACTAATAACAACAACTAATAACAACAAGATAACTAGTGTAAGACATGCTGTGTCCATAATAAGTATATAGGTTATATATTGTGAGCTTTTGTGAAAGAGCACAGTTAGAAAGATATGGCATATAGAAGCATACCAGATGGAAATCATGAAAATGATCGGAGGAAGTTCAGGAGTAAAAACAAACAAAATATAATGAGTGACTGTGTCCATAAAATGTATATAGTATGTATAAGCATGAAGTAGAGGCCTAAGCATTGTTATTCACAAGTTTACTCCAATTAGGGAGGGGATGGTGGGGTTGGAAAGTAATAAAGGGAAACATATATATTTTTTCAAAGGATATGTATGTATGTATATATGTATGTATGTGTATATATACAGTGGGAAGAACAAGTATTTGATACACTGCCGATTTTGCAGGTTTTCCTACTTACAAAGCATGTAGAGGTCTGTAATTGTTATCATAGGTACACTTCAACTTCAGAAATCCAGAAAATCACATTGTATGATTTTTAAGTAATTCATTTGCATTTTATTGCATGACATAAGTATTTGATCACCTACCAACCAGTAAGAATTCCGGCTCTCACAGACCTGTTAGTTTTTCTTTAAGAAGCCCTCCTGTTCTCCACTCATTACCCGTATTAACTGCACCTGTTTGAACTCGTTACCTGTATAAAAGACACCTGTCCACACACTCAATCAAACAGACTCCAACCTCTCCACAATGGCCAAGACCAGAGAGCTGTGTAAGGACATCAGGGATAAAATTGTAGACCTGCACAAGGCTGGGATGGGCTACAGGACAATAGGCAAGCAGCTTGGTGAAAAGGCAACAACTGTTGGCGCAATTATTAGAAAATGACAATCACTCTCGGTCTGGGGCTCCATGCAAGATCTCACCTCGTGGGGCATCAATGATCATGAGGAAGTTGAGGGATCAGCCCAGAACTACACGGCAGGACCTGGTCAATGACCTGAAGAGAGCTGGGACCACAGTCTCAAAGAAAACCATTAGTAACACACTACGCCGTCATGGATTAAAATCCTGCAGCGCACGCAAGGTCCCCCTGCTCAAGCCAGCGCATGTCCAGGCCCGTCTGAAGTTTGCCAATGACCATCTGGATGATCCAGAGGAGGAATGGGAGAAGGTCATGTGGTCTGATGAGACAACAATAGAGCTTTTTGGTCTAAACTCCACTCGCTGTGTTTGGAGGAAGAAGAAGGATGAGTACAACCCCAAGAACACAATCCCAACCGTGAAGCATGGAGGTGGAAACATCATTCTTTGGGGATGCTTTTCTGCAAAGGGGACAGGACGACTGCACCGTATTGAGGGGAGGATGGATGGGGCCATGTATCGCAAGATCTTGGCCGACAACCTCCTTCCCTCAGTAAGAGCATTGAAGATGGGTCGTGGCTGGGTCTTCCAGCATGACAACGACCCGAAACACACAGCCAGGGCAACTAAGGAGTGGCTCCGTAAGAAGCATCTCAAGGTCCTGGAGTGGCCTAGCCAGTCTCCAGACCTGAACCCAATAGAACATCTTTGGAGGGAGCTGAAAGTCCGTATTGCCCAGCTACAGCCCCGAAACCTGAAGGATCTGGAGAAGGTCTGTATGGAGGAGTGGGCCAAAATCCCTGCTGCAGTGTGTGCAAACCTGGTCAAGACCTACAGGAAACGTATGATCTCTGTAATTGCAAACAAAGGTTTCTGTACCAAATATTAAGTTCTGCTTTTCTGATGTATCAAATACTTATGTCATGCAATAAAATGTGATTTTCTGGATTTTTGTTTTAGATTCCGTCTCTCACAGTTGAAGTGTACCTATGATAAAAATTACAGACCTCTACATGCTTTGTAAGTAGGAAAACCTGCAAAATCGGTAGTGTATCAAATACTTGTTCTCCCCACTGTATATATATATATATATATATATATATATATATGCGAGAGAAAGAAAAAAAAACATATGGGGGATTGGAAGTGATGCAGACAATTACATTGATGGAAGTTACAATCTATCTGCAATATTAAAGCTGATCTACCCCCTAAAAAATATATAAATACTTTTTTTGGAAAAAACACTGAACTGAGGTGGGAATTGTGGGAAAGCTCAAGATACTAACGGTAAAAGTGGCCCGAGTGCCTAGAATGACTTTGAAGTGGGTACCTGATGTTTTTGGCTATTTTCAGTGTTTCTGTGGAGTTCATCCAGAAGGTGGGGAGACATTGGATACCTGGAAAGAAACGTCTTTAAAAAATGTCTACAATGTCTTGTTTAAGTATGTATCAGAGAGCGTATGAGTGACTGTGGTCTGTCACATGCAGCTATTTATTCACTGTGTAAGCAGTGGAGTTCAGATTAGTGTATGTCCACCCAGCAGATTTTACTGGTAAGCTGTTAATAAAATATAATGTACTAGGAGACTAGAGAAAGGATGTCAACAAGAGCTGTGTTTCACAAAACACTTTTCAAACTGCTGACTCTGCACATTCTGGTTGTTTTTAGAGAGGAGGAAGTCCCCAGTGTCAACGTTCTCTAGTCTACATCTATGGTGTTTTTCAAATACCTCCAGGCCATTCCAGGTATTTGATCTGTTCCAGTACAAGCACACCTCAGCTAATGTTTGATATTTAGTTGACTAGGTGTGCTTGTACTGCAATAAGTGGAACTGGCAGAGGGTATACCAGGAGAGGTTTGGGAAACACCATAGAAGTAGACTAGAGAACGTTGTCACTGAGGCCTTCCTACTCTCTAAAAACAACCAGAAAGTGCCGACCCAGCAGTTTTGAGGAACTGGGAATATGATGTAGAACTGTTTCTGTCACACAGCGGCAGTTTCCACACACTCATAACAACACTGAATGAGAATCACATTTTGGTAGCATTCCACTCCTCAAGAGTCGCTCCAATTATAAATAACACCATTCTACATAAACACCTTTTATGAGGTCTAGTAAGTTCAAGGAGGGCTTGTTTTGATTAAAGTGATTTGTGTGTGTGTGTGTGTGTCCGTGTGTGTGAAAACACGTTGAAAACTTCATAGAGTGAGAGACAACACAACAAGGTAGTGATACTATCACAGGTTTCCACTTCCTCTCCACAGGACCATCTTCCTGTTGTGTTGCCATGGCGCTCCACACAAAGACAGACAAGTTATTCACCTCCAGGAAGCCTTAAATAATTGATTGGCAAGTGGCTTAATCAGCCCCCCCCCGGGCTGCCTGGCAATTCCACAGCCGACTATAAATAACTAATTACGCTAATCAGCCCATGTGTGCGCAAACAACCATGGTAGTGCAAACACACTCTAGCATGACTCTGGGTCTGCTATTGATGAGCCACATGGTCGCCTATCAAACTAGCGAGCCCTTGCCAGGGCAATAGTGCAAAGCTGCAGGTTTTTACTTCTTCCTGCTAACTTTTGGTTCATTCTCCCCCCACAAAAAGCCAAAAGAGCCGCCTATCAAGCGAGCTCTCTCATGTCAATGTGCTATGTTGCTAAGGTGCCAGGGCAATAGGACAAAGCAACCGTTTGTCACTGCTTCCTGTTGGTTTATTTAAAAACCCAAAATGTCTACCTATCAAGCAACCTTCCTCATTTCAGCACATAACACTGATGTTGCTAAGGTAACACCCTGACAGGGCAATGGTGCAAAGCAGCTAGTCTTTACTGCTTTCTGCTGGTTTGTTAAAAACACTTTCAGCCAAAATGGCCGCCTTCAAGTTGCCTTTGCGGGGAGGTCTCAGCAGATTGGGCTCCTAATAATAAACTGTGCTGCTGCTGGGTGGAATGTGAGGGTGATCCGTTGTGACACGGGCCAATCAGAGCTCTATAAAGAGTGACAGGCATCCCACAGAGAGTTTGACACCTATCAATACCGCTCTCTCCACTGTGACAAGAGAGCCTGCCAGCCCGGGAGCGACAATGGATTACTGATGGCACTCGAGTGGAGGTCCGGAGAAAGAGACTTCTCTCAGGAGACGCAACTAAGATGTAATACTTTCTTAATGAAAGCCAGTGTACCTTCACTTCTCCTCTTTACTCTTCCCGTCAATAGCACTCTAGTGTCCGTCCGTCCGTCCGTTCCGATGAGTGGTGCACTGACAATTCTTAATGAAAGGAAGTGCTGACAGGAAACAAGGTTCAAGGGGCGCCTATCATGACGCTGCTATTATTGTCTAGTTCTGCTATTGACCCAACAAAATGGACACAAACGCAGTGTAGGGAAACACAGAGCACAGCAGATATAAAGGAATCACACACGTAGTACCGGAACTAACGGACGCAAGGGGAGTAAGACGTCGACTAATTGCGTTGGTGCATTTATCTAGAACATACGCCCAAAGGAATGCTGCCACAATCAAATCAAAAGCAGTTCCTGGTATAGAACCTTTTAGTGGCGCTTACAGTGGGAAAGTGTCTGTTCCTCCCGTTCCCTAGCAACCAGGAGAGTAGTGGGTCTTAGAGTACAGCTATTATGGATCACTAGCACTAATGCTAGCCCCTCTCTCCACTTTCCCTCCCCACTTATCGTCCTCCCTCCCCAAAACACTTCAAAAGAAAGATGCGACTATGTATAGGTCTGGAACTGCATCAATCAGTCCTCTTTGAGAAAGGGCATTGAGTTGTATTGTGCTGTTTCTAAGCCTCTAGGCAGGGAGTTTGAGGTTGTTTGTGGATAGGCTTGGCTTAATGAATCAAAGGTTGTACCAATGGACAGGGGTCCATCTATAGAACACATTGAGAGGTTTTAAGGATTTAAGAGGTTTTAAGATTCAAGACCCATTAGGTGTTTAAATGTAATTGTGTAGGGGAAATGAGTAGGTTTTAGCATAGGTAGTAGTGTAGGGGTCACGTTTAGAATATATATTTCTATTACTCTATAAAACCACTGAAATGTTCCTGACCTTTTTTTTTTAATTGTCATTTAATTGTCTTGAGTTGAATCATCCAGATAAAAAGTGTTTTTAATAAAACCTCAAGTGTGTGAAGGATCCTTTACAGTTAGATGAAATTAAATAACTGTCAAATAACAGTGCTACAATATGCCTGTCTTGTTGAAAAACACATCAACTCGACCCTATCACGACCCAACAATGTACCCACTCATCTTGATCCAATCACAGCTCTGTATTATACTGGTATTGACAGACAGAAGGTACAGAGTCAAACTGGTATTGACAGACAGAAAGTACAGAGTCATACTGGTATTGACAGACAGAAGGTACAGAGTCATACTGGTATTGACAGACAGAAGGTACAGAGTCATACTGGTATTGACAGACAGAAGGTACAGAGTCATACTGGTATTGACAGACAGAAGGTACAGAGTCATACTGGTATTGACAGACAGAAGGTACAGAGTCATACTGGTATTGACAGACAGAAGGTACAGAGTCATACTGGTATTGACAGACAGAAGGTACAGAGTCATACTGGTATTGACAGACAGAAGGTACAGAGTCATATTGGTATTGACAGACGGAAGGTACAGAGTCATACTGGTATTGACAGACAGAAGGTACAGAGTCATACTGGTATTGACAGACAGAAGGTACAGAGTCATACTGGTATTGACAGACAGAAAGCACAGAGTCATACTGGTATTGACAGACAGAAGGTACAGAGTCATACTGGTATTGACAGACAGAAGGTACAGAGTCATACTGGTATTGACAGACAGAAGGTACAGAGTCATATTGGTATTGACAGACAGAAGGTACAGAGTCATACTGGTATTGACAGACAGAAAGCACAGAGTCATACTGGTATTGACAGACAGAATGTACAGAGTCATACTTGTATTGACAGACAGAAGGTACAGAGTCATACTGGTATTGACAGACAGAAGGTACAGAGTCATACTGGTATTGACAGACAGAAAGTACAGAGTCATACTGGT
This sequence comes from Coregonus lavaretus, assembly GCF_964263955.1. Classification (NCBI taxonomy): domain Eukaryota; kingdom Metazoa; phylum Chordata; class Actinopteri; order Salmoniformes; family Salmonidae; genus Coregonus; species Coregonus lavaretus. The sequence goes on along the minus strand of NC_139992.1, from coordinate 48,939,763 downwards.
ATTGACAGACAGAAGGTACAGAGTCATACTGGTATTGACAGACAGAAGGTACAGAGTCATACTGGTATTGACAGACAGAAGGTACAGAGTCATATTGGTATTGACTGACAGAAGGTACAGAGTCATACTTGTATTGACAGACAGAAGGTACAGAGTCATACTGGTATTGACAGACAGAAGGTACAGAGTCATACTGGTATTGACAGACAGAAGGTACAGAGTCATACTGGTATTGACAGACAGAAGGTACAGAGTCATACTGGTATTGACAGACAGAAGGTACAGAGTCATATTGGTATTGACAGACAGAAGGTACAGAGTCATACTCGTATTGACAGACAGAAGGTACAGAGTCATATTGGTATTGACAGACAGAAGGTACAGAGTCATACTGGTATTGACAGACAGAAAGCACAGAGTCATACTGGTATTGACAGACAGAAGGTACAGAGTCATACTGGTATTGACAGACAGAAGGTACAGAGTCAAACCACTCAATAATCACTTGGGTCTCCGCGACTGAGATCACAGGGTTACAGTCCCTGCTTTAGTCAATATGTTGTAACCCTTGTAGATGCCCTCACACGTACATGGACACACACACACACACACAACATACACACACGTAACACACACGCAACACACACACAAAATGTACTGTCCGAAAGGAAGCATAGCTTTTGGCATGACATTTGTGCATTGTGCAACATGATGAACCCTGAATAACGTATCAGCTCAAATACTGCATACAGTATATGAGAAATATCAACGGTTAATCACTTGTCCAATCAGGCCCTCGTTTTGACAGCCCATGGCATCCACTGGAAAAATCGAATTATGGATTTCTATCACAGGAGGCTGCTGAGGGGAGAACGGCTCATAATAATGGTCAGAACGGAGCAAATGGAATGGCATCAAACACATGGAAACCATTTGTTTGATGTATTTGATACCATTCCATAGATTCCGCTCCAGTCATTACCACGAGCCCGTTCTCCCCAATTAAGGTCAACCTCCTGTAATTTCTATTTAGAAAATTACACATAATAATAAGCTTTGATTTGAATATAAGCCATTTAGCTGACACTTTTGTCCAAAGCCACTTACTGTCATGCGTGCATACATTTTACATGTGGGTGACCCCCGGAATCGAACCCACAATCCTAGCAGTGCAAGCTCCATGCCACCTGAGCCATACAGGACCACCTACAGTCCAATTGATATTCAGAAACGAACATAGAAAACATCCAATAGTATGCCTCATTCAACTGCTGGATTTCTGTGCAGATGATTTCTATACATACTGTATCATCAGTATACAGTAGCACTTTTCATAAACATGACTGCAGTATCATTATATTTATATGGTAAAGACACCTTTGAATAGTAAATATGCACATATGTAGAAATTCTATGGAAAGCTAGTTATTGTTAAATAACTCTATAAAAAATGTGGATCACCTTAAAGGAATGCAGTCTTCCTGTGACCTTTCCTTGGCTAATTGAAGAGGTTAAAAAGTACGGTCTCCATTTTAGGACATCCTATGAGACGGAGGCTGTCCTACAGATGTAGGATCTTAATTTGATCACCCTGTTGCAGGAGAACTTTACTGAAATGCAGGAAAAGTCAAACTTGTAGTGTATTTGAGGTTTAAAAGGCTTATAAAGTTTGTAATTGAAATTTCAGACTTGATTTTCCATTACGAAAAATGTATCAACCCCTAGAAAAATGTCCATTAATTATAATCCACATAATAATTCAAATTTCCTGTTACCGCAGGATTATTTTCCTGCTGTAGCAAACTGGCTCAAATGAAGATCCTACATCTGTAATATGGACACCGTGTGGTCAACATCACATCCCATTATGATGCATGAAGGGGTATTATAACTGTCGTTGTTTTATATCCTTGTGCAAATTAGCATTGATTTTCAATACATTAACACTAATTTAAACTGGGCTCATTCCAACACTTTCCCCATTTCATTGGCGATCACGATAGCTTTCGGCTAGTGTCCCAATCACCGTTTCAAGTTCTTGCGTTTTGTGGTGTCTTGCTGGATCTTTTTTTTTCCAAATAGGCCACAAGCTTTTCGGGAAATGTAATATCTTTACATTCTTTCACATGGAGGTAAACCGACCCCTCATCCCCCCTTTCCTCTTAACCAACAAAAACTAAATGAGGGTCACCGGCATGACAACGGCCTTAATATTCTAATTTATACAAGACATCCATCATAGGTGCTGTGCAATCAAATTATATTGTCAGTGTCCCAAATGACACCCTATTCCAAATAAAGTGCTCTACTTTTGACCAGGACCTATAAGGCTCTGGTCAAAAGTAGTACACTATACATGTATAAGGAATAGGGTGCCATTTGGGACACATCCATAGCTTTTCCCCCCCGGCCCAATCTTTGTCAGGTTTCTAAATGACCCCAGGTGTATTTGGATGAGATTAATAAATCAGAATGGCACACAGCCCAACAGAGGAATATCAATGTAGTCTAATTAATAGCCAAGGCAAGTGGACGAATAATTATCCAACAGTGCCGGATGACCATATTATACCGACCTCGCGGTAAACATACCACAAACATCACACAACTTATGAATAAACATCATATTCATAGCCAGGGTTACCAATCGTTGTGACCATGTGGTTTGTTAAATATAGCTCTTAAATACTATTGTAGACTGAAAGATTAAAAGGTAGAATTCAACGGTCGGCACTAACACTAACTGGATCTTAAATGTGCTCCTCTTGGAGGTATAGCCCAGTCGTGACCATAAAAGTAGTTTCTTGCAAAGTTGCGCAAATATTTCTATTTGATGATTATCAAAGGGAGTACAAAGGAGCTGCGGGTTAGGGGGGTTGGATGAGAAACCAAAACCAAGAGTAGTGATTTCCTCTTCTCTTGCCAAATATGGTCTCAGTGCTAGAAATAACAATTTTCCACCCCTTGGTGAGCTCGTGCCACCAGTCAGTGGTTTTGGGCAGAGGGTCCCAGTCCAATCGGGGGGGGGGGGGGGGGGGGGTATTTTAAGCCAGTCACTGACCTTAGTCTTACTCTCCCAGCATGCATTAGGGGCCCCCACTGTGAAGCCGGCCACGTTCGCCATCTGGCACCACCACTACCTTCCCAGGGTGCACAGCAGTACACACACAAAGCACCATGGGAGTAAGGCAGAGGATGCAGAGGAGGGACACAAAGAGCGGTGGGCTTTGATGGAGGAGGAGGAGGAGGAGGAGGAGGAGGGGAGGTGGGGGAATGGGGGAGGAGGAGGAGGAAGAGGGAATGGGGGAGGAGGATGGGTACATGTCCCAAAAAGGACTGCCTCTTTGGAAGACAAGAGAAAACAATAATCAAAAGGTAGTAAGTAGGCTACTTCATGACAGGAGAGATAGCTGGTTATAGCTTTTAATCTGGTCAATGTTATACACATTAGAAGTGACAACATATCTAATCTCCTTCAGATATTATGAAGACAGAAGAGAACAGGGGATGTCTTGTTGTCAGCAGTGTAATCCAAACTGTTTTTGTTAGAAGTGATGGGTGTGTTCATACAGGCGAGAACCTCTACTCATGCCAGTGGAAATAGAGATGAATGAACACACAAACACACACAGTCACACACATACATAAACATACAAGTGACTTCGATGATGTCATTGCAACTCTCGCTTTCTCTCCCTCCCCCTCTCTCCCTCTCTCTCTAACCCACATACAGCTTATGACTGCACGGAGGGCTGCCAAAATACTGTAAACCAATGCCCAGATGTCAAGTCTTGGTGCAGGGCATTTGTACCAGAAAATTCTGTGTTTTGGAGGAAACTAGGAAGAACGGAATAGCACATTTCCACAAAGGTTGCAAAACCATAGCTATTTTCACTTAGCCTGTATCTGTAACACATTTGCAATTTTGTGTTTTTCCAAAATAAAACAATGAAAAACCCTGTTTCCATCAACACTGAATTCTCTCTGTGTATGTATGGTGGGTGCTCTTCTGTCTACAAACCAGGAGGGAAAAGTGTGTGTGTGTGTGTGTGTGTGTGTGTTAGTGAGCATGTAAGTGTGTGTACGTGTGTATATCTCACATACCATTTGGGGTTCAAGTTAATGCTATATTCACACAGGTATACTACACAACGTTATTACATGGAAACCAGGAAACAACCATAAGAACACCAACACACTTCGCCATACAGTGTTTCATCGCCTGATATTGTTTTCCACTATCCTTCTTCTTCTTCCTATTCCCTGCCTGTAAAGGCCTCACAGTTACAGAGGAGAATCTTTTTAGACAGACCAATTTTCGACAAGATTCGTCCAATTTAGCCCAGGATTGTATCAATTTACCTCAGATGGAGGACGTATTTTCTTAGTCACAGCTAGACAAGCCGTCAGACACCTGGCTAGGTCGTTGCTACACCACAGAGATGTGGAGAGGGAAGAGGGGAGGGAGAAAGCGGGGGAAGAATGAGAAGAGGCACATACGCACACAAACACACGCTCTCTCCTCTTAACACACGCTCTCTCCTCTAAACACACGCTCTCTCCTCTAAACACACACTCTCTCCTCTAAACACACACTCTCTCCTCTAAACACACACTCTCTCCTCTAAACACACACTCTCTCCTCTAAACACACACTCTCTCCTCTAAACACACACTCTCTCCTCTAAACACACACTCTCTCCTCTAAACACACGCTCTCTCCTCTAAACACACGCTCTCTCCTCTAAACACACGCTCTCTCCTCTAAACACACGCTCTCTCCTCTAAACACACGCTCTCTCCTCTAAACACACGCTCTCTCCTCTAAACACACGCTCTCTCCTCTAAACACACGCTCTCTCCTCTTAACACACGCTCTCTCCTCTTAACACACGCTCTCTCCTCTTAACACACGCTCTCTCCTCTTAACACACGCTCTCTCCTCTTACAGTTTTTTTTGATTGCTTAAGCACGATTTTCAAAACAGGGCCCGTGTTTTCAAAACACTACACACAATTAGCACAACCACACACCCAATTAGCAAAACACTACAGATCCTTTGCAAAATTAAACACTCTTGTAAAAACTATACACTTCTTTTTAAAAACCACACTTTGTTACCATATGAAACACACACGTTTCACATTACTATACTCTGTTTGCACGAGTTACACTCTGCTGTGATAAACCTAAAACACTTTTAGCACTTCTACTTCCCTATGATTAGAGTAGGCTACTCTCAACAAAGTACAAATATAATGTAAATTCACCAAACACTACACAAGACCAATGTTGCAGACTGAAGAAACTCATTTATTTCTCAACACGCCCAAAATGTTGACATGGAGATTCATAATACTGTAACCAAACGTCACTTTACGTATTGTAAGTTAAAAAATTTTTTAAAAAAATAACTAGACATTGTCTCTTCGCCTAGCTGGATCTGGCCAGAGAATTTCATCAACATCGCAGGCAATGTTGTCATTAGCAAGACACCTTGGAAAGAAACGTCTTGAATGACGAATCCATCCTTGCATTGCTGCTACCTCCATCTGGTCACAGGCCTCCTCCATGGCTTGGATGAGGGGTACCTCAGCCTGGAGACGGAGATCATATACCTTCCACCGCCATGCCGAGAAAAACTCTTCTATAGGGTTGAGGAATGGAGAGTATGGTGGAAGATATAGGACGGTGAAATGTGGATGTTGCTGAAACCAGTTCTGAACCAGAGCAGAGCGGTGGAAAGACACATTGTCCCAGACAACAATGTATTGCATATGATCGATTTGATTTGCTGCTGTTATGTTGTGCAATTGGTCCAAGAATGTAAGTATGAGTGCTGTGTTGTAAGGGCCCATATGGGCATGGCGGTGGAGGACCCCATTCTGTGTAATGGCTGCACAGAGTGTTATATTACCCCCACGTTGCCCTGGGACATTGACTATAGCCCTGTGGCCAATGATGTTTCTTCCCCTCCTTCGTGTTCTCGTCAGGTTGAACCCAGCCTCATCTACGTAAATGAACTCATGCTGGATCTCCTCTCCATCCATTCGTAAAACTCTCTGAAAAACAGTGTCAGGCAAAATTGTGTAGTTCAGTGTAGATCTAGTATACATATTACAGTACAGTAAAAGATTATGAGACAGTATGCAAGATCACACTGCTAAAGTGAATACATACCTCTGCATAATCATGCCGCAGTCGTTTCACCCTTTCGGAATTGCGCTCGAAAGGCACTCGATAAATTTGCTTCATTTGAATATGTTTTTTTTTTAGGATGCGTGCCAGTGTTGATGTTGAGACCTGATGGATATCGTTGAAAATGGCGTGGTTATTGACAATGTTAGCTTGGAGCTGCTTGAGTGTTATAGCATTGTTGGCCAAAACCATGTTTACTATCTCCCTCTCTTGCTGTTCTGTGAACATAGGAGGCCTTCCCCCTTGTCGTCCCTGACCCTCAATCCTATGTAGAAAAAAAAACAGTATACAATAGTACAGTAATTTCACAGGAAAAGGTAACAGAAGTGCTGATAGTGCATAGAATATAGTACTGTAAGCAGTTACTGAAACCGTGCAGATGTTTTTGATATGATGATATTTTTACAATACCTATTTTCCAGTCGAAATGTTCTCATCACACTTGCCACTGTATATCGGCTTAGATTTGGCTGTACTCGCAGTCCAGCCTCCCTCAGCGTCAGGCCGTGGTTGACAATGTGGTCAACCAGTGTTGCGCGGATCTCATTTGTCAGATTCGGTCCTCTTTGAGCACCTTCTTGTCTTCCTCTTCCTCTTCCTCTTCCTCCCTTCCTCCTCCTCCTCCTCGTTCTCCTCCTCGTCCTCCTCGTTCTCCTCGTCCTCCTCCTCGTCCTCCTCGTCCTCCTCGTACTCCTCCTCGTTCTCCTCCTCGTTCTCCTCGTTCTCCTCGTTCTCCTCGTCCTCCTCCTCGTTCTCCTCGTCGTCCTCGTCGTCCTCGTCCTCCTCCTCCTCCTCGTCTTACTCTTTCTCTGACTCTTTCCATTGTGCTTGAAGACCGATGAACTCACCTGCTGCTTTTTATAGTGCTTATACACCTGATTGGTGTGTCTACAATTAAGCAAACGAGTGTTTGCACACCTGATGACTGTGTTGAACCAATTGGTTGGACGGTGTGGTAATTTGACAGTCAGTGCTTTGGTATTGCAAGGACGTGACTTCATGATAGATTTTTGTGTGTAATGTATGTTAAGTGTGTTTAGTGTTTTGCAAATCACTGTGTGTAGAGTTTTGCAACAAGTGTAAGGTTGACAATGTGCTTATAGTTGTGCAAATATGGGCTGATGTTTTGCTTCTTGAGTGTAAGGTTTTGCTAATAGTGTACTACTTTTAATTTTAGTGTGTAAGCAATCCAAAAAAACTGTAACACACGCTCTCTCCTCTTAACACCTGCTCTCCTCTTATCACAATGAATGCTGATAATAACAGCTAACAGGGATTAGGCTACAGAAATAAGTGAAACATCATAAAGCCTTGGAGCACACACACACACCTTAAATAAGGCTTGCCTAAGTCTTGACTCAACCGCCACTTGCATACCAGAATATGAATGACTTCTAATAACGTGTGATTCCTGATTACAGCAATTTAATGCCTGGAACATGACTTCAATCAAAACACAAAATACTAATGCAGTGTACAGATGGTTGGTCTGGAATGATTTTCTTGCCAAACTTCCATCTATGTAAAGGGACAGTTTATACACACAGCAGGGTATGTTAGTGGCTGTAACCAGGTTTCCATTCAACCTTTTTATGCGGGGAAAGTACATGTTGGATAAAAAATTGAATGACGGGCCTGATGGAAACAGCTAATTCGTGTGTAAACTTTCCAAATGTCGACAAAACAAAATACGCTAGACAAGGTCAATATATAACCTAACCAATGACATCTTGTGGTGGCATTTTCTACAGAATGGTTGGACGACCTCCTCAAGGTGGAAGGGAACGGCTCTTCACTCAACAACAAGAGCTTGCCATCATTGAAATGGTGCGAGAAAATAATGCAATCTGACTTCGTGAGTTGCAACAACGCATAATTGCAAATGGAAATGAATTCAACAATATCAACAGGGTCAGCATTTCTACACTAAGTCGCATCCTACAGAAACATAACTTCAGAATGAAGCAGCTGTACAGGGTGCCATTTGAGAGGAACAGTGTCAGGGTCAAGGATCTGCTCCATGATTATGTGCAGGTATGTGTCACTTTACTTTACATACTATATATTGTGATGTGGGAATGAGGATTTATGCTGCCACCTGCCCTGCCTGTAGCTTGTAGTTTTTGTCTATACTCACCCAACCCAGCCCCTACTTGTGTGAAAATATAGACATTGTAGTTACTGTATATGTTTTCAGTAACACTATTCAATATTTTCTGTTACAGATAGTTCTGGAGTTTGATGCCGCACAACTGCCGCATGAGTTCATCTACGTGGATGAGGCAGGCTTCAATCTGGCCAAAACCAGGCTTCGGGGCCGTAATGTAGTTGGACAAAGGGCTGTTGTAAATGTCCCTGGGCAGCGTGGGGGAAATATCACCTTGTGTGCTGCAATTAGTGTCCAAGGAGTCCTGCATCATCATGCCACTCTAGGTCCCTACAATACAGGACAGATCATTGCATTTCTAGATGCACTACATGCAGTTGTGCAGGACAGACCACAGCAGCCCAGGTTTGTTGTCATCTGGGATAATGTTAGTTTCCACCGGGCTGCTCTGGTCCGAGATTGGTTCAACAACCATAATCATTTCACAGTTTTATACCTGCCCCCTTACAGCCCCTTTCTAAATGCAATCGAGGAATTATTTTCAGCGTGGCGGTGGAAAGTATATGATCGGCAACCACATGCCCGCATGACTCTTCTGCAAGCAATGGAAGAGGCATGTGGAGACATTGAGGTGGGATCAATCCAAGGGTGGATTCAGCACACAAGGCGATATTTTCCCCGATGCCTAGCCCGCGAGGACATCGCCTGTGATGTTGACGAGGTCTTGTGGCCAGATCCAAACAGAAGGCGTGATCCATAAGCCCCCCCGCCCCCCACCACACACACGCACACACACACGCACACACACACAAAACAAGTATATGTTTTTTCCCCCAATAGCAATTTATCCAGTAATTGTTTTGTTTTTTTACTTTTGTTTTGTTGCTAAATTTGATGTTAAGAATTTCTGAATGTTTGTTTTTTTGTAAAAACTTTTTTGTAAATACTGTTTGATTACTGCAGAAATTCTACTTTTGAGTTTTACAGAAGACAATGACAATAAAATGACAATAAAAATAGAAACACAAAGACTGCAGTGTTTTATATAAAGCCCATCAGTGTGTTGCTGGTGATATGAAAGAGTAATTCAAATGTTGCTTGTGTGTATGGTTTTGTTGCAAGAATTTCATTTTTAGAAAGGAGTGTTAAGTTTTGATTGCAGTGTTTCATTTTGGCATATATGTGAGTTGTTAATCTCCAAATGCTATGTCTGATTGGCTTGTGTGTTGAGTTTTGACATAATGAGCCAAATTCTGCAAAAAGTGTGTAAGCAATAGGCAAAAACTGTAATCTCATCATGTAGCTATAATCGCATTGTATCTTTGAGCTGTTGGCTAGAGTGCACGTGCCATGACCAGAGTGGGCACATTCGCTATATAATACAACATTTTTTGTGACAAAACCATCAGTTGAAAATGCAATGGGAAACCCATTTTTATTTGGTAAATCGGAATTTAACAACAAAAGTACTTTTTATGTGTACTATGTCATCACACACAGCCTTTTATCCACAAGTCAATTTTATGGAAACATCTCTGGTGAGAAAATGCACACATTGTGCAGATTTTAGAATATTCGCATGGAAATGTATCGCCAATTGGATGGAAACCTAGCTTGTGAAAGGCAATGACAAATGTCTATAGGAAAAAGCTATTGGACAATGGTAAATAATGTATTGTGCCATTTTGGAGTCACTTTTATTGTAAATAAGAATAGAATATGTTTCTAAACACTTCTACATTACAGTTTTTTCCAACTGCTTACACACAAAATCTTTTCATGTCACACGATTTTTGAAACCTCTCACTCAAAGTGCAAAACTACACACCAAATCTCCAAAACCATAAGCTATTTCTCAGCCTTTGACTCAGTTGTCAATTGCATAAAAAACTTTTTTCAAAACACTACACACAATTTTCTACCTAAAACACAAAAATCTAACAGGAAGTGACTTGCTTTCCTTTTCCAAACACAACCAATCAAAATGCTACACTTATTCACCAGGTCACACACACACTCCTCACATGTGCAAACACTAATTGCTTAACTGATCACTAACCAATCACCGCTTTACTGTAGCATAGGCCTATAAATAGGTCAAAGGTCAGATTACCTGTTTTGAACAATGGATGCCAACAATGGACGGAGAGCAAGAGGAGTAGGAGGGAGAGGCAGGGGACAACAACGAGGACAAATTCAAAGACGAAGAGTTGGAAGAGGAGGAGGAGGAGGAGGAGGAGGAGTAGGAGGAAGAGGACAAGGGCAAAGAAGAGAAGGAAGGAGAGCCATCTCTGATAAAAATAGGGCAACACTTGTTGATCATGTGATCAACCACGGTTTGACCATGAGAGAAGCTGGACTGAGAGTCTATTTACAGTGGCGTCCATAATCCAAACCTTCAGAAATGAGAACAGGTATGCAACTATCTAATGACTATTTTAGCATTCCAGTAATGTACTGTAAAATACGTATGACTGCATAGTATTGCATAAACATTTGTAACTCTAAGCCATCCATTTACTGCACTGCATTGAATGAATGAGGTTGGTTATCATGCTGTACTACATTTATTTGTACATTGTTTATAGTTCCTATGCTGAACACATACTGTGTTTGAATTCTGTACAGAGTGGAAAGGCAAAGACATCATGGAGGACGAGGACGCTTGTTTACAGATGTACAAGAGACTGCAACTATAAATATGGTTTTGGCCAACAATGCAATTAGGATTCGAGAGATAAGAGAGCATATCTTGAATAATGACACCATATTTAACAACATCAATGCTGTAAGCCTGTCGACCATACAACGCATCCTCCAACGACACCAAGTGACGATGAAACAACTTTACAAGGTGCCATTTGAGAGAAACTCTGACAGAGTCAAGAATCTGCAACATGCCTTTGTAGAGGTACGTATGCAACACTACTTCCAGTACTTCAGACATACCATATTTATTCATCTGTATATCCTTTTGTCTGTTACAGAGAGTATTGGAGATGGATGCCCATGTAATAGCCATGAATTTATTTATGTGGATGAGGTTGGCTTCAACCTCACCAAAACTAGGCGCCGCGGAAGAAATGTAATAGGACAGAGGGCAATTACCGATGTCCCTGGACAGCGTGGGGGTAATATAACTATGTGTGTTGCCATCACTCAAAACAGGGTCCTCCATCACAATACAACACCGGCCATATGCTCATTTTTCTGGATGCAATTTACACAATGCTTGTCCCTGATCCAGATAAGGAGCCTGCTAGATTTGTGGTTATATGGGACAGTGTTAGTTTTCACCGGGCTGTTCTGGTCCAAAACTGGTTTTGTACCTACCCCCATATTCACCTTTTCTAAATCCCATAGAGGAATTCTTCTCAGCCTGGCGCTGGAAAGTGTATGATCGCCAACCCTATCCCTGCATGCTGCTTCTCCAGGCAATGGAGGACGCATGTGGGGACATAGAGGTTGCCTTTGTCCAAGGTTGGATACGCCATGCTAGGAGATACTTCCCTTGATGTTTGGCAAGAGAAAACTTATCTTGTGATGTGGACGAAGTATTGTGGCCAGACCCAGCCCGGAGAAGAGATGAAGCGTAGCTTAGCACTGGTGATTGCCCCCCCCTACCAATTCCTGGACTGCCCCCCCGGGACCCCACACAGGGTTATGATATTTGAGCATCTGTAACTTTCTCACTCATCATTATTCACGATTCACACATTATTTACCATTCATTTCTATTGGGCCAACAAGTTTTTATAGTCACAAGCTTGATGTAGTCATTGCGCGGTGGGAATATGGGACCAAATTTGAAACTTTTTACAGTCACCAGTGTTAAGCTACGCTTCATCTCTTCTCCGGGCTGGGTCTGGTCACAATACTTCGTCCACATCACAAGATACGTTTTCTCTTGCCAAACATCGAGGGAAGTATCTCCTAGCATGGCGTATCCAACCTTGGACAGAGGCAACCTCTATGTCCCCACATGCGTCCTCCATTGCCTGGAGAAGCGGCATGCGGGCATAGGGTTGGCGATCATACACTTTCCAGCGCCAGGCTGAGAAGAATTCCTCTATGGGATTTAGAAAAGTTGAATATGGGGGTAGGTACAAAACTACAAATTGTGGATGGGTGGCAAACCAGTTTTGGACCAGAACAGCCCGGTGAAAACTAACATTGTCCCATATAACCACAAATCTAGCAGGCTCCTGATCTGGATCAGGGACAAGCGTTGTGTAAATTGCATCCAGAAAAGTGAGCATATGGCCGGTGTTGTACGGACCCAGTGTGGCATTGTGATGGAGGACCCCATTTTGTGTGATGGCAGCACACATAGTTATATTACCCCCACGCTGTCCAGGGACATTGGTAATTGCCCTCTGTCCTATTACATTTCTTCCGCGGCGCCTGGTTTTGGTGAGGTTGAAGCCAACCTCATCCACATAAATAAATTCATGGCGAATTACATGGGCATCCATCTCCAATACTCTCTGTAACAGACAAAAGGATATACAGATGAGTAAATACGGTATGTCTGAAGTACTGAAAAAAGTGTTGCATACATACCTCTACAAAGTCATGTCGCAGATTCTTTCTCTCAAATGGCACCTTGTAAAGTTGTTTCATCGTCACTTGGTGCCGTTGGAGGATGCGTTGTATGGTCGACAGGCTTACAGCATTGATGTTGTTAAATATGGTGTCATTATTCAAGATATGCTCTCTTATCTCTCGAATCCTAATTGCATTGTTGGCCAAAACCATATTTATAATTGCAGTCTATTGTACATCTGTAAACAAGCGTCCTCGTCCTCCATGATGTCTTTGCCTTTCCACTCTGTACAGAATTCAAACACAGTATGTGTTCAGCTTAGGAACTGTAAACAATGTACAACAAAATGTAGTACAGCATGATAACCAACCTCATTCATTCAATGTAGTGCAGTAAATGGATGGCTTAGAGTTACAAATGTTTATGCAGTCATACGTATTTTACAGTACATTACTGTAATGATAAAATAGTCATTAGATAGCTGCATATCTGTTCAATTTTCTGAAGGTTCGCATTATGGACGCCACTGTAAATCGACTCAAGTTGGGCTGGACTCTCAGTCCAGCCTCTCTCATGTTCAAACTGTGGCTGATCAGATGATCAACAAGTGTTGCCCTAATCTCATCAGAGATGGCTCTCCTTCCTTCTTTTCTTTGCCCTCTTCCTCCTCCTACTCCTCCTCCTCCTCCAACTCTTCGTCTTTGAATTTGTCCTCGTTGTTGTCCCCTGCCTCTCCCTCCTACTCCTCTTGCTCTCTGTCCATTGTTGGCATCCATTGTTCAAAACAGGTAATCTGACCTTTGACCTATTTATAGGCCTATACTACAGTAAAGCAGTGATTGGTTAGTGAACAGTTAAGCAATTAGTGATTTTTGTGTTTTAGGTAGAGAATTGTGTGTAGTGTTTTGAAAAAAGTGTTTTATGCAATTGACAACTGAGTCAAAGGCTGAGAAATAGCTTATGGTTTTGGAGATTTGGTGTGTAGTTTTGCACTTTGAGTGAGAGGTTTCAAAAATCGTGTGACATGAAAAGATTTTGTGTGTAAGCAGTTGTAAAAAACTAAGTGAATTTGTCCCAATACTATTGGTCCCCTAAAATGGGGGGACTATGTACAGAAAGTGCTGTAATTTCTTAACGGTTCACCCGATATGGATGAAAATAGATGGTAAAACTGCTTGACTGATCTTTAGGTTCACAAATCTTGAAATGATATCACATAGCAGTCAAATGTACTACACAAGCTGCTTACGGATCAAGGGGGAGAGATTCCATCTCGTCACACACTCATCCAATCCTTTGCTGCCATTGCAGCCTTATCTGGAGTGAGTGTTTACATGACCATGTATCCTGCTTAGACATGGGTTTGTGTGGAGAGGCCAGGGTTAAGTACCATGACAGGGTTAACAGCCTCAGCCAGCCTAGAGACTCAGTCTTCCACTCAGCCAACCACCATGGGATTACAGAAAGCTAGAGGTACAGATGTAGGATCTTAATTTGTGTATGAAGCTTAAAAAGGCTTTTGAAGTTTGTAATTTCCTCAATTAATAATTGTGTCCTGTTGCTGCAGGATTATTTTCCTTCTGTAGCAACTGGCTCAAATTAAGATCCTACATCTGTAGAAGGAAACAACCTGAGAAATGGAGACTATATATGCCTGGCAGGTTTATTATAGCAGTACTAGGCTATACATAAGTGACTATACAATACACTCACCCTCTCACACATACATGTACACACGGGGGCGGCAGGTAGCTTAGTGGTTAAGAGCGTTGTGCCAGTAACCGAATGGTTGCTGGTTCTAATCCCCGAGCCGACTAGGTGAAAAATCTGTCTGTGCCCTTGAGCAAGGCACTTAACCATACTTGCTCCTGTAAGTCACTCTGGATAAGAGCGTCTGCTAAATGACTAAAATGTAAATGTAAAATACACACCTTGACACATAGGCCTACAGTATCGCTGGTAGTCCTGAATAGGAGTAACAATAACTAGGTTGAGGGTCTCTTCCTCTGGCTAAATGACATCGTCCATTGGAAAACTGAAGCCTTCCATATCAGCAAACAGATTGGAATACATTACCACACTACATACAGCCTAGCATAGCACAGCTAGCATTACGCAAGCCTTACCACACTACATACAGCTTAGCATAGCACAGCTAGCCTTACACAAGCCTTTACTATTTTGTGTATTTTGTATATTACTAGGCCATTAGCTATCTTTTAATTCCTGCTTAATGTTTTTACCTCTTTATGAAAGTATTTTTTTAAATGGTTGCTCACAATGTAAAGTGCTTTGTGATTTCTGTCTGTAAATGAACATCGATCTACTTATTATTATTATTATTGTTATTATTATTACAGCACAGCTAGCACTACACTTGCCTAGCACATGAGTTCCTCTTCTTAATAGGAAAGGTGGAGAGGAAAGCGATCTCACCACAGCGGGCACTGCTGCCAGTGACTGGGCGCCCGGAGGGCTACGTTACATCACTACCTGTCGCAGTGCCACTACGGCTCATAGTGCTGGTATTAACAAGTGTTAACGTGTTGCCATGGCCTGGTATATCTTTCGGGACATATGTGCCCTGCCTGCCTTTCTGCTTGCCTGCCACACTGCCAACCACACACACGCACGTGCACAGGTGCGCGTGCAAACACACACACACAAACACACACAAACACGCCTGCCGTGCCCTGAGTTAAACAGAGTGCTGAGTGAGTGGAATGCCAGGGTCCGGTAACCCTAGGGGCCATCAGGGAGAGAGCGAGAGAGGGAGAGAGACAGAGAGAGTGGAGAGGGGGAGGGAGAGCGACAGAGAGAGGGAGAGAGGGAGAGGGAGCGAGATAGAGGGGTAGGGCGAGGGGGGGAGGTAGAGAGACAGGGAGAGGAAGAGAGGGGGGAGGGGAGGAGGGGGAGAGGGAGAGAGGGAGGGGGAGAGGGAGAGGGGGAGGCATGTAAAGGGAGAGGGAGAAAGACTGGAACTGGATGTTTGGAACCATGTAAATGAGCACACATAGTGGGTGGTACACACACATAACCTGCCCACCCCCCACACACCCATCTCTTGGGACAGCTCCAGCCATTCCAATTATTCCAAATGATCCCAGGAACCGTCCCCATCCTCTCCATCCTCCCGCCACAGACAGTGATGGTTATTTTAATTGCCACCACAGGCAGCTTTGACTTCTTGAGCATGATCCAACAGCTATCGCTGCTAATGACTATAATACCAAGCAGACAATGGGGCCAGCGAGGGGGGGGGGTCTGAAACTACTGTAATGGTTGTGTGTCTACATGGAGCACCACAGTGACAACACAGTGCCATTCAACATCTAGAGCAATGGGCCACAGCTGCTAGCCTTCTGCTGCTAGCTATTTAGGAGCTAGCATGCTAACAAAGTCGAGAATCAAGTCACTTCTGAATAAACCACAAAGTACCTATGCTGTCAATGGTTCTGAGAAGCTTTAGCTCCCTCTGGGTGATAACTCAACATGCTTTAAACAAACTAAACAAATACTAGCCTTAACATAATAATATCTGTAATCTCCTTCTAAACGGTGAGAAGCCCCTTAAGAAGCTTAATGACTAAGGGGGGAGAGAGCAGTGGTACTCGGAAGGACTTTTTCACACACATTAGTGTGATGGCACTAGCAGTAAGAGTTGCAGCAGAGTGTTGATGTGTTGTGAACCCCCCCACTCCTCCACACACCCAGGTCCAAAGAGGTCATATGGAGTTCAATTTCATGTTGGTCAAGTGTCTATGTCCTACCCATAGCACGAGCGTGCACGCACACACAGACACACACACACACACACACACTTCCTCAACCTGCACTTCACGAGGTCAAGAACTCTCATAGCTACATAACAATCATCCAAATCAGAGCACATTCAAAAATTAAATAACCGGGTCAACGATATCTACCGTATCTACTTAAGATTTACGGGTTCAAGTCACATTCATACAAACCCACTGACCTGGCTTATAAAGAAGCGGACTTCACCTCAGGTGACCCAATACCAAGTTCACTGACTCTTCTAGCTGCTACCTTTGGTCATGGATGCACAGCACGATTCATAACACCACCCATTGCCAAAGTGCTATATATTTTTTTATGGTGGGGAAAAAAAATGATTGAATAGGTGGGTTAAATATTTAGTGAGAGAATCAAAGCAGGATTGAGAGGGTCAGATAGCAGATCTTTGAAAAACATCCAAACGATTTACTTTTCCATTGTAAAAGAGAAAATAATGTGGTGACACTGATTTCATAAAAGCCCATTAAGATAAGCAGGGGAAGTCTACTGTTGTTGTTGTTGTTAGACCAGTGCTGAGATTTATGATGCTGTCAGCACTTTATGGCCACAAAGAACAGAAACAGGAAGTGCTCTCTCTCGGCTAAAGTTGACTTCCTGTAAGCAGTTGACATGTTTGAGATGGTTTGCTGCAAGTGTTACACCCACAGGCTGTAGGACATACAATGCAAAAAGTAAATAAATGCAAATGCAAGATAGTTCAAGTTTTAAGATGAGATGGTTAATCTTGCCATCAACTGGAAGACTGCAGTCAATACAAGTAGCTTGTTATCATTTGGTTGTAAGCTGTGAAAGAAAATGATGAAAATGCTCTACCTTGCAAATGTTGATCGTAACCCACTGGGCACAAACTGGTTAAATCAATGTTCTTTCAACGTAATTTGTCAACGTATTGTGACGTGGAATACATGTGGAAAATACATTGGATTTGAAAAAAGTCATCAACTGTTGTTTTGAGGGGTAAAATTTCAACCACAGAATTGTCATCATGGTAACCAATTTTCAGCAAAGACAAATCTTGTGTAAAATATGTAGAATTTGTACCTTTGAAACTATGTCAGATCTTGAACGTAATATCCACTATAAGAAAAAAACTATAGGCTGGGCAGCACCTCCTACTGGGGAGTCGATCTATCTACAGCGATCCCTTTTAACCAAGCCCTGCTTAGCTTTGATATTTGTCACTGACTTTTACCAATGTGCTATCGTGAGAATGATTATTGAGAGATCCTTAATAAATAAATAAAATAGATTCACTGTTGCTATTGAAGTCATCCCAAAGGGTAGGCTCAACAGAGCATTAAAGTAACCATACTTTATCAATCATACACTGAGTATACCTAACATTAGGAACACCTTCCTAATATTGAGTTGCACCCCCCCTATTGCCCTCAGAACAGTTTCAATTCGTCGAGGCATGGACTCTACAAGGTGTCGAAAGTGTTCCACAGGGATGCTGGCCCATGTTGACTCCAATGCTTCCCACAGTTGTGTCAAGTTGCCTGGATGTCCTTTGGGTGGTGGACCATTCTTGATACACACGGGAAACTGTTGAGCATGAAAAACACAGCAGCGTTGCAGTTCTTGACACAAACCGGTGTGCCTGGCACCTTCTACCATACCCCGTTCAAAGGCACTTTCTCATCCCCTTCATCTACACTGATTGAAGTGGATTTAACAAGTGACATCAATAAGGGATCATGGGTTTCACCTGGATTCACCTGGTCATGGAAAGAGCAGGTGTTCTTAATGTTTGTATACTCAGTGCATATCATCAATGATGCTATGTAGGCCTATATAGAATGTGGGAAGTCATCAACAGTTGTTGTTTAAATTCGGCCCAGGATTCAACTGAAAATATACAATACATATAGGCCTAGCGTTTCAAGCTTTGGATGATTTCAAATGGAATCTACAAGTTAATAATAAACATGTTGGATTCACAACTCCATCTCAACCAAAAATAAAGGTTAAAGAATATCATTAAATCAAATCAAAATGTATTAAAAGTGTATTTCATGTTTGATTTGATTTAGTCCTATTCTTTAACTTAGATTTTTTGTTGAAATGGAGACGTGAATCCAACATATCACATAACACAATTCAATATTACTTTTGTAAGACAGTAAATAGCCTAATGTTAAGTCTATCTTACAAACTAATGTAACAGTATTTATTCAACCTTAAAATGAGTAACACATCCATGGCCACATTTTGAGGTTACTGTAACAATACATGTCTTCTTACAGTTGAAGTCAGAAGTTTACATACACCTTAGCCAAATACATTTAAACTCAGTTTTTCACAATTCCTGACATTTAATCCTTGTAAAAATTCCCTGTCTTAGGTCAGTTAGGATCACCACTTTATTTTAAGAATGTGAAATGTCAGAATAATTGTAGAGAGAATTATTTATTTCAGCTTTTATTTATTTCATCACATTCCCAGTGGGTCAGAAGTTTACATACACTCAATTAGTATTTGGTAGCATTGCCTTTAAATTGTTTAACTTGGGTCAAACGTTTCGGGTAGCCTTCCACAAGCTTCCCACAATAAGTTGGGTGAATTTTGGCCCATTCATCCTGACAGAGTTTGTGTAACTGAGTCAGGTTTGTAGGCCTCCTTGCTCACACATACTTTTTCAGTTCTGTCCACAGATTTTCTATAGGATTGAGGTCAGGGCTTTGTGATGGCCACTCCAATACCTTGACTTTGTTGTCCTTAAGCCATTTTGCCACAACTTTGGAAGTATGCTTGGTGTCATTGTCCATTTGGAAGACCCATTTGCGACAAAGCTTTAACTTCCTGACTGATGTCTTGAGATGTTGCTTCAATATATCCACATAATTTTCCTTCCTCATGATGCCATCTATTTTGTGAAGTGTACCAGTCCCTCCTTGTAATAATATGTCATTTAGCAGACGCTTCTATCCAAAGCGACTTACAGTCATGTGTGCATACATTTTTTTTTTTTACGTATGGGTGGTCCCAGGGATCGAACCCACTACCCTGGCGTTACAGGCGCCATGCTCTACCAATTGAGCTACAGAGGAGTCAGGCGCAGGAGGGTAAATCACAGAATACAGAATGTATTCAGGAATACAGAGTTACGCAGAAATGCGTCAAACAGTCCAGTGCGCAAAACAAGCGCACTGGAACCAAACAGGCACACGGGGAAAAATACCCCGGCAATACAAAATACACGGAGCTCAACCGAGCTACACTCTCCTCACAATAAACAATCACACACAAGGACAAGGTGGCAGAGGGAACACTTATACAAGTACTAATGAGGGGATATGAACCAGGTGTGTGTAATAAACAAGACAAAACAAATGGAATGATGAGATTAGGAGCGGCAGTGGCTAGAAGGCCGGTGACGACGAACGCCGAAGCCTGCCCGAACAAGGAGAGGTGGCAGCGTCGGAGGAAGTCGTGACACTCCTGCAGCAAAGCACCCCCACAGCATGACGCTGCCACCCCCGTGCTTCACGGTTGGGATGGTGTTCTACGGCTTGCAAGCTACCCCCATTTTCCTCCAAACATAACGATGGTCATTATGGCCAAACAGTTCTATTTTTGTTTCATCAGACCAGAGGACATTTCTCCTAAAAGTACGGTCTTTGTCCCCATGTGCCGTTGCAAACCGTAGTCTGGCTTTTTTATGGCGGTTTTGGAGCAGTGGCTTCTTCCTTGCTGAGCGGCCTTTCAGGTTATGTTGATATAGGACTCGTTTTACTGTGGATGTAGATACTTTTGTACCTGTTTCCTCCAGCATCTTCACAAGGTCCTTTGCTGTTGTTCTGGGATTGATTTGCACTTTTCGCACCAAAGTACGTTCATCTCTAGGAGACAGAACGCGTCTCCTTCCTGAGCGGTATGACGGCTGCGTGGTCCCATGGTGTTTATACTTGCATACTATTGTTTGTACAGATGAACGTGGTACCTTCAGGCGTTTGGAAATTGCTCCCAAGGATGAACCAGACTTGTGGAGGTCTACAATTCTTTTTCTGAGGTCTTGGCTGATTTCTTTTGATTTTCCCATGATGTCAAGCAAAGAGGCACTGAGTTTGAAGGTAGGCCTTGAAATACATCCACAGGTACACCTCCAATTGACTCAAATGATGTCAATTAGTCTATCAGAAGCTTCTAAAGCCATGACATCATTTTCTGGAATTTTCCAAGCTGTTTAAAGGCACAGTCAACTTAGTGTATGTAAACTTCTGACCCACTGGAATTGTGATACAGTTAATTATAAGTGAAATAATCTGTCTGTAAACAATTGTTGGAAAAATTACTTGTGTCATGCACGAAGTAGATGTCCTAACCGACTTGCCAAAACTCTAGTTTGTTAACAAAAATTTGTGGAGTGGTTGAAAAACGAGTTTTAATGACTCCAACCTAAGTGTATGTAAACTTCCGACTTCAACTGTATGTAATCATAGAAAGCATGCATGTTCAGGGTCGCAGGTCTGTGGAAATTTTCACAATTGCTATAATAATCTGCACAGAATCTCAAACGGCATTGATCACTTGCACCATGTACTTTAATAATCTCAACTGCAATCCAGGTCATTTGGTTGTGCTATTAGATGAAGCACAGTGATAAAACATTAAGTTGTTAATGTCTGACATTGTTTTCCCATTTGAACGTTGGTGTGCTTTTAAATGGTTGAAAGCGCAGTGATAACACATTTAGCTGACAACGAAACAAGAAATCGGACATTGATTTTCCATTGGAATTTGGTTGTGCTTTTAGATGGTTGAAAGCATATTGATAACACATTGGGAATTCAACTAACTTTTGGCTGCCTTTTTGAGTGGGTGAAAATAGGTTGGAATCTCATTAATCAACGTGTCTACCAAATATTACCCAATTCTCCACTTTGAAATGACATGGTGTGCCCAGTGGGAAGCAACTACCAGCATATTTGGCTATGAATTTACCTTTGAAATGAACATTTAAACTAGCCTTTTCAAATTAACATGTTTCCGGTACATAGCCTGCAGTACTACCCAGTCTTTCTTGCAAATCTGAACTATAAGTAATGGCTTATATGGTATTTTCCAAAGCTCAAAGCACTGTGAATCGTAAGGGGGACTGGGAACCAGAAACTCACCCCATAAGGCTACCAAAATAGATATTGACATTTGGGGGGGACTGATTAGTTATGGGGTTGCCTAACCCTCCCCTGGGCCCCTGTAATCTGAACCACTAACAATTGTGTAGCACCCACCTGGGTGATACCAGGCGGCCATTTTGCTCCAGAAAGTTCACCACCACACCGGCAAATGCACTGAATTCCCAGTTTCCATGCAGGATTAGGCCTGCTCTTCTTTTCCACAGATGAGGCTGTGGTTCTACTCTCATCTTAGCCAAGGCAGTGCTGCTATGGCTAGCAATACCACACAAGACATCCAGATCTCTCCAAGGCAGCGCTGCTATGGCTAGCAATACCACACAAGACATCTGGAGCTCTCCAAGTCTGATGTTGTAGACATAACAGGGTCACAGCAGATAATCAATTATGTCTCTGTGTTATCCCTTCTGTCAAAACGGTGGGGGGAGGAATATGAAATGGCTGCCGTGGCTATTGAGAATAAAGTCCTTCTGTGGGACTGTGTGCACCGCCGAGCTCAGGGAGGTTGGCAGCCAGACCTTGAAATCAATCATTACAGTAATTCAGTGAAGAAGAGGGGGCAGATTTTAAAACATATTGAAAGATTCATTCAACACAATATAATCTCAGAGATCCGGTGCAGGAACTCGACCTTTGGGGATTGGAGATCCGTTCCTGACAAGGACAAGGATTTGTGAATGTATCCATGGTGAGCACTTTGGTGGTGGTTTTTCTAGTGAGGCTCCTGTGTCTCTATCTGTCCTCCTGACAAACCTCCACTGGGCCTGTAACCAAGCATGCGGCAAAACAAAAATTAAAACACTTTGAAATAGCCTTTTCTTTTCCCGGAATAGACTTCTTCTCAGCAGCCTGTTTGTGAGGAATTCCCTCTTTCCCTATTTCTCTATCTTCCTCTTGTTTTGTCTCTCTCTCTTGCTCTCTCCTCTCTCTCTCGCTTTCTCTCTCTGTCGTTCCTTTATCCGTGTTTCCATTGTACCCTCCAGCAACAGCGGGACATGATTGCTTGCCATGATGAATCTTTAAGTGTGACATCAAGCCCAAGGGACCAAATGCACAGAAGGAACTCTCTTTGAAACTCTCACCAGGGAATTGCCTTGTGTTAATCACAGGGTTGAGGACAATGGAGAGGAGAGGACAATGCTCCATTTCCATTAAAACAACTTAGGCTCCTCCTTCTAACGTTTGAAACAAATCCAAGAGGAGCAGTAGAGATATTACTAACGTAGCAATAAGACTTTATAGGAGGCTGAAATTAATATTTGTTAATGTTGTGACATTTGTCTTTTTTTGTAATTATAATTGCTTGACATTTGACTGCATTGTTAGGAGCTAGCAACAAGCATTTTGCTGCACTGCTATACCACCTGCTAAACTGTGTATCCAACCAATAAACTTTGATTTGATTTAGTACTACCCACATTACATTATACTATGTTGGTCCTGTAGCAGTTTCTGACCTGACGAAGATCAGCTTGAGTTGAAACGTTGTCATAAAGATAGAAGCAATACAGTGTGTCTGCTTATTTTAAAAGATTGTTACGATAGACATTCATTAAAACATTTGTAGTTACGTTAGGCTTAAGAACACGATATAGGCTCCATTCCATGATACACTCATTGGCTGGTGGGCATTTCAGCTTTGGAGGGACCAAATGACTCACTTCTAAAGAAAGAGAAAATGAACTTTGAAGGCGAGGAGATAGATAACTACCAGAGAGGGTGAGGGGAAAACCAGACAAACAATATCTCTCTAGCTGGTGATCAGGCTGCAACAGCCAACCAGCCTCCAGTTCCACTTTCCTTGACCATCGCTCTCAAACTAGCTGGTGATCAGGCTGCAACAGCCAACCAGCCTCCAGTTCCACTTTCCTTGACCATTGCTCTCAAACTAGCTGGTGATCAGGCTGCAACAGCCAACCAGCCTCCAGTTCCACTTTCCTTGACATTCTCTTCCATTAAGATGCCAGGCCACCAGGCCATGTCTTGGAGTCTCATCCTCTGAGTTTCTAAAAGCTCCTGTTAAGCCCCTCCCTCTGTATGACTGCAGACTCCCTTCATTATTTACACACTTCTGAGAGCATGATTTATTCAGTGAGACCCAATTGCATTAACTATCTTAGCAGCTGAAACACACTACAGAGGAGGAGTACGACACTGGCAGACACGAAGGAAGACACGGTGTGTGTGTGTGTGTGTGTGAGACATAGCCCTAAGCCTAATTTAGTGTCTCAGCGGTTGGCCAGTATACTGGTGATACCGTCTCCCGAGTGGCGCAGTGGTCTAAGGCACTGCATCGCAGTGCTAGCTGTGCCACTAGAGATCCTGGTTCGAATCCAGGCTTTGTCGTAGCCGGCCGTGACCGGGAGACCCATGGGGCGGCGCGCAATTCGTCCAGGGTAGGGGAGGCAATGGCCGGCAGGGATGTAGCTCAGTTGATAGAGCATGGCTTTTGCAACGCCAGGGTTGTGGGTTCGATTCCCACAGGGGGTATGAAAATAAAATAATGTATGCACTAACTGTAAGTCGCTCTGGATAAGAGCGTCTGCTAAATGACGTAAATGTAAATGTATACTGTAGGTAATGCCCAGGGGGATACTATAGCCACGATGCTTCAACAAAGACTAGAGCAAATACACTAACTTATTGATCTAACACACTGCTCAGTCTCAGTGTTCAGAATCTGCACCCAATGGCACACACTCAGACGGACACGCATGAGTACACATTTTCAGACCGACACAAACCCTGGCATACTCATACAACCGTAAACATGAACAAAGATACATTCAAAAACGCATGCCTATGTGAAATCGTACATTTCTACATATTTTCCTCTCTCTCTCCCCCTCTCTCTCTCTCTCTCTCTCTCTCTCTCTCTCTCTCTCTCTCTCTCTCTCTCTTCAGATCAACTCCGTGGAGAGCACTCTGACATAACAAACTGCTCCACTTTCACGGCAGATGGAAAATGTGCAATACTTCTCCTCTCTTCTCTCCTTCGCTCTTCTCCTCCGCTCGCTCGCCTGACCATCCACCCATTAGCCAGGCCCTACCCCGGCAGCATGCTGCCCGTATCGGGTGATGGGGACAGGCACAGGGAGAGCGAGACCAGGGGACTGAGGCAGTGGAAAAATCAACCTCACCCCTTCATCAATATTGCAGCTTTTACGTGGTGAAAACCAATACCGGCCAAACATATTCCATCATGTCATTGGAAGTGGCAATCAGATGCCATGGGTTGACATGCCAACATTGTGGTGACGCAAGGTACCTATCTATTATTTAATGTTTCTCAGAGGAGTAGGAGAGGAGGAGAAGAGACGTTTTGGAAAAAAGGAGGGAGTTCAAGAGTTACTAGTACCAAGGTGTATTATGTGCAGGTGGGCCACAGAGTGTCCCTTTGTCCCCAAGCTGTAACATGACCAGCAGCTCTGCGTGGTGACACAGGGGTAATTTCCGAAATGTGTCACATAAAATACCTGCTACAATATAATAAATTAGAGATGACCGCTACATTTATCAACCTGGGGTTATTCTGCAAAGACTTGGTTTCAATAATATTAAATAACTGACAGAATAAATCTTTCCGGGAACTAACGTCACAGCCGACACAGACCATACAGCCCAGGGATTTGTCTATAGGATACACTGAGGCCAGCTGGTCCTGGGATGATAACAGTGGATAGTGGTCATTAGCATGTAACATGGTCTTGTTGCGGTTGGAGGATGGAGAACATTCTATCTTCTTTTTGTTTTCTGGCCTGTTCAATCATTTAGAAGAGGTTTGAAATTGTCAAGTGTGTGTGTGTGTGTGTTTGTTTGTGTGTGTGCATGCATCTGTGTCATACCATACCACTGAGAGGGTTGCTAAGCACAGCCTGTAACTTTTGGTGGCGGTTTAACCACGGCTTCACTCCTACACTCATTACGTAATCACACCGGTTTAACCACGGCTTCACTCCTACACTCATTACGTAATCACACCGGTTTAACCCCGGCTTCACTCCTACACTCATTACGTAATCAGACCGGTTTAACCACGGCTTCACTCCTACACTCATTATGTAATCACACCAGTTTAACCACGGCTTCACTCCTACACTCATTATGTAATCACACCAGTTTAACCACGGCTTCACTCCTACACTCATTATGTAATCACACCGGTTTAACCACGGCTTCACTCCTACACTCATTATGTAATCACACCAGTTTAACCACGGCTTCACTCCTACACTCATTATGTAATCACACCAGTTTAACCACGGCTTCACTCCTACACTCATTACGTAATCACACCGGTTTAACCACGGCTTCACTCCTACACTCATTATGTAATCACACCAGTTTAACCACGGCTTCACTCCTACACTCATTACGTAATCACACCGGTTTAACCACGGCTTCACTCCTACACTCATTATGTAATCACACCAGTTTAACCACGGCTTCACTCCTACACTCATTATGTAATCACACCAGTTTAACCACGGCTTCACTCCTACACTCATTATGTAATCACACCGGTTTAGCCACGGCTTCACTCCTACACTCATTACGTAATCACACCAGTTTAACCACGGCTTCACTCCTACACTCATTATGTAATCACACCGGTTTAACCACGGCTTCACTCCTACACTCATTACGTAATCACACCGGTTTAACCACGGCTTCACTCCTACACTCATTACGTAATCACACCGGTTTAACCACGGCTTCACTCCTACACTCATTACGTAATCACACCGGTTTAACCACGGCTTCACTCCTACACTCATTATGTAATCACACCAGTTTAACCACGGCTTCACTCCTACACTCATTATGTAATCACACCAGTTTAACCACGGCTTCACTCCTACACTCATTATGTAATCACACCGGTTTAACCACGGCTTCACTCCTACACTCATTATGTAATCACACCAGTTTAACCACGGCTTCACTCCTACACTCATTATGTAATCACACCAGTTTAACCACGGCTTCACTCCTACACTCATTACGTAATCACACCGGTTTAACCACGGCTTCACTCCTACACTCATTATGTAATCACACCAGTTTAACCACGGCTTCACTCCTACACTCATTACGTAATCACACCGGTTTAACCACGGCTTCACTCCTACACTCATTATGTAATCACACCAGTTTAACCACGGCTTCACTCCTACACTCATTATGTAATCACACCAGTTTAACCACGGCTTCACTCCTACACTCATTATGTAATCACACCGGTTTAACCACGGCTTCACTCCTACACTCATTACGTAATCACACCAGTTTAACCACGGATTCACTCCTACACTCATTATGTAATCACACCGGTTTAACCACGGCTTCACTCCTACACTCATTATGTAATCACACCGGTTTAACCACGGCTTCACTCCTACACTCATTACGTAATCACACCGGTTTAACCACGGCTTCACTCCTACACTCATTACGTAATCACACCGGTTTAACCACGGCTTCACTCCTACACTCATTATGTAATCACACCAGTTTAACCACGGCTTCACTCCTACACTCATTATGTAATCACACCAGTTTAACCACGGCTTCACTCCTACACTCATTATGTAATCACACCGGTTTAACCACGGCTTCACTCCTACACTCATTATGTAATCACACCAGTTTAACCACGGCTTCACTCCTACACTCATTATGTAATCACACCGGTTTAACCACGGCTTCACTCCTACACTCATTACGTAA
Organism: Coregonus lavaretus; assembly: GCF_964263955.1. Classification (NCBI taxonomy): domain Eukaryota; kingdom Metazoa; phylum Chordata; class Actinopteri; order Salmoniformes; family Salmonidae; genus Coregonus; species Coregonus lavaretus. The sequence continues at coordinate 48,912,225 of NC_139992.1, read as the reverse complement.
TCACACCGGTTTAACCACGGCTTCACTCCTACACTCATTACGTAATCACACCGGTTTAACCACGGCTTCACTCCTACACTCATTATGTAATCACACCAGTTTAACCACGGCTTCACTCCTACACTCATTATGTAATCACACCAGTTTAACCACGGCTTCACTCCTACACTCATTATGTAATCACACCGGTTTAACCACGGCTTCACTCCTACACTCATTATGTAATCACACCAGTTTAACCACGGCTTCACTCCTACACTCATTATGTAATCACACCAGTTTAACCACGGCTTCACTCCTACACTCATTACGTAATCACACCGGTTTAACCACGGCTTCACTCCTACACTCATTATGTAATCACACCAGTTTAACCACGGCTTCACTCCTACACTCATTACGTAATCACACCGGTTTAACCACGGCTTCACTCCTACACTCATTATGTAATCACACCAGTTTAACCACGGCTTCACTCCTACACTCATTATGTAATCACACCAGTTTAACCACGGCTTCACTCCTACACTCATTATGTAATCACACCGGTTTAGCCACGGCTTCACTCCTACACTCATTACGTAATCACACCAGTTTAACCACGGCTTCACTCCTACACTCATTATGTAATCACACCGGTTTAACCACGGCTTCACTCCTACACTCATTACGTAATCACACCGGTTTAACCACGGCTTCACTCCTACACTCATTACGTAATCACACCGGTTTAACCACGGCTTCACTCCTACACTCATTATGTAATCACACCAGTTTAACCACGGCTTCACTCCTACACTCATTATGTAATCACACCGGTTTAACCACGGCTTCACTCCTACACTCATTATGTAATCACACCGGTTTAACCACGGCTTCACTCCTACACTCATTATGTAATCACACCAGTTTAACCACGGCTTCACTCCTACACTCATTATGTAATCACACCAGTTTAACCACGGCTTCACTCCTACACTCATTATGTAATCACACCAGTTTAACCACGGCTTCACTCCTACACTCATTATGTAATCACACCAGTTTAACCACGGCTTCACTCCTACACTCATTACGTAATCACACCAGTTTAACCACGGCTTCACTCCTACACTCATTACGTAATCACACCAGTTTAACCACGGCTTCACTCCTACACTCATTACGTAATCACACCGGTTTAACCACGGCATCACTCCTACACTCATTATGTAATCACACCGGTTTAACCATGGTATCACTCCTCACTCCCGGCCATTGCACAACCCAGCGTATTAAGGCTAGAGTGACTCTGTTTCATAAGCTGTCTGCTTGGATGTTGGCAAGCTGTCTTGCGGCATTAGATCATCCCCCCCAAAAGCCAACCACCAGCGCAAATATCTGAACTGCCCCAAACTAAAACCGTATTTGAATGGTTTACATTCAGATTGATTGTAATGACATTTGATTGTATTATGTTACGTTGTGCTTAATGATATCTCCAATGGCACTGAGGTGCATTTAACTTATTTCACAAAAGAGAAAAGGGAGATATACAGAACATGGAGGACAGTGGGATTGAGGATTGAGTGAGCAGTGGCTGAGAAGGAGGCCAGTGTGTGTGTGTGCGTGTGTGCGTGAAAGTTAGTGAGTGTGAGCGTTAGTGTGTGTGAGCATTCATTTGCAATCCTGTATGTGTATGTGTTTGTGTGTGCATGCCCTTGCAATCGTGTGTGTGTGAGCATCTGCGCATGCATGAGTGTGTATGTGCGTGCCGCCTGCCCGGGCAGGGAGCTCTAGTGCAGGCCTGGGTATCATCAGCCCAGTGTCAGCTGGGTGAATGGCCTCAGTGCTATCTCTGCAACGCAGCCTGTTTACCATAATGAAACCGCTCCAATTCCTCCTCCCAGCCAAACCGCTGGCTGCCATCTACCTATTGAAGCAGCACCAATGCCTGGAATTACAAGGGTTGGGATACCCACTGGATACACAGAGCACCAATAGCTTCCCATTTCACTAGAAGGGATGTATTTACCTACTAAATAGCATCGCCAGTGATTCCTATTTAAAAGGGCAATACACTGCCTATAGAAGCTGCACCAGTAGTACTGTATGTCTCATTCGCAAAAACATGAAACCACCTTGAATACTTGCAACAGATCTCAGATAGTATCCAAGCACAAATACTTGCAAAATATTTCAACCAATAGGAAAGCATCGCAAATACTTACGCAGGATATCATCCAATAGGAAAGCATCTCAAACACTCGAAACCCACTTCAACCAATAGGAAAGCATCGTAAATACTTACGCAGGATATCATCCAATAGGAAAGCATCTCAAAACCGATTTCAACCAATAGGAAAGTGCCTAAACACTTGCAACATATTCCAGCCAATAGCAAAGCATCTCAAAAAACATTCAGAGGGATTTGAGCCAGTAGTAGAGCTGTTTCCGTGTAGAAGATGAAAGAGAACTTCAGCCTGTGGGCCTCTAGGGATGCTGCTACCGTACAGAGGGCAATGTCAGGCCGATGAGGCCATGCAGCGCTGTGACCATTACGTCATGGCTGGGCAGAAGGGATGGTCCTCTCAGCGTCACAGCAGAGAGCAGCCAGCAAGCCACCATGTGACTGCTGCCTAGCCACATCACATCACTGCACTGCTAAACAGACCTGATGATGAGCGTCCTACTGAGGGGATTTTGAGTAACTTTTTCATCCCTTTTCTGGGAGTTGTTTGTTATGGATTGTAAATGTGTGATGAATTGAGGTTAGGGTATGGACATTTCATTGGTCATTGTGGTTTTGACAACTTCTCGTTTTCGGTTGTACCCTTTTATAACGTTTGGCTTTTGACACTGATAAATCGGCTTTGCGATCTAGTGATCTGTGGGCCCAGGGTGGCCCATGGGGGTTGGAGCCTGGGGGGGTGGTGGTGGGGACGACTTTCAACATCTTTGTGCGCTCTGGCTTGGCACAGTGCCAGGAGCCTCACAGGAAACCATAGAGAGGAAGAGAGAGAAGGGGGAAATAACAACAGTTTATCTGTCTGACTGTGAGTTGTCTGTTAAAAGACCCCCTCCTCCCTCACAGAAAAATAAACACACATAGACTCCACCCCCACCAAATTGGTCAAATAGTGCAGTCCACATATCACTCCATCAGCAGAATAACACGTAGTCATAGTTGTCTAGAAAATGACCCAGTCCCCCACCGCCCTGCCTGCCTGCCTGCCTGCCTGCCTGCCTGCCTGTCTGTCTGTCTGTCTGTCTGTCTGTCTGTCTGTCTGTCTGTCTGTCTGTCTGTCTGTCTGTCTGTCTGTCTGTCTGTCTGTCTGTCTGTCTGTCTGTCTGTCTGTCTGTCTGTCTGTCTGTCTGTCTGTCTGTCTGTCTGTCTGTCTGTCTGTCTGTCTGTCTGTCTGTCTGTCTGTCTGTCTGCCTGTCAGTCAGTCTGCCAGCCTGTCTGCATGCCTGTCTGCCTGTCTGTCTGTCTGTCAGTCTGCCAGTCAGTCTGTCTGTCTGTCTGTCTGCCTGTCCGTCTGTCTCTCTGTTTACAGCCCATATACATTCTAGTTCAATAAAAGAAGCAGCAAAATTTGCATTTTGACGTGAACACTTTTTCAAGGCTATATATATATATATATATATATATATATATATATATACTATAAACATATGATTGGGTCACATTCTATTTGGATAGTCCGTATTTTTCCATCTGTAGATGCTCTATAGATGGTAGTATATGATGCATTTTAGTTGTGTTTTGTCTCCTGTTTGGACCCCAGGAAGAGTAGCAGCGGCTAATTGGGGATCCTAATAAAATACTTAATACTATCAACAAAACTATCTGTTGATAAGCAACTGGTTGCTAAGGTTACGTTTAAGCATCTACAGATGGTTACCTACGATTGTTGCATTTTATTGTTGCATTTTAACAACACAAAATCCTATCATCCCATCAATATATCAATCATCCACCTACCGTCATCCTAAATGGACACACAGTCACATTGTATTTCAGAGGATGACCTGCCATCTGTTAGTGGAACGATGACAGGGGAGGTTTCCACTGGCTGGGAAAATGACTCCTTTGTCACACTACTTACATGACCAAGGTGTCAGGGTGACCCAGAGAACACTCTGTATACTGAAGTCTAATGGAACACAACACAGGCTGACTATACAGTAAGGTAGTGTCACTAGTGGTTTCCCTGGTCGTCTCTGTGGTTTCTGTTGACTTCAAGGCCTATGTGTTTGGGTCAGTGTGTTTGAGTGTGAGAGTGTGTGTGTGTGTGTGTAATCTGTCCTGTAGATCTTATTGTATCATATCTCAACGCTCCACAGACTGATGTTTAAACAGGGTTTTTTCCATGACACACAGACACAGGCAGTATGATAAAAGAGAAGCATGCCCCTCTGGCAGTGAGCCTGGGTATACGGTCACACACATAGACACAGGCACACACACACATACACGGGCATATGCAAACTCTAACACACACACAGGCATACACAAACTTACACAGGCAAACAACAAACACAGGCAAACATAAAGGCAAACACGCACACATGCACAGTCTCACACACACACACCCACACACACACACACACACTCACACACACTCTCACACTCAAACACATTGACCCAAACACATAGGCCTTGACACCACGGAAACGACTAGGGAAACCACTAGTGACACTACTTCACACACACACACAAAGGATGCAAGCTTATCCAGTGATAAGGAACTACCTCCCACACGCAGACACATAGCCACAAACATAATGAAGCAGAGAACATTCACAGTTAAAAGGGACATTCCAAATGGAAATCAATGCCCCTCCTGAGAGGACATTCTGATGGGACCATTCTAACGTAGTCAGGCTCTGAAATATATCTTCTATTTTCTGCCATTTCGTCACCTCTCTGCACCAGTGCTAACCAGCCTGACAGGAGCATTACGAAGAGGCAAAATGCTAAGACAATGTCCCCCAAACATCCCCCTCACACAGATGGAGGTAGATTCCTAAAAGTAACCAGTGACAAGTTAGGAGGCTATACATCTTAAGGATTTTGTACAGGTCAGTTACTATTTCTAGTACTTCCTAACCTTTACCAAGAAATTGGTGACATAACTTGGAACAGAGTGAATCACGAGGAGGACGGACAGATGGACACCGGCTGGGGAATATCTGACTCACATTTCAAGGTCTGATAACCAGCTTTGATATCACAGAAGCTGGGAAGTCTGGGAAATTCCACCATCGGAATCCCCCCAACTTCCCCGCAACGTTCCCACAACATTCCCACAATGTTCCCACAACGTTCCCACAACTAAACCGGCATCATTACTATTAGTGGCCCAAACATACAGAAGAAGTAACTGTATTACTCCTGATGCCACGTCGCCATGGAAACGTCCATTGACAAATGGCTGAGGTCAAATATCACTCTTTGGGGTACCATGTGATCTCGCGGTGGGACGGGAAGGGCAGGTGCCCCCTGACAGAGAAGAGAAGACACAGTTGGTGAGACAGCTGTGCTAACGGCAAGAGGGGGAAATCCCTCTGAGAGAGAGCAAGAGAGAGAGAGAGAGAGAGAGAGAGAGAGAGAGAGAAAGATTAGGGAGTTAGTCAAAAAAGAAGGGGATACCCTGGTGTGGAAATGTCAACACCCTCCCCCCTTTCTGTCACCCTCATGGTTATTTTAAGCATAAATGGGTGAGCCCACCCTGTGGGAGATCACTTGAGAATTGCATAGAGAATTACATATCAGTAAAAGACACAAACAGGAGGATACCCTGCTCTGGAAATCCCCTTGGTCTGACTTGGTCTGTTATTTTTAACAAGTGGGTGACCTCAGATTGAGAATCCCATTTGTGTGCTGTGTAAAGCTTTCACCTTTTAGGTGAGGCCCCATAGCTCTGCTGTGTCTGGCACTGAGGAGGGACTGGTCAGGGTCATAGCTCTGCTGTGTCTGGCACGGAGGAGGGACTGGTCAGGGTCATAGCTCTGCTGTGTCTGGCACTGAGGAGGGACTGGTCAGGGTCATAGCTCTGCTGTGTCTGGCACGGAGGAGGGACTGGTCAGGGTCACAGCTCTGCTGTGTCTGGCACTGAGGAGGGACTGGTCAGGGTCATAGCTCTGCTGTGTCTGGCACTGAGGAGGGACTGGTCAGGGTCATAGCTCTGCTGTGTCTGGCACTGAGGAGGGACTGGTCAGGGTCTGGATATGACACTGTGGGGTCAGCAGCATACCTCACACACCCAAGCGCGGGTACCTGCGCACACACACCAACAGGCAAGCAAGCAACACACACACACAGATGCAAACACACAAATGCAAGCAAGCAGGGCACGCACGCACACACACATGCACACACAGACACACACGCACACACACACACACGCACAATTTGAATAAATACAGATTACAGTAAAGTAAGTCAGAGTCACATTAAGATCAAACTCTCTCTCCCTCTTTCTCTCTCCCCCATGTTCCCTCTTTCTCTCTCCCCCATGTTCCCTCTCCTTCTTTCTCCCCCCCCCCCATGTTCCCTCACCCTCATTCACTCTCTTTTTCCACCTCTCTCTCTCTCTCTCTCTCTCTCTCTCTCTGAACACATTAGCCGGCCTGTTGTTTCTTTCAGTGGTAGCTATTTGTGGTGTCTAAGTGCATGTCTGTACTGTGTGTCCTCTAGGAGAGAGACGTCTGATAGGCTTTAATTAACGCCCTGCCTCGGCCTGGAACACCCTTCTTTCTCCTCCTCCTTCTCCCTCTCTCTGTGAGGTCTGGAACCTTCTCCAGTCATAAAGCATCTCTCTCGCTCCGTTTTTTTTTCTCTCCCTACCTTCTCTCGCTCTTTGTTTATCTGTTTCTGTTTCCCCCTCTCTCTGCCTGACTCTCTGTATTTCTCTTTCTAACTCGGGGGGGTGGGGGTTGGAAACAGAATGAGATGATCGCCAAAGCCTAATAGGGTGTTGTCACGCCCTGACTCTGGGGACTCTTATTTGTTGAGTCAGGGTGTGATTGTCTATGTTGTGTAGTTATATGTTTTGTTTTGTGTGGTTCCCAATCAGAGGCAGCTGTCGCTCGTTGTCTCTGATTGGGGACCATACTTAGGCAGCCTATTGGCACTAGTGGGTTGTGGGATCTTGTTCCGTGTTAGGTATGTTGTTTGTGTACCTTGGACTTCACGTTTCGTTTGTTGTTTTGTCGTTGTGTTTATTCGGTATAATAAACGTATGCATATCACGCTGCGCCTTGGTCTGACCCGTCTATGAACGATCGTGACAGGTGTGCTTGGTCAGGCTAATGAAGTGTGTTTGTGGTTGAGTTGCAGTCGACACGGTCGCACTGCAGCAGTATTAGCTTGGCCCGACTCAGTTTAGCATGGCTTGTCTTGCCTTGACACAAAGGGTTAATCATAGAAATGGAATGACTGTAATTCTATTTCTCTGGGGTTAACGTTCATCAGTTCCTCTGCCACCCCGTCCTCTACGCCGTCTCGCTCGTCACTCAAGGAGGTCAAAGGTAACTAAATAAAGCACATTCTCCCCCCATCTCACCCTCAGAAGGAGCACTGGGGTACATGTCCAAACTGGGAATGATTAGCCTGTGGAATGCTGGAACTCAAACATGAGATAAACCCAATACAAACTCTGACCCTCCTTGGCTCCTCTGTAAAATACTCAAGACGGTATCTGAGCTTTCTTATCTACCCCAGAATGGGGCCCTGTGCTGGGCTTGAGTGTAGCCAGTGTTGACCCCCCACCACTACCACACCACCCACGTCCCGTTCCACAATGCTTTGAAAGGGAAAAAAAGCTTGGCTTCTCAAAATGTAGAGAGAGAGAGAGAGAGAGAGAGAGAGAAAGATTGAGTCTCCTTTCCATTGTGTAGGCTACAGATGTAGCCAACCCACATACAGTGGGGAAAAATAGTATTTAGTCAGCCACCAATTGTGCAAGTTCTCCCACTTAAAAAGATGAGAGAGGCCTGTAATTTTCATCATAGGTACACGTCAACTATGACAGACAAAATGAGAAAAATAAATCCAGAAAATCACATTGTAGGATTTTTTATGAATTTATTTGCAAATTATGGTGGAAAATAAGTATTTGGTCAATAACAAAAGTTTCTCAATACTTTGTTATATACCCTTTGTTGGCAATGACACAGGTCAAACGTTTTCTGTAAGTCTTCACAAGGTTTTCACACACTGTTGCTGGTATTTTGGCCCATTCCTCCATGCAGATCTCCTCTAGAGCAGTGATGTTTTGGGGCTGTCGCTGGGCAACACAGACTTTCAACTCCCTCCAAAGATTTTCTATGGGGTTGAGATCTGGAGACTGGCTAGGCCACTCCAGGACCTTGAAATGCTTCTTACGAAGCCACTCCTTCGTTGCCCGGGCGTTGTGTTTGGGATCATTGTCATGCTGAAAGGCCCAGCCACGTTTCATCTTCAATGCCCTTGCTGATGGAAGGAGGTTTTCACTCAAAATCTCACGATACATGGCCCCATTCATTCTTTCCTTTACACGGATCAGTCATCCTGGTCCCTTTGCAGAAAAACAGCCCCAAAGCATGATGTTTCCACCCCCATGCTTCACAGTAGGTATGGTGTTCTTTGGATGCAACTCATCATTCTTTGTCCTCCAAACACGACGAGTTGAGTTTTTACCAAAAGGTTATATTTTGGTTTCATCTGACCATATGACATTCTCCCAATCCTCTTCTGGATCATCCAAATGCACTCTAGCAAACTTCACACGGGCCTGGACATGTACTGGCTTAAGCAGGGGGACACGTCTGGCACTGCAGGATTTGAGTCCCTGGCGGCGTAGTGTGTTACTGATGGTAGGCTTTGTTACTTTGGTCCCAGCTCTCTGCAGGTCATTCACTAGGTCCCCCCGTGTGGTTCTGGGATTTTTGCTCACCGTTCTTGTGATCATTTTGACCCCACGGGGTGAGATCTTGCGTGGAGCCCCAGATCGAGGGAGATTATCAGTGGTCTTGTATGTCTTCCATTTCCTAATAATTGCTCCCACAGTTGATTTCTTCAAACCAAGCTGCTTACCTATTGCAGATTCAGTCTTCCCAGCCTGGTGCAGGTCTACAATTTTGTTTCTGGTGTCCTTTGACAGCTCTTTGGTCTTGGCCATAGTGGAGTTTGGAGTGTGACTGTTTGAGGTTGTGGACAGGTGTCTTTTATACTGATAACAAGTTCAAACAGGTGCCATTAATACAGGTAACGAGTGGAGGACAGAGGAGCCTCTTAAAGAAGAAGTTACAGGTCTGTGAGAGCCAGAAATCTTACTTGTTTGTAGGTGACCAAATACTTATTTTCCACCATAATTTGCAAATAAATTCATAAAAAATCCTAC
>NC_139992.1:48870357-48897857 GCF_964263955.1 Coregonus lavaretus | reverse complement strand
AACCATATCTCAGCCCAAGCTGTGGTAAAGACAGTTGAAACTCTTACAGTGTAGGCTACTTTATGTATGTAGACAAGACTGAATGGGAGAAAATCACACGAGAGGATCCTTATGTAAAACAGTGGTAGCCTAAATGTATCCCGCCTATTAACTAAGAAATGAGGCCACACTTCCCCGGCAACAACCAGCCGACAAATTCAACCAGCCATCACTCCTGCCAATGAAGTAATCACCCAACACAAGCACTCTCCCCATTCAACGAGAGACACTACAGTAATTTGCACCATGCAGGCTCTTTCATTCTATAGTGTGTAGTGCATACGGCTACATGATAGAGGCTAATTCTATTTACATTTACATTTACGTCATTTAGCAGACACTCTTCTATAATGGCAAGCATTCCTAATGACTTCATCCAACAGCTACGTTATCTCAATGGACCAGGGGGGCTTCCACTGTTGGTGGGAAGAGCCAGAGAGAAGAAGAGCTAATCATGGGAGGGTATTGAGCGAGAGAGGGGAGTGTTTGTGTGTGTGTTTGTGTGTGTGTGTGTGTGTACAAGCGTAGTGGAAGTGCATCTGAGGGGCTCTCAATTTAGTACACAACTGAAGCTCCTTAACCCAACTACGGTGTTAACATCTTCATGTGGTCCACCGCAACATACACACACACACACACACACACACACACACACACACACACACACACACACACACACACACACACAGCAGAGGAAATGACAAGTGTTGTGAAGTCGCCGGGGCAAAGAGGAAACACTTACAGCCTAGCACCGTAATCCTCAACTCTGAGAGTGACGTGCTGTTTCACATGGGACTACCTCATCCTGCCCAAGCAGGGGGGGGGGGGGGGGGGGGGATAGAGGGAAGGATGGAGGAATGGAGAGAGGGAGGACTGGGGGGGTGGAGGGATAGAGGGAAGGATGGAGGAATGGAGAGAGGGAGGACTGTGGGGGTGGAGGGATAGAGGGAAGGATGGAGGAATGGAGAGAGGGAGGACTGGGGGGGGGGTGGAGGGATAGAGGGAAGGATGGAGGAATGGAGAGAGGGAGGACTGGGGGGGTGGAGGGATAGAGGGAAGGATGGAGGAATGGAGAGAGGGAGGACTGTGGGGGTGGAGGGATAGTGGGAAGGATGGAAGGAATGGAAAGAGGGAGGACTGGGGGGGGGGTGGAGGGAGAGAGAGAGGGAATAAGAAATATAGGGAAGGGGGAAAAGGGGGAGAGGGCCCGGAGGGAGGAGGAGACTGCAGTTACAATCATATTGGCCAAGAGGTGGGACCTCAAACCTCTACAAGACGGATAGATGGCTGAATAAAGGGAGGAAATGGAAGGATGGAGGAATGAATAGAGGTAGTGAGGGAGGGAGAGACTGCAGTTAGTCATCAACTACTAAATGATGCAGGCAAAACAAAATATTCTGAAAATAGTCCCCATTATGCATGCATGTGCCTTCCCCATGAAACAAAGGCATGCAGATCAAGGGTGTTTCACAACCTCTTTTAAAGCATGCGAGTCGTCTACGCTACACAGAGATACGGAAATAGACAAAACCTTGCAGGTGCTGACTTGCCACTCAATAAGAAATATATTTTTAGCATAAAATGTAACCATAAATAAAAAGCTTAACAAATTCCTCTGGGAGCTGACACTGTTGTAAATAGATGACTGTGGAACTATGAATGTATTATAGTGACTAACAATAGCTAGCAGCTTACTGAGTGCTGTTTGATGCTAATGAAAATAATATGATAGGCTAGTCGTTTTTATCCTATTTTTAATCCTACTTTAATCCAAATTCAGAAATGGATTCATATGTTCAGACAAAAGAGCCCATAGAGAAATGGTTAAACTAACACAAACAGTCACTATTCCAAAAAGACAGTCCTTTAAAACAAAATCCTTCATTACCAACATTAATTCTTTAAAATAACTATGGGCCTATGCTAACACAAAAGCTAGTAAAAACCTACAGTTAGCCTAATTCCCTGTTAGCTAGAATGATAACATATTGAGGTGTTGGCTGTGAATATGTGGAGCAGAAATAGATAGCACTCACTCCCCCCAACACAGACAGGGTAGAGGAGACCCGAGGGGCTAGCCACTCACTCCCCCCACCACAGACAGGGTAGAGGAGACCTGAGGGGCTAGCCACTCACTCCCCCCACCACAGACAGGGTAGAGGAGACCCATCATTTAGTTGAGGGTGACAATAGCACCTAAGAGGCTGACAATAGCACACACACACACACACACACGCACGCACGCACGCACGCACGCACGCACGCACGCACGCACGCACGCACGCACGCACGCACGCACGCACGCACGCACGCACGCACGCACGCACGCACGCACGCACGCACGCACGCACGCACGCACGCACGCACGCACGCACGCACACACACACACACACACACACACACACACACACACACACACACACACACACACACACACGCACGCACACACACACACACACACACACAAAACACACAACACACACACAGGGTTACAATATAGTGCTAAAGGGGTAATTACTCTGTACGTTACCACAGTGAGGATGGAGAGGCATCTGTCTACTCTCTCAAATGTCTCTTTCTGTCTCCCTCTCTCTCTTCAACAACTATGAGATCAAGTTGCTTTTCATCCCTCCATCTCTTTACTCAATTGACCTCTCTCTCTGTCTGCTTCTTTCTCTCTCTGTCCCCCTCCCTCTACCTCCCTCCCTCCATCTCACCCTCTTTCTCTCTCTGTCCCCCTCCCTCTACCCTCCCTTCATCTCTCCCTTTCTCTCTCTCTGTCCCCCTCCCTCTACCTCCCTCCCTTCATCTCTCCCTCTTTCTCGCTCTGTCCCCCTCTCTCTAACTCCCTCCCTCCATCTCTCCCTCTTTCTCTCTCTGTCCCCCTCCCTCTACCTCCCTCCCTTCATCTCTCCCTGTTTCTCTCTCTGTCCCCCTCCCTCTACCTTCCTCCCTTCATCTCTCCCTCTTTCTCTCTCTGTCCCCCTCTCTCTCCCCTCCTCTCCATCTCACCTTCTTTCTCCCCATTCCATCTTGTTGTATATGTACACATGCTGTGTCTTGCTTGAGGGGTTCCTGGTTCCAACCAGCGTTAACAGTGATCCAGACAGCATTATATACTGTAAGTGTGGAGGGAAACACTCCATCTAAGGCATTATGCATCCAATGTTCCTACATACTGTACATAACATGGTAACACACACACACACACACACACACACACACACACACACACACACACACACACACACACACACACACACAGGGTTAGAGTGTAGAGTGGTAAAGGGGTAATTACTCTACTGGTTCCCACATTGAGGATGGAGAGGCTAGGGTGAGAAGGCTAGGCTACACTCAAGCGCTAGCGTCAGATTGCATGACGTATAATTGACAGTAAAGGTAAATATATAGGACACATGCATACACACGCGCACACAAGCGCGTTCGCACACAGATGCCTATCTTAACCTCCAACACAATAAGGCTCTTAGAACAGACTGTTGTGTTATGTTACAGCAGGTTGAATCAGAGGTATGTAGTGGGGGTAGAGGGAACCATCACACAGAATGAGAGTCAACATAGCAGGAACTCTCTCTTGCTCTACTCTCTCTGTCTCTCTCATCTCTCTTGCTTTCTCTCTCTCTCTCTTCTCTCGTCTCTCTCTCTTTCTCTTCTCTACTCTCTCTCTCTATTCTCTTTTCTCTCTCTATCTTCCTCTCTCTCTCGCTCTACTCTCTCTTCTCTGTCTCTCTCTCTCTCTCTACTCTCTCTCTCTCTCTCTCTCTACTCTCTCTTCTCTCTGTCTCGCTCTCTTTCTCTCGCTCTCTCTCTCTTTCTCTCTATACTCTCTCTCTTTCTCTCCTCTCTTTCTCTTCTCTCTTTCTCTTCTATACTCTCTCTCTCTCTCTCTCTACTCTCTCTTCTCTCTCCCTCTACTTTTTCTTCCTCTTCTGTTTCTTTCTATTTCTCTAGTGTGATTCTGTGGATTTTTCCAGAACAAAGGACAGAGCATAGTTGCATAAATGTGACAGAAGCCTTGCAGTAGATTATGCCACCCACATGTGCATATACACACACACACACACACTCATCATTGCTCCCGCTGGCCTCAAATTGATTAAACCATTTGATGCTCTACGGAGTGTAAACTCAAATATGCCCCATGCTGTAAGTAAGACCGACACATACACACACACACACACACGCTCGCACACGCACGCACGCACACGCACACACACACACACACACACGCACCCAGTAGGTTTGCCTGAAGGAACTAGCCTAGCATACACTCTTAGAAAGAATAGTGCTATCTAGAACCTAAAAGGGTTCTTCGACTGTCCCCATAGGAGAACCCTTTGAATAACCCTTTTTGGTTCCAGGTAGAACCCTTTTTGGTTCCAGGTAGAACCCTTTTGGTTCCAGGTAGAACCCTTTTGGGTTCAATTTAGAACCCTTTCCACAGACGGTTCTTCCTGGAACACAAAAGGGTTCTCTTATGGGGACAGCTGAATAACCCTTTTGGAACCCTTTTTACTAAGAGTGTACAGACGTCACACACACCCCAACCTCCACCCCCACACACCCACACCACACCCACCTTTAGATCTCCTTATCTATGTGTGAATGCACAGATGGAAGAGAGGAACAAACCAAAGAAAAAAGAGAGGGTGAACTTCCAGATGAACAACAAAAGCAGCTGCTTCGCTACACTGGGTGGGACAGAGAGGCAGAACCGTGGAAAAGAGGATGGAGGGAGGAGTGTGTAAGTGTGTGTGTGTGTACATATGCAATTGTGTGTGCCCGTGCCTTGCGTGCGTGTGTGTGTGATTTTGCCTGATCTGATTTAAAATGAAAGCCGCGTTAGTTACAACTCGCCTGCAACTTCTGCAGAATTAGATTATCGTCACTGAGGAGAGTACTACTGACAAAACTACAGAGACTCCCCATGCCGACACCCAAGGCCCTTTCAGTCGTTTTTTTCACCGTTGATGAAAGCAAGTCGATGTTTTTGCTTACAGTCACAAGGATGGCTAGAGGGCCTCTCAAACACCCTCTCTCACTTTCTTTCTTTCTCTCTTTCTCTCTCTCTCTCTGTCTCCCCATCTCTCTATATATTGTCTTATATCTCTACCTATCTTCTCCCCCTCTCTCTCTATCTTCCTTCTCCTCCCCCTCTCTCTCTCTCTCTCTCTCTCTCGTTCCTTCCTGTGTGAAGGTGCGTCAGTACCCAGAGAACTCAGACCAATAGAGGACAACACCCATGAGCATTGAGTTTAACCAACACTGTGTATAGCTGCAAGTCCAGATATGACATGATTGTCTAGAGTGTTCATATTGTTATGCTGCCATTTACCCCACCAGCGAGGCATATTCAATTATTTATTCTGGCACAGACGCTATCTAAGAGAGTACAAATTGAGACAAGAGTAGCTATCGAAGAAGCTATGGATGAAATTATTCCATATGTCCATTTTTTAAAGCATTTCCCATATAGAACAGTGAGCAAACAAACTGCAACAGCAGTCAACAACATCAATGTTAACATAGTCCAACCTCTAAGGTGCTACAGTACCAGTCATTTTGCTTCATAAGAAAGACAAGATATCAGCTCATATTTCTCTCCATATTTCCCTTGAGTGAGAGAAGTTGTGTTTGCAAAAAGGGCTCAGTTAAACACATACATTAATAGAAAAATTTACCAATAGTAAAGCGGAGCTTGTTGCACTGGGAGTAGAGGAAGTGAAGATATGCCCTGAGATCTTTTGCTGGCTGTAGGAAGGATGAGATCTGTTGCTGGTTGTAGGAAGGATGAGATCTGTTGCTTGCTGTAGGAAGGATGAGATCTGTTGCTGGCTGTAGGAAAATCAGATCTGTTGCTGGCTGTAGGAAGGATCAGATCTGTTGGTGGCTGTTGGAAGGATCAGATCTGTTGGTGGCTGTAGGAAGGATCAGATCTGTTGGTGGCTGTAGGAAGGATCAGATCTGTTGGTGGCTGTAGGAATGATCAGATATTTTGGTGGATGTAGGAATTATCAGATATGTTGGTGGCTGTAGGAAGGATCAGATCTGTTGGTGGCTGTAGGAAGGATAGATCTGTTGGTGGCTGTAGGAAGGATCAGATCTGTGTGTGGCTGTTGGAAGGATCTGATCTGTTGGTGGCTGTTGGAAGGATCAGATCTGTTGCTGGCTGTAGGAAGGATCAGATTTACATTTACATTTTAGTCATTTAGCAGACGCTCTTATCCAGAGCGACTTACAGTTAGTGAATACATATATATATATTTTTTATACTGGCCCCCCGTGGGAATCGAACCCACAACCCTGGCGTTGCAAACACCATGCTCTATCAACTGAGCTACATCCCTGCCGGCCATTCCCTCCCCTACCCTGGACGACGCTGGGCCAATTGTGCGCCGCCCATGAGTCTCCCGGTCGCGGCCGGCTGCGACAGAGCCTGGATTCGAACCAGGATCTCTAGTGCCTTAGACCACTGCGCCACTCAGGAGTATCAGATCTGTTGGTGGCTGTTGGAAGGATCAGATCTGTTGCTGGCTGTAGGAAGGATCAGATCTGTTGGTGGCTGTAGGAAGGATCAGATCTGTTGGTGGCTGTAGGAATGATCAGATATTTTGGTGGATGTAGGAATGATCAGATATTTTGGTGGATGTAGGAAGGATCAGATCTGTTGGTGGCTGTAGGAAGGATCAGATCTGTTGGTGGCTGTAGGAAGGATCAGATCTGTGTGTGGCTGTTGGAAGGATCTGATCTGTTGGTGGCTGTTGGAAGGATCAGATCTGTTGGTGGCTGTAGGAAGGATAGATCTGTGTGTGGCTGTAGGAAGGATCAGATCTGTGTGTGGCTGTAGGAAGGATCAGATCTGTTGTTGACTGTAGGAAGGATCAGATCAGTTGCTGGCTGTAGGAAGGATCAGATCTGTTGGTGGCTGTAGGAAGGATCAGATATTTTGGTGGCTGTAGGAAGGATCAGTTATTTTGGTGGCTGTAGGAAGGATCAGATCTGGTGGTGGCTGTAGGAAGGATCAGATCTGTTGGTGGCTGTAGGAAGGATCAGATCTGTTGGTGGCTGTAGGAAGGATCAGATCTGTTGGTGGCTGTAGGAAGGATAGATCTGTGTGTGACTGTAGGAAGGATCAGATCTGTGTGTGGCTGTTGGAAGGATCCGATCTGTTGGTGGCTGTTGGAAGGATCAGATCTGTTGGTGGCTGTAGGAAGGATCAGATCTGTTGGTGGCTGTAGGAAGGATCAGATCTGTTGGTGGCTGTAGGAAGGATTCTGTACAAAACACACAAACCATTCCACTCTCCATTTCTCTTCCTGTACCTTTTGCTTCTAACAGCCTCACACTGCAATGTGTGTGTGCGTGCGTGTGTGTGTGTGTGTGTGTGTGTGTCTGTCTGTCGGGGACTGTCCCAGTCTCTCTCTCTGTTCTCTCTCTTTCCACCTCCCTGTACCTCCCCCCTCTCTCCTCCCTCCTTCCCCCCTGTCTCCTGGCCCACGCTGAGTGTGTTCCACAGCTATAATCACCACCTGGTGATACTGCAGTAGACAGGGTACAGACTCAACAAGACACAGGCACAGCCAGATCACCCCACCCCCCAACATCACCCCCTCTAATGACTCTGGAGAGCTGTCGTCTTCCCTGTCTCTTTATCCCCTCTCTAAAAGGGCTGACCTCCTATATCTCTAGATTATTTCACAATTTGCCATTTTTCATCATCATGCCTCAATTTGTCTCCAATTCGTTCATTTATTATCAGACAAACTGACTATCTGAATCTCTGCTTTTTATCTGGGCGGCTTGCACTTATCTGGCGAAGACAGATTATCTCTCTCTATCTCTTATCGCGAGCGGAGGGATTTGAACGCATGTCAAGGACTTTTCTTAAGGTTTTATGGAGGTAGACGTGCTGTTAACACAGCCAGGGTAATAGGTTACACTCGTAGGAACGGCGATTTCGTACTGGTATGTTGTTGTCATGTCCTTGTAAGATGGAACATTGAATTATAGGTGTTTTGAGAGGTCAAGTGTCATTCCTAGCCATTGTCAACCAGTGTTAACCATGACCTATTCACCTGATAACGTGTTTGGATACGACGCATTACCACGTATATACACACACGCATACTCACACACGCATGCACACACACAAACATGCACGCACATACTCTCTCTCACACACACACACACACACACACACACCCCATCGCATTTGCAGAGATGATCCCTCCACTTGGTTTGCATTACAGAAATTGGGATGTGAATTGAAAAAGAGGCAATGAAAGCGGTGTCTAATGTTCCTCTGTGTTAGGACGGCAGTCTGTTAATCTTCAGAGAACCAGTGTTATGACAGGGGACAGACTGTCTCTCTAATCCCTGACTCATTCCCTATACATTGTACTGCACCCGCACTACCAGTTCCAACACTCGTAGAGTGTGTGTGTGGGGGAAGGGGGGGAGGGGTGAGGAGTATGTGTGTGTGAGAGAGAGAGCCTGCATGCATGCGCTTGCCTGTGACGGGGGCTCAGACTCAGAGAGCATTTCCGTTGATGGCAAAATCCACCTCATGAAAAGAGAGAGACTTTTTTTCACTCTAGGATAAGTATTCTGAGGTGGAACGGGATTAATTCTGCCCACGGCGGGACTTGCCTTAGTATAGTGTATTAATAGCTCTCTCCCAGCCCTTCAAAACATCATACAATACAACATGTGATACCAACAAGTCATTTACCATCCTTTACCCAGCTTATATTTACCCTGGTAATTTATAGCGAAATAACATTATTTTTGAAATACGAGTGACTAATATCAAAAATAGTTCATCAAATGTTATTTTGAATTCAGATGCATCAGCATCAATACGATAAATACATCAATCTTATCTGAAGTATAAACCGGTAATGTGTTTTACAATGAAGTCAGAAGCACAGGGGAAGACCGTCATTATGTTAAATTCTATGTGGATTGATGACCGATGTAGACTGTTCAGGGAGTACTATCTATTGATTGCTATCCGTTTGACAAACTGATGGACAGATATGGCTCTATTACAGGGACCTGGTAATGCAATATACCGTTAATGTTTCATGACGAATGGATTTAAAGAACTAAACAGAATAGATCTCTTCTCTGGCCTCTCTCTGGTAGAAGTGGTTTCGGGGGAAACGCATAAATAAAATCCATTTGTCTGTTTTTAAGACAAGATGTCTTTTTGGGGGGGGAGATTTTTTGGGAGAGATTGGAATTCACTAGCCAAAAGAAGCAACTTGGATAAAAAAATACAACAATTATCAATTCATTGATTTATATGGGTGTTTCCCCAAGTGAAGGGGCTCATTAAAGATGGGTATTTATAACTTCTAAAACACATTTATAACCCATTCTTAATCATTCATACATAATGCATTTATATGCAGTACATGAACATTACCTTAAGAGGATACAACTAAACTATCAACTTGTTGTACTGCTTATGTATGAATTCAGAATGTGTTTTGAAGCCCTTAGGTACCCATCAAATAAAGTGCTACAATTAAAGGGATACTACAATATTCTGGCAATTTGTTTTTCGTTTTTCAGATGTACTCATGGATACAGTTTTTGTCTCTGCTTGCAGTGTGAAGGAAGTTAGAGTTCTCGCAGTTTCACTTTAAAGATAGACTAAGTACACCTTCTGAAAGACTACCAACGCCCTGTGGCAGGTGTTTTACTGTCAAGTTCACCTCACCCTTCAACAAGGCTGTTGCTAGGATGAATGTGTCCCCCTTTATGGGGTTTCAGGTGTCTCTGAACGGTGCTTACACACCTGCCCTATGTTTGGAAGCCCCTGCCAACACTACACACACACAGTAAACAAATGGTCTGGTGACAGACACACAGGCACGCACCAACACCCACACCCAACCACCCACACACACATCCAACCACCCACACACACACCCAACCACCCACACATACACCCAACCACCAACACACACACCCAACCACCCACACCCAACCACCCACACCCAACCACCCACACCCAACCACCCACACCCAACCACCCACACACACACCCAACCACCCACACACACACCCAACCACCCACACACACACCCAACCACCAACACACACACCCAACCACCCACACACACACACACACCCAACCACCAACACCCACACCCAACCACACACACACACACACACAACCACCCACACACACACCCAACCACCAACACCCACACCCAACCACCCACACACACACCCAACCACCCACACACACACCCAACCACCAACACCCACACCCAACCACCCACACACACAACCAACCACCCACACACACACACACCCAACCACCAACACCCACACCCAACCACCCACCCACACCCAACCACCCACACACACACCCAACCACCCACACACACACACAACCACCCACACACACACACCCAACCACCAACACACACACCCAACCACCCACACACACACCCAACCACCAACACCCACACCCAACCACCCACACACACACCCAACCACCCACACACACACCCAACCACCAACAGCCACACCCAACCACCCACACACACACCCAACCACCCACACACACACCCAACCAGCAACACCCACACCCAACCAGCAACACCCACACCCAACCACCCACACACACACCCAACCACCCACACACACACCCAACCACCAACACCCACACCCAACCACCCACACACACACCCAACCACCCACACACACACCCAACCAGCAACACCCACACCCAACCACCCACACCCACACCCAACCACCCACACACACACTCATTTTGTGCTGAAGGCCCAAGGCCAGAGGATGTGTATGTGTACGTGTGTGGGTGTGTATTGACAAACCATATGCTTATAATTGACACCACCCCCACAGTTTTGATAACAGCAAATGCCCCAGACCTCTGTAGCACTGTTGGTTTACCGTAGATTGGCAACAAAACACTGGGTAACAACTCCAGAATAGTGTTACTCACTCACATACACACACACACACACACACACACACACACACACACACAAATAAGTACAATTATTATAATCTGTGTCACAGAAAACAACAAACATTTTGTGGAGAACATAATTTGATGCATTGCCTTTCATGTTAATGGATGGCCAACGGAAACAGCAAGAGAGAACAATAGCTGCTATCGTAAAGATGATCACTTCCCTCAATATTCTCTCTCTGTGTCTGCGTCAATGCAACGGGTTCCCAGCATATTAAATGAGCTCCAGAATAATTAAAGCTGTCAAACACTCCTCCTTTCCTTTACTCAGTGATATTATTTAGTGATAATCATTGTACGATAATGGCTAAATGGAGATATTTGAGACGTGCATGCCACACAATCTTTACTACTTCCTGTGTACATTTCTACCCAATCAGAGGAAGAGAAAGAAAGAGGCTGTTGGGTCGTCGTCGTCGGTCCCTGTTGCTTTTCTTATTTCTTAATTATTCCTCACAGTCTGCTTCTTGTCGCGTTACGTAACGTCCCCCTATCGCTCGATTGGCCAGCGGGGCGTCAGCGTGAAATTATGGGAAAATAAAAGGGTGGGGAGACAGGTTGAGCCAATTAAACTATTCAACAGGTAGGTAATTTTTCACAACACTTTTTTCCTAATGAGCCCCAGTGATAAGTCATGTTTTAATTTGATACATTCTCTCTCTTCTTCTCTCTGTTATGCCAGCCAAGTGATATGCCTTTCGGTATTGTTCTTGCCCGGGAGGGAAAATGTCACAGCGGCAGCGCTGGCGCTGCTTTGGAACGGATCTGACACCCCAGTAATTACTTTGCCGTAGCGCAGTCGCCGGGAATGAGGGCATTTCTCTGCAATGACAATAACATATGTCAGAAAGCCAAGCAGTTCAGCTTCAAGTCCTCATTCTGTCTCAGGCTAGGTCTGAAATTACACCCTCTTCTTCCCTGTGCAGTGCACTACTTGTGGCTCTGGTCAAAGGTAGTGCACTGTGTAGGGAATAGGGTGTCATTTCAGATGCAGCCTCTCTCTCTCTTTTAGGAGACTGCCCTACACACATCCCCATGCTTTACATGCCAGAGTCCCAGAGGAGGAGCTACGGATGCACACAGTAGTCAACCTGAGCTACAGGGAAAATAGGTTAGAAACATCAATACTTCTATGGGCTTTTCTTTCCTTATCATGTGCAGAGGTAGAGGAGCAAGTAGACATGGCACATGGGGAGTGTGTGTGTCTGTGTTTGTGTGTGTGCCTCTCCTCCCAGAGCAGAGGGAGGTCAAAGGCCACTGACAGAGTGGTTGGAACAGAACAGCAGCAGTTGGTGGTCTGGGGGAAGATGGCTGACCCACCTCTGGTGGTCCAACATCAATAATAATATAATAATATGCCATTTAGCAGACGCTTTTATCCAAAGCGACTTACAGTCATGTGTGCATAAATGTTTACGTATGAGTGGTCCCGGGGATTGAACCCACTACCCTGGCGTTACAAGCGCCGTGTTCTACCAGCTGAGCTACAGAGGACTGGAGGATGAAGATAATAATACAATATGGAACAGCTCCCCGGACTCTGTCTACTCTGGCTGCACAGGAAATGGAACAGGACTGCAGAGTGGAGGACACACATGGACAGTCAACAGTGAGTGGCTTTGACAGCATGGGGACGGTCATGGTGGTGTGGCAAGCAACACATCCACCATAGTGTGTCTGTGGGAAGGGGATAGAGCTGCATGTAATGACAGATACCCAGCTGGGCTCTATATCCTCCTGCTGTTTTATGGAATCAGGTGGCTTCACTTCACAGAATAGGGGAGGGAGGGAAATGGGGGTAAATGCAGTTAAGTGTAGCCTGTACATTACTGGTACTGTTACATATGATTCAGACACTGTGGCTGATTACCTCATAATAGGAATGCCTAATCATGTGATTATCAGTGTTATGTTATAGTGCACTATGTTATAGCAAGAGATCAAATGCATTTTCTGTGTTTGAAAGTCTACTTTTCCATTGGAAAATATAGGCAATGCTTCTTCACTTGTACCGTTCCAAAACAATCTTCTCAAAGAAGATTAAAAATGTGTCTTCATTCTCTGTCACAGATAAACCAATACACCAAAGCCAAAGAGACACAAATCCAATTCAATTCAATCCAAACCCATCTCCCTACCAGCACACAGTCCAGTGGTGTCCAGTGGTTACGGAACCCAGATGATGAGAATAATGTCTTCCTCTCATTTGCATATGGTAATGAGCACATGGTGATTAAAAAGTGAAATGAGGGTTAAGTGCTCTGTTGCCAGATAGATGAAGGTGATTAGTGGAGAGAGTCCATGGAACAGGGAGACAGGAGGAAAGTCTGTGTTCTCCCTAGACGCAGTTCATCACTTCTTTCTATTCTTTAAAGTGTATATATGAATTGGGGGGACAGACTGGGAGATTGTGTGTATGTGTGTTTATGTGTGTGTGGTTTGTGTGTGTGTGTGTGGAAGCGCATGCTTGTGCTTGTGTGTGCGCGTGCATTTGTATGTATGGGAGAGCATGTGCGTCTGTGTATGCCTGTGTGTGCATGTTATTGCCCCCAGAGAGAACACAGCACAAGGGATGCTGACCTCATTCTCCCACGTCACATCTACCTAGTTTATGAATGGTTGAATGGGTGAACAGAAATAACATCAATCAGATTCTTACGTAATAATGCATTGAAGTAAAACATTATAATAATAACACAAGTATGCTGAAAAACCTTTGAAGTAATTTCCAAACCGTCCCCTCCGGACAATCACTTGTAGCCCAAGGACAGTTTATTACTCAGTGACAAAGATGAATCTCAATATTTTCCAGCACAGACATGGAGGAATTAACAATAGAACGTAGAATGAGGAAGTTTGCTGATATCAGACCAGAGACCTCTTCTGTATCCCAAATGCCACTCTGTACCCTATGGGGCCTGGTCAAAAGTAGTGCACTACATAGGGAATAGATGCCATTTGGGACGCAGACCTCAACTCTATTTGACTAGATAAGAGCGTGTTGGAACTAAGAACAAAGAACAGAGAAGGATACAATAACCAAGACGATCCACCGCAGGGCATGTTCCTTCTTTACCACCGTGAAAGGATTCTATATCTCCTCATTCTATTTAAAACCGCAGCTGCCTTTATTAAATTATGCTTGTGTACTCGGTAGCTAGTTGAATAGAAGTCTTTGAAAGCACAAAGCTCAGAATTAATTAACCTTTTGTTATTGTGCGCTTATAATTTACCTTGCTGTTTGTCAACAGTACGTTTTTCAGTCACATGTGATGCGCTTCCTTGATGCTGGAGGTTACAGTGCAATCGGTGACTTCAGTTCGGAGACGCAACAAGGCTGCCCATACTCTTAGAGGAAACGCCAAGGACATTCTCTGAATCCCAGCTCTTCCATCCCACTCCAACAGCCACCACCTATACTGTGGGCTATGTACAGTATGTGTGTCAAAATAGCTGATGATGAAAAGGCAATTCATAATGGGAAATGTTGAAGGACATCAATGCACACAAACAAACAGGATAGCAGATGTCAGTTAATTCTAAAAGCATCACACACAAACACACACACACACATATACACACAGTTGCTAAAATGAAATTATAAACTGGGTGGTTCGAGCCCTGAATGCTGATTGGCTGACTGCCGTGGTATATCATATACCACGGGAATGGCAAAACATGTATTTTTACTGTTCTAATTACGTTGGTAACCAGTTTATAATAGTAATAATGCACCTTGGGGGTTTGTGGTATTTGGCCAATATACCACGGCTAAGGGCTGTATGTGAAATAACACCTGGAATTATACAACGGGTGGGTCTAATTCTTGATGCTGATTGGTTAAAACCGCGTTCCAGCCATTGACGGCCAAATGCCTATTTACTGTTCCATCTGAAAAAGGACTGCACATCTGTCATAGGGTGGACTTTAGGTCTTCTATTAATTGAATTCTCACTGATCTTTCTCACAAATGATTGACTTTCATTGATTGCTGATTGCCCTTAATCGATTGCATGTGTGCTGTGACTTGGAGAGTTGCTGTGCTTAATTGTACGAACTTTTTAACCACCCTCCTCCTGTGATTGAAGCATCCTCTAACTACGCTCTCTCTTTCGTTGCAGTTCACCCCCTCTGCCTCAGTCCAAACTATAAATGTCTGAGCTGTCAGTCCAAACTACAAATGTCTGAGCTGCGGAGCTCTGGTTGGAGCTAGCTCCTAGTGGCGTCTGGAGCTCTGGTTGGAGCTAGCTCCTAGTGGCGTCTGGAGCTCTGGTTGGAGCTAGCTCCTAGTGGCGTCTGTCCTGAACATAGTTCGCCCTGTGTTCAGGGTTGTCGGCTATCGTTTGTTCTTTTGTGGTTCTTGCTCCAAGCGCCACTCCTCGTACTCCTCCAGGCTCGGGATGATGGTGGCTTTTCCAGGGAGAGTTGTTATGATGATGATGTAACAATGTAAATGATTGCTCATAAGGTGACAGTGAGGTGATTGTCGGCCTAGTTATTATCTCAGTAGTGCTCAAGCCACCATCTGTATTGATTGATGATTGTTGCTGTTTATGCGTGGTCCTCTGTAGCTCAATTGGTAGAGCATGGCGCTTGTAACGCCAGGGTAGTGGGTTCGATCCCCGGGACCACCCATACGTAAAAACGTATGCGCACATGACTGACTGTAAGTCGCTTTGGATAAAAGCGTCTGCTAAATGGCATATTATTATAAAACGAAAACTGCCAGTTATTTTTAAACCTGTAACTGAAAAATAACTTTGTAATAATTTTTGGTAAACTTAGTAAATGAGGCGTACATGGGTGCCGTCATCTTTATGCACCTTCGCCATTCATAAACTTGATCTCCACTCTAAAGCAGACAGACATTACCCCCCCCCCCCCCCAAAAAAAAAATATATATAACTCAGTCTGGCTTTCAATTTATTCTTGAAAGTTGTAATAGTAGAATACACAAGGTGCAATTTCGAAATTGGGTAGTGCATCATCAGTTCCTCTTGTCATGTCAGTCATTGCATACCATAGAGAGCTATTTATAACTAGTCAGACATGTCCAGATCAACTAGCCCATGTCGGCTAACGTTATTTAGCCCATAGATTTTGTTTGTGTCACTCAAACATCACATGAATACACATTAGACATGGCAAAATGTATAGAATTGCAAGAAAATGTGCTTTAAAACTGCACCATTTCCTCTGCAGCCCATGACCAAATGTATAGAATCGCAGGAAATAAGCTGTGAACCTGCAACATTTTCTCTCCGCCAACAAGAGGGATGTGAACAGTTTGTCATGAACAGTGCTTGTGCTCATAGAATAGATGTGGCAACCCACATGCCAATATATCCTCCAAACCATGGCTTCTCTGGCATTATCACTTAATTAAAGAATTCCGGGAGTCAAATAGAGCCAATAGGAGGACTTAATTGAAAGTGTGTTTCCATGCCAATGGCAGCTTCCCCCGAGCCCCAGCTGATGAAGTTGATTGACAGTTACACAAACCACAATGTGGCTAGGCAATGTTACAGAAGATCTACCTGCCTCATCTACCTCCTCTCTACAAACAAATCGTTATCAGTAGTGTCTTCGCCACACATACGCACGCAAGCAGGAACGCACACCCACACACACACAGACACACACACACAGACACACACACCTCCCCTCTGAGTACATGCTCATCAGTGCTACCATTCACTCGTAAATGTTTTTTTGAGGCGGTCACAGAGTGTGAAACGTGGTCCCTCTGTGCTGCCGTCTGGCTCCCCGGTGGATGAAGTCTGCCTCTGGTTCTAAACACACACTTAGAGAGATGAAGGTGCCACAAAGGCCTGTCCCTGGAGGGAATCTACCCCACACAAGGAGATCAGATGGAGTATCAACCCCCCCCGCCTCGGCTCCAGGCACAGACTGGGGAGTATTGGGGGGAGTGCTTCTAGAAATCCAAATTAGAACTGTCACTTTTCACCCAAACACTGGGGAGACCAGCTCCCTATGGAACTCCCACTCTGGGTTTCTTTATGGTTAGTTATTATGGATGATTTATTCTGGATATGTAGCCTTGGGAATGCACAAAAAAAAATGTTTGAGGAAGAATGGACTACAATTTGGAGAGTTTCATTACAATTAATTGTTATGTGAAAATGGAGGGAAGTAAAGGAGGATTTGAGGGAAATTGATGGGAAAATAAGTCCCAGCTGGGATAACATTTGAAATAAAAAGGAAAAGTTGGAAATGCTGCAGGTAGCGTAGCAGTTAAGAGCGTTGGGCCAGTAACTGATAGGTTGCTGGTTCGAATCCCTGATCCGACTAGGATAAAAATATTTCTGTGCCCTTGAACAAGGCACTTAACCCTAAATGCTCCTCTAAGTCGTTCTGGATAAGAGCGTCTGCTACAGTAAAGGACTAAAATGTAAATGGTTGGCTTGGCTGGGCGCTGAAAAAGGCTAAATTCACTTTGCTATAAGCGGACTGCTACCAGGGACGGACTGAGCCCAGAAATTGGCCCTGGCCTTTCAAACACACCGGCCCATTTCTTTCCTCGAGGCCCCTACACTGGCCCATTTCTTTACCTCAAGCTCCCATTATTACAATGTAAATGTAAATTATTAGCCAAATAATAATAATATGTGATGATTATGTGCAAAACCCCCCAATTTAGTCAGGCCCACTGGGCTAAAGATGGACCAGCCCATTTGGCATTTGCCAGAATGTCCCTATGGCTAGTCCGTCTCTGACATTAGAAAATAAAACATTACAGCTGAATCCATGTGTTTATTTATTTTGGTGTGCCGGCCAAGAGGTCAACAGAGCAGTGTTTACAGAAATCCCTGATTCCCAGAATGTTGTGCCGGCAAAGATATTATCATAACCCAGGGGGCTGCCAAGTTCAAGCACTTTTGACTCCTTTGCTGCTTTCCAGTCTCAGGTCTATTAGCTCTCTCACTTCTTCTGTAAAGAATTATCATAGAAATCAACAACATATCTTCCCTCACATGCTGCAGAGCCTTCAAATGCAATGTTTAAATTCTCACCTCGGCCCTGACCGATGGTTGACCTCCGCCATGTTGTGTGTTGTCTATAACAAAGGTCGACGGGGTCAAAGGTGAAACATCACCTGGTCGTGTCCCTATATCGTTGTATTGTCAGTATTTTATTTATTCCAGAAGTTATAACTGTACTCACGCCGACTGATTATGATGGACAGGTGTCGCGACACGACTCGCTACCCTGCCGGTAGCCAACCTTGTCAACATTCACGGGACAGGAAGTGCAAACTCAAATAGATACTGCACAGATCCTGCCATGACACCCCAGACACGATTCCCTTCTTGTCTTTGAGCTTCCCCACAGCGTCTCACCCTCACACCTTGGCACATGTTCAATGCCAGAAACCCAGACGCACCGGCGCTTATGCATACGCTCACAAATACACACACGTTGACGTACCGAAAGTACACACGCGCACCAAGCTTGCCCAAACGCACACGCACACGCACACGCACACACACACACACACACACACACACACACACACACACACACACACACACACACACACACACACACACACACACACACACACACACACACACACACACACACACACACACACTTGTAATCTAGCTTGTATCTTTAATTCCAACAGGGCATGTAACCCCACACTGGAAGTTACCCTCCGACCCTCCCTGTTACATCCTCTTCCGCCAAATGTTTAATGTGAGGCACTCTCGTCCCTGGGACAATGAAAGGGATAGGGTTTCCAGGCGAGACTTAGCAGCATCCAAATTTAGCTCTGACTCATGAAGGGGGAGGGATGGGGATCTATCTACTGAAGGGAGAGGAGGGAGCGAGGGAGGGAGACCCCCCCACCACACACACCCTCCCCAAATCTCTGAACAGTAAAATTAGCCTTCCGATAACACCCCTTAGAAATGTGTTCTTGTCATCTTTGTAACCTCTTGGAGGTTAGAATGTTCTGGCGACTTGGAGAGGGATGATTGGTCAATGGCTTGGGAGGCCAGGGATTGGCTGATGAGACATGAAACCTGTGATGTAAATGTGGAGGCATGGTTTGCCAGTTTGTTGAGTAAACAACTCAACTCAGCAAGTAGATGTGTAATACATGTACTAACTGGTATTACTATGATACATTCATAGATCATAGTCTCATAAAGACAGTGGTAGTAACATGAGACATTCATATATCATAGTCTCATAAAGACAGTGGTAGTAACATGAGACATTCATAGATCATAGTCTCATAAAGACAGTAGAGGTGGTCACAGCAGTGTCAAATAAATATGATTAAAGCAGTAGTTACAATAATCATGATAAACCCCTCCACTTGTTTGATATACTCCAGTACAGTACTAGCCTAGCACACCTGTTTCAACTAATCTAGGGCTTGATGATTAGTTGACTAGTTGAATCAGGTGCTGGTACTGAAATAGATATAAGTGTTGGGGAAGCTACTCTGAAAATGTAGTTTACCAAGCTACCAATTACTTCACTCTGGAAGAAGTTAAGCTACACTAAAGCTATCCTTAATATAAATATAGTTTATTTAACTAAAGTTACTTTGAAAAAGTAGTTCAATACATCCAAACTACTTAGTGAAAAAGGATCATATGTAAATCTGAAATGTCATCAACTACAAACAGCAAGAAATTAAAAACTTTGGGGTCATATGTTAACAGAATGTGTAATTTAGCATATTAAACACAAAAACTATGTTTCAAGTGAGAATTAGGAAGGTCTGATGACGAAAAATAAAGGAAATGATTGCCTACTTCACCCATGTTTTATTTTTTAAAGTAGTGTGTAGTTCCAGTAGTTAGCTACACCGCTACATGGCAAAAAAGTAATGAACTACTGAAAACACTACCAAGATTTAAATTTAGTACAACTACCACCAAGCTACTACAAAATATAGTTCAATTATCAGTTGAACTACATATAGTTCACTACTCCCCAACACTGCTCGAGGAGAGGTTCGGGAAATAGTGTGATAGGATCATGTATACCTGTAGGCTACTGCTATTGTTGAATATTCTAGCAGGTACCAATGAATCCCTAGCAGTCACAACGTGGATATATTCTGACTGAATAATCTGTCAGATCATAACAGTAAATGAGAGTCAGCATTTTTCTGGTAATAAATAAAACACAGTACGGTGTGAAAGTTGAACCACTCAACATTTTCTGTAAAACTGCAGTCACATTCCTTCCGTTTAAGCAGTTGGATGCCCTCCAGCGTCACAGAACCCAAGCGATCTTGTCAATGCATTTAAAGCAGCACACAATGCGGACCCTGTCAGAAATTAACAATGAGTGATTGCCTCAAAATGACAGCTGAGATGCAATCTACTGTAGGCCTGTCTGCAATGGAGGTTCTTAATGATGGGTGGAAGGAAACAAGAGGCCCTCCTCGCACCCTTATCTAGCGGATATCCTCTTCTCCATCAAGACAAGAAGATTACACAGAGGCAAAGAGCAGAGAAAGAGAGAGAGAAAAGGTGATGGTGAAAATATTTTAAAAAGAGGAGAGAGAAACAGGACCAGATCTAGACATTTTGACAATCATTTATTTATTGAGGAGGTGATTTGAAACGATTAAAATACATTTTCGGTAACACTTCCCTTTATCATGCGTTATAATAACACTGACTATAAGCGTCTATTATGACTCATAAGCGGTTATAAAACTTGGTATGACGTTTTATAGATCATTAACTATGATGACTTATTAGACTATAGTGCATAATGAATTATAACCGTACTGATTTCAAAACACAGACAAGATAGTTAATACACACATTAGGCCCTATAATAGATTTAAACAACCGCTCATAAAGCTTCATAAAGCTTCATAAAGCACTGTGTTTTTGTTTGCCTTAAGTAAAGTACTTCACTTCATTATAAAACACTATAATAGGTATTTGTAGGCTAGAAGTGTGATAATTTTCCAAAATAGAAAGAAAAATGCACAACACAGAGTTAGCTTCCTTGACATAGTCAGTATGATATGGACATTTTGTAAACAAAACTGTTCATTTCAATACACAACAAACATAGCTAGCTAACATTCACATGTCAAAACTCAGTAGCTCCATGGAAAGTGTCTGTTGGCAAAGTGGTCGTTCCATGTCCCCCACCTGCAAGTCTTTAGCCTACTGCTGCTAGCTACCTCACAGGTCTATCAAACATCTTCCTGTGGACAGGCAGTAACTGTAACAATCTTGTTCAGAAAAGCACAGTCTTGCCACTAGCTAGCGGCCATTCACACCAGTAGTGGCACAGCATGAGCACGAGCAGCCCCACCGTGCCCCCAACGATGCATAGCTAGCTAGAGCTAAGTAACTCCACTAGCTAGCTTGCTATCTACAGGACGAATTGTAACGCTTTCTTTGCAGCATATCGCACATCATAATTAACATTCTTATTCACTTAAACCTTAAATCCATGGCACTTGCGTATTATAGGGCCAAAGTTTTAGTTTATATGTGTAGTGTCTATGTTTTGTTTTCTATGTGTTTCTTTCTAGATCGTGTGTTTCTGTGTTGGCCGGGGTGGTTCCCAATCGGAGGCAGCTGTGTCTTGTTGTCTCTGATTGGGACCATACTTAGGCAGCCTGTTGTGCACTTGTCATTTGTGGGATCTTGTTCCGTTTAGGTTTGTGTTTTATGACCGAGGACTTCACGTTTCGTTTTGTTGTTTTGTTGTTGTATCGTGTTGGTAGAGTACTAATTAAAAGATGTACGCATATCACGCTGCGCCTTGGTCCACTTATTACGACGAACGTGACAGCTGTGTCCTGAAGGATCATCTCTACTTTAAACAGTACCAATACAGCTGGAGACCAGCTGCGCTACAAGCTATCGACCGGACATAGGAATTAATAGGACACAATTTGATACACAACTCCTCCACACTTTGTGCTAATGAGATGATGATGTATATGCTGGTGTCTGTGCTGTATGGGGGCCTGCCAATGGAGGGAGTGGGGAGGGGTTGGGATAGGTCAGAGGCTGACAGCAGTCAGAGGCTGTCATCATGAAGTGCTTTGAGAGACTAGTCAAGGATCATATCACCTCTACCTTACCTGTCACCCTAGACCCACTTCAATTTGCTTACCGCCCCAATAGATCCACAGACGTTGCAATTGCCATCACACTGCACACTGCCCTATCCCATCTGGACAAGAGGAATACCTATGTAAGAATGCTGTTCATTGACTATAGCTCAGCATTCAACACCATAGTACCCTCCAACCTCATCATTAAGCTCGAGCCCTGGGTCTGAACCCCGCCCTGTGCAACTGGGTCCTGCACTTCCTGACGGGCCGCCCCCCAGGTGGTGAAGGTAGGGAACAACATCTCCACTTCGCTGATCCTCAACACTGGGGCCCCACAAGGGTGCGTGCTCAGTCCCCTCCTGTACTCCCTGTTCACCCATGACTGCGTGGCCAAGCACGCCTCCAACTCAATCATCAAGTTTGCACGACACAACAGTAGTAGGCTTGATTACCAACAATGACGAGACAGCCTACAGGGAGGAGGTGAGGGCTCTGGGAGTGTGGTGTCAGGAAAATAACCTCTCACTCAACATCAACAAAACAAAGGAGTACCTTTCATATTGTATCCTCCTCCCTCTGAGTCTGGCCTTGGGTTGATACTGAGAGGGGAGGGCTGGTGATCAGTGAGGCTATAAATAGTGTGTGTGAGTACATTACCAGAAACAGACAGTCACAACCAATACAACCCCACTCCTTCAACACAACCCCACTCTTTCAGCCCAACACAACCCCACTCCTTCAGCCCAACACAACCCCACTCCTTCAGCCCAACACAACCCCACTCCTTCAGCCCAACACAACCCCACTCCTTCAGCCCAACACAACCCCACTCTATCAGCCCCATACAACCCCACTCCTTCAGCCCAACACAACCCCACTCCTTCAGCCCAACACAACTCCACTCCTTCAGCCCAACACAACCCCACTCCTTCAGCCCAACACAACCCCACTCCTTCAGCCCAACACAACCCCACTCTATCAGCCCAACACAACCCCACTCCTTCAGCCCAACACAACCCCACTCCTTCAGCCCAACACAACCCCACTATCAGCCCCATACAACCCCACTCCTTCAGCCCAACACAACCCCACTCCTTCAGCCTAACACAACACCACTCCTTCAGCCCAACACAACCCCACTCCTTCAGCCCAACACAACCCCACTCTATCAGCCCAACACAACCCCACTCCTTCAGCCCAACACAACCCCACTCCTTCAGCCCAACATCCCCCCACTTCCAACTACACCCCACCTACAGAAAATCACTCCCCGCCCAAAATCCACCCAATTCAACTACACCTCTTCTTGTGAACCATCACATAACCAAACCTAATTCTATTTTCCTATTTCTTCTATCATGTGAGTTTGCATCCCATTCATCTGTTGTTTCTGCTCTACAGGCACTTCAGTGAGCTGCAGTGAATGTGATGAGACAAGGCTCCATGCTACCAGGCTCAAGACTGTAGACTTAATCAGTTAAAACCACATAGTCTCCCAAGGCACACTGTTTGTTTTAGCTTTAATGTGTGCCATGAGGCAGTGGTGTGTGTGTGTGTTTGTGTGTGTTTGGTGTGTGAAGCGTGGTACGTGTGAATCCATCCATCCATGTGTCCATACATCCATCCATGTGTCCATACATCCATCCATGTGTCCATACATCATCCATGTGTCCATACATCCATCCATGCGTCCATACATCCATCCATGCGTCCATACATCCATCCATGCGTCCATCCATCCATCCATGCGTCCATACATCCATCCATGTGTCCATACATCCATCCATCCGTCCATACATCCATCCATGTGTCCATACATCCATCCATGCGTCCATACAGCCATCCATGCGTCCATACATCCATCCATGCGTCCATCCATGTGTCCATCCATCCATCCATGTGTCCATACATCCATCCATGAGTCCATACATCCATCCATGTGTCCATAGACACATCCATGTGTGCATCATGTCTCTCTGTGGGCCAGGTGGTAACCAGGCTGGGCCTGTATAGTCACTGCCTCGCTGAGTGCCTGGTGCCTGGTCCTGGCTATAGGCCTGTCTGGCTGGGCTGGAGCAGAGAGGCTATCACTCAATATTAAGAGTGACAGACTCCCACACCGTTACATGCCAAGGCAGATGGCGTGACATTCGAACGGGGCAATTGAGCAGCCTGTCAATAGGAGGAACAGAAAACGAGTGGCAAGGGAGGGAGGATGGGGGGAGAGGGGAGGAGGGAGGATGGGGGAGGGGGGGGGGGGGAGGGGGGGGATGGGGGGAGAGGGGGGGGGGAGGGAGGATGGGGGGAGGAGGGGATCAGGTAGAAACAAGAAGAGGGAGGGGATCTAGCGTTTACAGTTGTTGGATGACATGAAAATAGAGCTCTTTGGCCATTCACACCAGCGGTGGGTTTGACGTTGAAATGAGAATGCATGAGCAGAAAATAACTCCATACATACTGTCAAATATGGTCTCTGTGTGTGTGTGTGTGTGTGTGTGTGTGTGTGTGTGTGTGTGTGTGTGTGTGTGAAAGAGAGAGTGTGTGTGTGTGTGTGTGAGCATGTGTGTGCCTCAGTAGAATTCCCATCCAGCGGTGTTAGGAAGCGGGTTCACTGACTTAGTTAATGAAAGAGATTACATTATTCCCCGCTGTGCCCTCACAGTCACCCGCTTTGAAACATACTCTAACCTGTTGTGTCGTACACACTAACACACACATAGTGCACAGACCCTCCTCTTTGGTCCCCTATGCTAACCACAGCATTATTTTACAATCAATCACGCACGCACAAATGCACGCGCACATACACACCCTCCACCACAGACTTCACCTCTAACTTAGAATACTCCCATTGTGTTGTGTGTGTGTTCACCTTGACTGCTTCTTCATGACATTACCAATGTGTGTGTGTGTGTGTGTGTGTGTGTGTGTGTGTGTGTGTGTGTGTGTGTGTGTGTGTGTGTGCATGTGTGCATGTGTGGGCGTGTGTGTTACACTGTTCAGTTGCCCGTGCTCCATTACACCACTAAGTGGATTTACACACAGGAGTCTTTTGGTATAAAAGGGTTGTTAAAAGGACATGGACTAACCTTTCTTATGTTGCGTGCCAGGGATTGAGGCTGTCACAGACTGTGTGGTCAAATCAGGTCAGAATATCTACATAGTAGGGGTAACACTTTCCTCCTCTGTGAACTAAAGCACTAGTGCTGTGAACTAACGGACTGTAATATTTTAAATGTACAGGTGTGAAATTATAATCTGCAGCGCAATTGTAACTTTTCTAGAACAATTTCGGTAAGGACCAACTTTAGTTTAACCGGAGATACACAGAGCACATGCAAGGCAATTGGTTGGTACATTATCAGATCTCTAGTTCTTTTAAAAGGTTACAGTGCGTTAGTCCATGGCGTTAGGGTCTTTGTGGCAGGAAAATGTAGCTCTAGGTGTTTTAGTATGTCTAATGTAGCAATGAGCAAACACTGGGAGTTGGGGAGAGCGATGGAGAGACAGAGAGAAAGCGAGAGAGAGAGGGTGTGTGAGTGTCTACGGGTGCTGGAGATGGGGGTGTGAGCAGGTGGGTCTGGGCAGGTGTGATGTCATTGATATTTGTGTGCGTTGGTATGTGTATGTTTTATATTGTTTGAAGACTATGGCAACATTGGTCTTATCTTCTCATTCCAATCATTTTAAATTACAATTTGAGAGAGAGAGACAGCTAGAGACAAAATCAGAGAGAGAGAGAAGGAGAGGGTGAGAGAGAGACAGCTGGAGACAGAATCAGAGAGACAGAGAGAAAGAGAGGGTGAGAGAAAGAGAGCTAGAGACAGGGTCAGAGAGACAGAGAGAAGGAGAGGGTGAGAGAGAGACAGCTAGAGACAGGGTCAGAGAGACAGAGAGAAGGAGAGGGTGAGAGAGAGACAGCTAGAGACAGGGTCAGAGAGACAGAGAGAAGGAGAGGGTGAGAGAGAGACAGCTAGAGACAGGGTCAGAGAGACACAGAGAAGGAGAGGGTGAGAGAGAGACAGCTAGAGACAGGGTCAGAGAGACACAGAGAAGGAGAGGGTGAGATAGAGACAGCTAGAGACAGGGTCAGAGAGACAGAGAGAAAGAGAGGGTGAGAGAGACAGCTAGAGACAGGATCAGAGAGACAGAGAGAAAGAGAGGGTGAGAGAGAGACAACTAGAGACAGGGTCAGAGAGACAGAGAGAAGGAGAGGGTGAGAGAGAGACAGCTAGAGACAGGATCAGAGAGACAGAGAGAAGGAGAGGGTGAGGGAGAGACAGCTAGAGACAGGGTCAGAGAGACAGAGAGAAGGAGAGGGTGAGAGAGAGACAGCTAGAGACAGGGTCAGAGAGACAGAGAGAAGGAGAGGGTGAGAGAGAGACAGCTAGAGACAGGGTCAGAGAGACAGAGAGATGGAGAGGGTGAGATAGAGACAGCTAGAGACAGGATCAGAGAGACAGAGAGAAGGAGAGGGTGAGAGAGAGACAGCTAGAGACAGGGTCAGAGAGACAGAGAGAAGGAGAGGGTGAGAGAGAGACAGCTAGAGACAGGGTCAGAGAGACAGAGAGAAGGAGAGGGTGAGAGAGAGACAGCTAGAGACAGGGTCAGAGAGACAGAGAGAAGGAGAGGTTGAGAGAGAGACAGCTAGAGACAGGGTCAGAGAGACAGAGAGAAGGAGAGGGTGAGAGAGAGACAGCTAGAGACAGGGTCAGAGAGACAGAGAGAAGGAGAGGGTGAGAGAGACAGCTAGAGACAGGGTCAGAGAGACAGAGAGGAGAGGGTGAGAGAGACAGCTAGAGACAGGGTCAGAGAGACAGAGAGAAGGAGAGGGTGAGAGAGACAGCTAGAGACAGGGTCAGAGAGACAGAGAGAAGGAGAGGGTGAGAGAGAGACAGCTAGAGACAGGGTCAGAGAGATAGAGAGAAGGAGAGGGTGAGAGAGAGACAGCTAGAGACAGGGTCAGAGAGACAGAGAGAAGGAGAGGGTGAGAGAGAGACAGCTAGAGACAGGGTCAGAGAGACAGAGAGAAGGAGAGGGTGAGAGAGAGACAGCTAGAGACAGGGTCAGAGAGACAGAGAGAAGGAGAGGGTGAGAGAGAGACAGCTAGAGACAGGGTCAGAGAGACAGAGAGAAGGAGAGGGTGAGAGAGAGACAGCTAGAGACATGGTCAGAGAGACAGAGAGAAGGAGAGGGTGAGAGAGAGACAGCTAGAGACAGGGTCAGAGAGACAGAGAGAAGGAGAGGGTGAGAGAGAGACAGCTAGAGACAGGGTCAGAGAGACAGAGAGAAGGAGAGGTTGAGAGAGAGACAGCTAGAGACAGGGGGTCCAGAGAGACAGAGAGA
>NC_139992.1:48859200-48870157 GCF_964263955.1 Coregonus lavaretus | reverse complement strand
CGCCACCTGGTTATCAGAAGGGGGAAAGGAGAAGATGAATTGTGTGTCGTCTGCGTAGCAATGATAGGAGATCTACCATTCCTCCTGTTCTTGGTCTCCTCATCCACTCACCTCATCCTCTTCCACCCTCTCCTCTCTCTCTCTCTCTCTCTCTCTCTCTCTCTCTCTCTCTCTCTCTCTCTCTCTCTCTCTCTCTCTCTCTCTCTCTCTCTCTCTCTCTCTCTCTCTCTCTCTCTCTCTCTCTCTCTCTCTCTCTCTCTCTCTCTCTCTCTCTCTCTCTCTCTCTCTCTCTCTCTCTCTCTCTCACTCTCTCTCTCTCTCTCTCTCCCTCCCTCCCTCTCTCTCTCTATCTCTCTCTCTTTCTCTCTCTCCCTCTCCCTCCCTCCCTCCCTCTCTCTCTCTCTCCCTCTCTCTCAATTCAATTTAAGGGCTTTATTGGCATGGGAAACGTATGTTTACATTGCCAAAGCAAGTGAAATAGATAATAAACAAAAGTGAAATAAACAATAAAACAATTAACAGTAAACATTACACTCACAAAAGTTCCAAAAGAATAAAGACATTTCAAATGTCATATTATGTGCAAATAGTTAAAGTACAAAAAGGAAAATAAAAAACATAAATATGGGTTGTATTTACAATGGTGTTTGTTCTTCACTGGTTGCCCTTTTCTTGTGGCAACAGGTCACAAATCTTGCTGTTGTTATTGCACACTGTGGTATTTCACCCAATAGATACGAAGAAAACACTGTGCTGTTTATCAAAATTGGGTTTGTTTCGAATTCTTTGTGGGTCTTTGTAATCTGAGGGAAATACAGTGGGGAGAACAAATATTTGATACACTGCCGATTTTGCAGGTTTTCCTACTTACAAAGCATGTAGAGGTCTGTAATTTGTATCATAGGTACACTTCAACTGTGAGAGACGGAATCTAAAACAAAAATCCAGAAAATCACATTGTATGATTTTTAAGTAATGAATTAGCATTTTATTGCATGACGTAAGTATTTGATCACCTACCAACCAGTAAGAATTCCGGCTCTCACAGACCTGTTAGTTTTTCTTTAAGAAGCCCTCCTGTTCTCCACTCATTACCTGTATTAACTGCACCTGTTTGAACTCGTTACCTGTATAAAAGACACCTGTCCACACACTCAATCAAACAGACTCCAACCTCTCCACAATGGCCAAGACCAGAGAGCTGTGTAAGGACATCAGGGATACAATTGTAGACCTGCACAAGGCTGGGATGGGCTACAGGACAATAGGCAAGCAGCTTGGTGAGAAGGCAACAACTGTTGGCGCAATTATTAGAAAATGGAAGAAGTTCAAGATGAAGGTCAATCACCCTCGGTCTGGGGCTCCATGCAAGATCTCACCTCGTGGGGCATCAATGATCATGAGGAAGGTGAGGGATCAGCCCAGAACTATACGGCAGGACCTGGTCAATGACCTGAAGAGAGCTGGGACCACAGTCTCAAAGAAAACCATTAGTAACACATTACGCTGTCATGGATTATAATCCATGACATTATAATCCTTGAGCAAGGTCCCCCTGCTCAAGCCAGCGCATGTCCAGGCCCGTCTGAAGTTTGCCAATGACCATCTGGATGATCCAGAGGAGGAATGGGAGAAGGTCATGTGGTCTGATGAGACAAAAATAGAGCTTTTTGGTCTAAACTCCACTCTGCTTTTTTGGAGGAAGAAGAAGGATGAGTACAACCCCAAGAACACCATCCCAACCGTGAAGCATGGAGGTGGAAACATCATTCTTTGGGGATGCTTTTCTGCAAAGGGGACAGGACAACTGCACCATATTGAGGGGAGGATGGATGGGCCATGTATCGCGAGATCTTGGCCAACAACCTCCTTCCCTCAGTAAGAGCATTGAAGATGGGTCGTGGCTGGGTCTTCCAGCATGACAACGACCTGAAACACACAGCCAGGGCAACTAAGGAGTGGCTCCGTAAGAAGCATCTCAAGGTCGTGGAGTGGCCTAGCCAGTCTACAGACCTGAACCCAATAGAAAATCGTTGGAGGGAGCTGAAAGTCCGTATCTGGAGGATCTGGAGAAGGTCTGTATGGAGGAGTGGGCCAAAATCCCTGCTGCAATGTGTGCAAACCTGGTCAAGACCTACAGGAAACGTATGATCTCTGTAATTGCAAACAAAGGTTTCTGTACCAAATATTAAGTTCTGCTTTTCTGATGTATCAAATACTTATGTCATGCAATAAAATGCAAATTAATTACTTAAAAATCATACAGTGTGTTTTTCTGGATTTTAGTTTTAGATTCCGTCTCTCACAGTTGAAGTGTACCTATG
This sequence comes from Coregonus lavaretus, assembly GCF_964263955.1. Classification (NCBI taxonomy): domain Eukaryota; kingdom Metazoa; phylum Chordata; class Actinopteri; order Salmoniformes; family Salmonidae; genus Coregonus; species Coregonus lavaretus. The sequence goes on along the minus strand of NC_139992.1, from coordinate 48,867,833 downwards.
ATAAAAATTACAGACCTCTGCATGCTTTGTAAGTAGGAAAACCTGCAATATCGGCAGTGTATGAAATACTTGTTCTCCCTACTGTATGTCTCTAATATGGTCATACATTTGGCAGGAGGTTAGGAAGTGCAGCTCAGTTTCCACCTCATTTTGTGGGCAGTATGCACATAGCCTGTCTTCTCTTGAGAGCCAGGTTTGCCTATGGCGACCTTTCTCAATAGCAAGGCTATGCTCACTGAGTCTGTACATAGTCATAGCTTTCCTTAAGTTTGGGTCAGTCACAGTGGTCAGGTATTCTGCCACTGTGTACTCTCTGTTTAGGGCCAAATAGCATTCTAGTTTGCTCTGTTTTCTTGTAAATTCTTTCCAATGTGTCAAGTAATTATCTTTTTGTTTTCTCATGATTTGGTTGGGTCTAATTGTGTTGCTGTCCTGGGGCTCTGTGGGGTCTGTTTGTGTTTGTGAACAGAGCCCCAGGACCAGGGGACTCTTTTCCAGGTTAATCTCTCTGTAGGTGATGGCTTTGTTATGGAAGGTTTGGGAATCGCTTCCTTTTAGGTGGTTGTAGAAATTAATGGCTATTTTCTGGATTTTGATAATTAGCAGGTATTGGCTCTGCATGCATTACTTGGTGTTTTACGCTGTACACAGAGTATATTTGTGAATTCTTGGTTGGTGAGCGGACTCCAGACCTCACAACCATAAAGGGCAATGGGTTCTATAACTGATTCAAGTATTTTGTAGCCAGATCCTAATTGGTATGTCGAATTTTATGTTCCTTTTGATGGCATAGAAGGCCCTTCTTGCCTTGTCTCTCAGATCGTTCACAGCTTTGTGGAAGTTACCTGTGGCACTGATGTTTAGGCTGAGGTATGTATAGTTTTTTGTGTACTCTAGGGAAACGGTGTCTAGATGAAATTTGTATTTGTGGTCCTGGCAACTGGACATTTTTTTGTCTTACTGAGATTTACTGTCAGGGCCCAGGTCTGACAGAATCTGTGCAGAAGATCTAGGTGCTGCTGTAGGCTGTCCTTGGTTGGGGACAGAAGCACCAGATCATCAGCAAACAGTAGACAATTGACTTCAGATTCTAGTAGGGTGAGGCCATGTGCTGTAGACTGTTCTAGTGCCCTCGCCAATTCGTTGATATATATGTTGAAGAGGGTGAGGCTGAAACTGCATCCCTGTCTCACCCCACGGCCCTGTGGAAAGAAATGTGTGTTTTCTGCCAATTCCAACCATACACTAGTTGTTTGAGTACATGGATTTTATAATGTGTTATGTTTTTCCCCCTACACTAATTTCCATCAATTTGTATAATAGACCCTCATGCCAAATTGAGTCAAAAGCTTTTTTGAAATCAACAAAGCATAAGAAGACTTTGCCTTTGTTTTGGTTTGTTTCTTTGTCAATTAGGGTGTGCAGTGTGAATACGTGGTCTGTCGTACGGTAATTTGGTAAAAAGCCAATTTCACATGTACATTGTTTTCACTGAGGAAATCTCTCTCTCTCTCTCTCTCTCTCTCTCTCTCTCTCTCTCTCTCTCTCTCTCTCTCTCTCTACCTCTCTCTCTACCTCTCTCTCTTTCACCCTCTCTCTCTTTCACCCTCTCTCTCTCTTTCACCCTCTATCTCTCTCACCACGTCCTCCTCCTCTCTCCTTAATAAGCTGCTTCATCTAGCATCCTCTGCAGTCACTATCAGTATTCAGCTCCATCCCTCCATCCGAGTGGCTGGTGTCTCTCCTGTCTCCCCTGCTTCCATATGTTCTGACTGGCCCCCTGGCACTCTGGTTCTCAGTGCTGGCTTGCTACTGTGTGGCGCTAGCTAGCTGGGAGGCAGCCCCATAGCCTGAGGGGGAGCCCTGGGTCGCTCATGTTGCTGCAGGTGATTCTCTCCTGCTGGCTCTCCTCTCTCAAATCATATGTATGGGTGCGCTGTACACACAGACATAGTCACATAGTCATAATCACATTTACTCATACTAGCGCAGAAACACATAGACATATGCATACTAGCACAAACAAGTACACAACTAAGGGCACACACTCACCCACACGCCACCTGGCAGTCGGCATGCTTTTCTGCATTGGCTGCAGCCCATCCATCCAGCTATCCATCCCCCGCTTCCTCCTTCCCTTCTCGCATGGCTCTCTTCTTCCACTGAAAGGGGCTGAATCTGTGCTGCTGCCAGCCATCTCCAGGAGAGAGCGGGCATATGTGGGGGTGAATGGGAAACCCTGGGAGTGAGACACACATTATCCCCTATCTCCTGCTGGCTTCCTTCTAGCTGCTGCAGACTCTGATAGCCTAGTGCTGCTTTCAGATCAATGGCCCCTATCTCTTGCCAACATAGCCAGTTCCTGTACCCTCATGTTCCAGAACACTAACCAACTGGCCAGCATGTGTTTTAGTAGAAGGGAAGTGCGGCTGTATTAGTTTGTTTGTGTGCTAGAATGCATATGTGATTTAGTGTTTGTGTGTTTAATGTGTGTTAATGCTAGTATGTAGATTTGTGTGTGTGCGCGTGTACTGTAAGTCGCACTGGATAAGAGCATCTGCTAAATGACTAAAATGTAAATGTATGTGTAGGCTATTTGTGTGTTCTGCGCCTGCTTGTGATGTGGGTTCATGTACCTCTGTGTTTATGGTTAGAGGGTTCCTTTAGAAAGCCCAGTAGGCCAATACACTGATGTACTCTCTCTCTCTCTCTCTCTCTCACTCGCGCTCTCTCTCTCTCTCTCTCTCTCTCTCTCTCTCTCTCTCTTTCTCCTCTCTTCTTGGCCTCCCTCTCTCTAAATGCGAGGCACGTTCGTCCGGTTATGACAGGATGGCTCTGCTTTCTGCTGTCCACTGAAACCCAAAACATGAATATCACATTTGGTGCAGAGTGCTTTGAGATTGCTTCATTTCTCTTTCGGGCAACTGGAAGAAGGAATTTATGAATTCCTCGTTGTAGACCATTAGCTGTTTTTTATTTGGAATGTGCGGAAAACATATTTGCAGCTGTCGTGCCGTGTGTGGGTTTGTGAATCATGCGGGCAGTCAGTTGTAGTGTGTGTGTGTGTGTGTGTGTGTGTGTGTGTGTGTGTGTGAATCATGCGGGCGGTCAGGCTCTCAGGTTATTGGCTGATTGGACATGAGAGGCAAGGGGACTGAGCTGAAGGGGTAGCTCTAATGCAATTTAGAGTTAAAGCGCTGGGTGCTTTAGATAAATGGCTAGCCTAAACCCTTCCCGAGACCACTGACTGTGGCTAGCCTAAACCCTTCCCGAGACCACTGACTGTGGCTAGCCTAAACCCTGCCTGAGACCACTGACTGTGGCTAGCCTAAACCCTGCCTGAGACCACTGACTGTGGCTAGCCTAAACCCTGCCTGAGACCACTGACTGTGGCTAGCCTAAACCCTGCCTGAGACCACTGACTGTGGCTAGCCTAAACGCTGCCTGAGACCACTGACTGTGGCTAGCCTAAACCCTGCCTGAGACCACTGACTGTGGCTAGCCTAAACGCTGCCTGAGACCACTGACTGTGGCTAGCCTAAACCATGCCTGAGACCACTGACTGTGGCTAGCCTAAACCCTGCCTGAGACCACTGACTGTGGCTAGCCTAAACCCTGCCTGAGACCACTGACTGTGGCTAGCCTAAACGCTGCCTGAGACCACTGACTGTGGCTAGCCTAAACCCTGCCGGAGACCACTGACTGTGGCTAGCCTAAACCCTGCCGGAGACCACTGACTGTGGCTAGCCTAAACCCTGCTGGAGACCACTGACTGTGGCTAGTCTAAACCCTGCCGGAGACCACTGACTGTGGCTAGCCTAAACCCTGCCGGAGACCACTGACTGTGGCTAGCCTAAACCCTGCCGGAGACCACTGACTGATCAAAATAAGTTGAAGAGAAAGAGAGTCATAACTCTAGGTAGCCATGTTCTACCATGACTCAGCTCAAACAACAGTGTACTCCTCTTCATGCAGTGTCATACACATCCAGGGGAGGAGAGGGATCATGTCCTTGGCCACGCCACTCGCCAGAACGCCATCAACGATTACATTGTCACATCTACGGCTATATAACTCAGTCACATCGGAGGTGTGGTTAGATTTTGAATAGCCTGTGGTGCCTACATGGTCCAGTGGTAACACTCCCAGCAGAAGCACCCCATCTAATTATTCCCTGTCTAATTAAAGCAAAACAAATACAGTCCCCTCTGTATGTATTTGGACAGTGATGCTACTACACTACATGACCAAAAGTATGTGGACACCTGCTCGTCGAACATCTCATTCCAAAATCATGGGCATTAATATGGAGTTGGTCCCCCCTTTGCTGCTATAACAGCCTCCACTCTTCTGGGAAGGCTTTCCACTAGATGTTGGAACATTGCTGAAGGGACTTGCATCCATTCAGCCACGAGCATTAGTGAGGTCGGGCACTGATGTTGGGCGATTAGGCCTGGCTCGCAGTTGGCGTTCCAGTTCATCCCAAAGGTGTTCGATGGGTTTGAGGTCAGGGCTCTGTGCAAGCCAGTCAAGTTCTTCCACACCGATGTCGACAAACCATTTCTGTATGGACCTCGCTTTGAGCACAGGGGCATTGTCATGCTGAAACAGGAACTTCCCCAAACTGTTGCCACAAAGTTGGATGCACAGAATCGTCTAGAATGTCATTGTATGCTGTAGCGTTAAGATTTCCCTTCACTGGAACTAAGGGGCCTAGCCCGAACCATGAAAAACAGCCCCAGACCATTATTCCTCCTCCACCATCCTTTACAGTTGGCACTATGCATTCGGGCAGGTAGCGTTCTCCTGGCATCAGCCACACCAAGATTCGTCCATCGGACTGCCAGAAGCATGATTCATCACTCCAGAGAAAGTGTTTAGACTGCTCCAGAGTCCAATGGCAGCATGCTTTACACCACTCCAGCCGATGCTTGGTGTTGTGCATGGTGATCTTAGGCTTGTGTGCGGCTGCTCGGCTATGGAAACCCATAGCCGAACAGTTCTTATGCTGACGTTGCTTCCAGAAGCAGTTTGGAACTTGGTAGTGAGTGTTGCAACTGAGGAAAAACAAGTTTTACGCACTACGGGCTTCAGCACTCGGCGATCCCGTTCTGTGAGCTTGTTTGGCCTACCACTTCCCAACTGAGCAGTTGTTGCTCCTAGACGTTTCCACTTCACAATAACAGCACTTACGGTTGACTGGGGCAGCTCTAGCAGGGCAGTAATTTGACGAACAGACTTGTTGGAAAGGGGCATCCTATGACGGTGCCAAGTTGAAAGTCACTGAGCTCTTCAGTAAGGCCATTCTACTGCCATTGTTTGTCTATGGAGATTGCATGGCTGTGTGCTCGATTTTATACACCTGTCAGCAACGGGTGTCTAATTTGAAGGGGTGTCCACATACTTTTGTATATATAGTATATATTTTTATGAGACTCTATACGCCAGCATTTGAGATCAAATGTTTCATATGAAACTACAGAGCCTTCAGAAAATATTCACACCCCTTGACTTTTTCCACATTTTGTTATGTAACACATATGGAATCATGTAGTAACCAAAAAAGTGTTAAACAAATCAAAATATGTTTTATATTTGAGATTCTTCAAATAGCCACCCTTTGCCTTGATGACAGCTTTGCACACTCTTGGCATTCTCTCAACCAGCTTCATGACGTAGTCACTTGGAATGCATTTCAATTAACAGGTGTGCCTTCTTAAGTTAATACAGATGATAGCCCTATTTGGTAAAAGACCATATTATGGCAAGAACAGCTAAAATAAGCAAAGAGAAATGACAGTCCATTACTACTTTAAGACATGAAGGTCAGTCAATCCGGAAAAATTCAATAACTTTGAACGTTTCTTCAAGTGCAGTCGCAAAAACCATCAAGTGCTATGATGAAACTGGCTCTCATGAGGACCGCCACAGGAATGGAAGACCCAGAGTTACCTCTGCTGCAGAGGATAAGTTCATTAGAGTTACCAGCCTCAGAAATTGCAGGCCAAATAAATGCTTCACAGAGTTCAAGTAACAGACACATCTCAACATCAACTGTACAGAGGGGACTGTGTGAATCAGGCCTTCATGGTCGAATTGCTGCAAAGAAACCACTACTAAAGGACACCAATAAGAAGAAGAGACCTGCTTGGGCCAAGAAACACAAGCAATGGACATTAGACCGGTGGAAATGTGTCCTTTGGTCTGCAGTCCAAATTTGAGATTTTTGGTTCCAACCAAAAAAGACGCGTGTGGGTGAACGGATGATCTCTGCATGTGTAGTTCCCACCGTAAAGCATGGAGGAGGAGGTATTATCGTGTGGGGGTGCTTTGCTGGTGACACTGTCTGTGATTTATTTAGAATTCAAGGCACACTTAACCAGCATGGCTACCACAGCATTCTGCAGCGATACGCCATCCCATCTGGTTTGGGCTTAGTGGGACTATCATTTGTTTTTCAACAGGACAATGACCCAACACACCTCCAGGCTGTGTAAGTGCTGCATCAGATGACCTGGCCTCCACATTCCCCCGACCTCAACCCAATTGAGATGGTTTGGGATGAATTGGACGGCAGAGTGAAGGAAAAGCAGCCAACAAGTTGCTCAGCATATATGGGAACTCCTTCAAGACTGTTGGAAAAGCATTCCAGGTGAAGCTGGTTGAGAGAATGCCAAGAGTGTGCAAAGCTGTCATCAAGGCAAAGAGAGGCTATTTGAAGAATCTGAAATATAAAATATATTTTGATATCTTTAACACTTTTTTGGTTACTACATGATTCCATATGTGTTATTTAATAGGTTTGATGTCGTCATTATTACTCTACAATGTAGAAAATAGTAATGAGTAGGTGTGTCCTAACTTTTGACTCGTACTGTATATCTTTTTAATTCTTCAAGCTCTGTCAAGTTGGTTGTTGATCATTGCTAGACAGCCATTTTCAAGTCTTGCCATATATTTTCAAGCTGATTTAAGTTAAAACTGTAACTAGGCCACTCAGGAACATTCAATGACGTCTTGGTAAGCAACTCCAGTGTATATTTGGCCTTGTGTTTTTATGTATTGTCTTGCTGAAAGGCGGATTTGTCTCCCAGTGTCTGTTGGAAAGCAAACTGAACCAGGTTTTCCTCTAGGATTTTGCCTGCGCTTAGCTCTATTCCGTTTAATTTAATCCTCAAAAACTCCCTTGTCCTTGCCGATGACAAGCATACCCATAACGTGATAAGGCCACCACCATGCTTGAAAATATGAAGAGTGGTACTCAGTGATGTACTTCACCATGCTCAAAGGGATATTCAATATACATTTTTACCCATCTACCAATATGTGCCCGTCTTTGCGAGGCGTTGGAAAACCTCCCTGGTCTTTTTGGTTGAATCTGTGTTTGAAATTCACTGCTCTACTGAGGGACCTTACAGATAGATATGTGTGGGGTACAGAGATGAGGTAGTCATTCAAAAATCATGTTAACACTATTATTGCACACAGAGTGAGTCCATGCAACTTATTATGTGACATTTTTACTCCTGAACTTATTTATGCTTGCCATAACAAAGGGGTTGAATACTTATTGACTGAAGACATTTCAGCTTTTCATTTTCAATTAATTTGTAAAAATTTGAAAAAACAAACACAATTCCACTTTGACATTATGGGGTATTGTGTCAAGGCCAGTGACACAAAATCTCAATTTAATCAATTTTAAATTCAGGCTGTAACACAACAAAGTGTGGAAAAAGTTAAGGAGTGTAAATACTTTCTGAAGACACTGTAAATATACTAAGCTTTTGACTACTTTAATAAATGTATCTAGTCCAAATGTGGGGACTAGATACATAAAGTGCTTTAATTTCTAAACAGTAAAACAGATATGTATGAAAATACCCTCAAATAAAAGGTGACATTCTGTACTGTCGCCTCATATAAAACATTTGATCTCAAATCCAAAATGCTGGAGTATGGAGTCAAATTCAAAATGTTAGCTTCACTGTCCAAATACATATGGAGAGGAGTGTACTTTCAAAGACATTTGAATAACCAAACCAGACTTCGTTGTTATTCCTGTGACAACGTTGAAATGCCGGATTACTTTCTCCATTGGAGCGACAGTAAAATAAACACCCGTCTAATTGATGCGCTCCAGATAGCGTATGCAAATGAGCAGTGATGAGCAATCAGTGGTGAGTACAGCGTTGCCGAGACATGGATATGTAATTATTAGAAATGCTAATACAAAATCACCTGCTGTCTTTTGGTGTGACTCCAGTCTGGTTGGCATTCGCTGGGGGGGGCATCTCAATAGTCTGAGTTGACTTCCTTTCCTCGTCTCCTTTTTTGTTTTCTTTTAATCTATATGGACAGGAGTAAGCACATTTCTAGAGGGTATCCTATTACTTTGGCCTTTTCAAGAGCAGAGGGAGGAAAGGAGACGAGGAGAGGAAGCCACTTGTTAAGACTATTGAAATACACCCTCTCTTTAGCTTCCTCCTCAGAGGTCATATGGAAATCACTTGACCTCTAGCTGTAGAGGATGTAATCTATTGATGCCTGTCAGACGTCAGGTTGATGTTTGTCGTCCAGTACACCAGGGTTGGATTCATTAGGGCACACTGTAGCAAAATGAAAACAAGCAT
>NC_139992.1:48836700-48854200 GCF_964263955.1 Coregonus lavaretus | reverse complement strand
AAAATAACTTGTTTAAAAAAAATCTAAAAAATCAATAAAGGAAAAGTGGTGCGTGCATATGTATTCACCCCCTTTCCTATGAAGCCCCTAAATAAGATCTGGTGCAACCAATTACCTTCAGAAGTCACATAATTAGTTAAATAAAGTCCACCTGTGTGCAATCTAAGTGTCACATGATCTGTCACATGATCTCAGTATATATACACCTGTTCTGAAAGGCCCCAGAGTCTGCAACACCACTAAGCAAGGGGCACCACCAAGCAAGCGGCACCATGAAGACCAAGGAGCTCTTCAAACAGGTCAGGGACAAAGTTGTGGAGAAGTACAGATCAGGGTTGGGTTATAAAAAATATCAGAAACTTTGAACATCCCACAGAGCACCATTAAATCCATTATTAAAAAATGGAAAGAATATGGCACCACAACAAACCTGCTAAGAGAGGGCCGCCTACCAAAACTCACGGACCAGGAAAGGAGGGCATTAATCAGAGAGGCAACAAAGAGACCAAACAGCTCCACAGCGGATATTGGAGTATCTGTCCATAGGACCACTTTAAGCCGTACACTCCACGAAGCTGGGCTTTACGGAAGAGTGGACAGAAAAAAGACATTTGGTGTTCGCCAAAAGGCATGTGAGAGACTCCCCAAACATATTCATAGCAGACTTTGAAAAGGCATTTGATAAAGTATGACTGGAGTTTATATATAATTGCCTGGAGCATTTCAATTTTTGAGAATCTCTTATAAAAAGGGTTAAAATCATGTATAGTAACCCTAAGTGTAAAATAGTAAATAATGGCTATTTCTCAGAAAGTTTTAAACTGTCAAGAGGAGTAAAACAAGGTTGTCCACTATCGGCATATCTATTTATTATGGCCATCAAAATGTTAGCTATTAAAATCTGATCCAACAATAATATCAAGGGATTAGAAATCCAGGGCTTAAAAACAAAGGAGTCATTGTACGCTGATGATTCACTAAAAAATACAATGTTTACATTACCATGTAGTTTACCAATATAACGGTCAGATGGTGATGTGGATATACTTGGAATACATATCCCAAATGAAATAAATGATCTCACTCCAATACATTTTAATAGAAAGTTAGCAAAAATAGATAAGAGTTTGCTACCATGGAAAGGTACAGTGAGGGAAAAAAGTGTTTGATCCCCTGCTGATTTTGTACGTTTGCCCACTGACAAAGAAATGATCAGTCTATAATTTTAATGGTAGGTTTATTTGAACAGTGAGAGACAGAATAACAAAACCAGAAAAACACATGTCAAAAATGTTATAAATTGATTTGCATTTTAATGAGGGAAGTAAGTATTTGACCTTTCTGCAAAACATGACTTAGTACTTGGTTCAGATTACAACCTCTCACTTTCAGTTATTTGAAAAGGAAATCATCTCCCAAATATCACTATTTCTAAAACAAGCCATAGAAAGTTGGTTGCAATTTCAATTTAATCCTCCAGAAACTACAGAACAAATAATGCAACAAATATTGTGGTTAAACTCAAATATACTAATTGATAAAAAGCCAGTATTTTTTGAGAAAATGTTTTTAAAAGGTATAATCTTCGTAAATGATATCATAGGTAGGACTGTTGGAGTTATGTCGCACATGCAGCTAACAAAAACATATGGAAATGTCTGCTCTACCCAAAATTACAACCAAATAATTGCAGCATTACCGCAAAAATGGAAGATGAAAGTGGAATTGGGGGAAAGTAAGGAACTTGTTTGTCGGCCCTGCATTAAAGACCAAAATTGGTTAAAGAAAATTGTGATAAATGAAAAAGTATACCAGTTTCATTTAAGAACCAAAGGATTGACAGCCGTCCCATATAGATTGCAAAATAGTAGGGAAGAGATTTTTGACGTACCGATTCCATGGCATAGTGTTTATGAACTGATACGCAAAATGACGCCGGATCCAAAACTTATAATCTTTCAATTTAAATTATTATACCAAATTCTTGCTACCAATAGGATGTTATTTATATGGGGGATACAATCTTCCCAGCTCTGCAGATTTTGCTGCGAAGAGACAGAATCATTAGATCATTTGTTTTGGTACTGTCCATTTGTGGCTTGTTTTTGGTCACAGGTCCAGGAATGGCTGAAGGATTGCAATATTTACTTGGAGCTAACCCTGTAGATAGCACTACTGGGTGATCTGAAAAGTCATAGTCAATCGATCAATAATATAATAATACTTTTAGCAAAAATGTTTATTTTCAATTTACAATCTGTAGAAACAATGAGAAGATGGGAGGTGTTGAATGGAGCTGAAGGATGGGACTAATAACAACTAACAACAACTAATAACAGCAAACCGGATGGACATCATGAAAATGATTGGAGAGGTTGAGGGTAGAGGAAGTTTAGGAGTAAAAACAAGCAAAATAAATAAACATACCTGAATTTGTCCAATAGAAGCTCTCATTTGCAACTGTTGAACTAATGATTACACTCTAGATCAGCTAGATGCAGCCAATAGTGTGCAAGGCGGTATTGAATGTGTCACTGTCTGTCACCTTGATTACTCAAATTTGTCTGTCGACCTGTGTACACCTACATTGTAAACTTTCATTCGTAGACTAGGTTGTAGCAACCTCATGATGGGTATTTGTCACGATCGTCTAACATAGAGGAGGACCAAGGCGCAGCGTTGAACGTGAACATATTTATTTAATAAATGATCACACGACCAAAACAACAAAACGATGACGTGACAGTCAATGGTCAATAAACAAACCAAACACGAACAAAATCCCACAAACCCGAATGAAAAACAGACAGTTTAAATATGGCTCCCAATCAGAGACAACCCACGACAGCTGACACTCGTTGCCTCTGATTGGGAGTCACTCTGGCCAACATAGAAATAAACACCCATAGAAACAAAACCCATAGATCTACACACCCTGGCTCAACATAACAGTGTCCCCAGAGCCAGGGCGTGACAGTACCCCCCCCTAAAGGCGCGGACTCCGACCGCGTCAACCAAAACCCACAGGGGAGGGACCGGGTGGGCACTCCGCCTAGGCGGCGGATCCGGCTCCGGGCCTGATCCCCGCTCCCTCTCCAACCCCCCAAAGTACCCCTGGTCCGGTCTGGCCCCGCTGGCCGGAGCTGGACTGCACACTGGTGGAGCGGATTGCTCTAGCTCCGGCGTGAAGCATCTGACCGGTGCCGGACCAGCCACCGGTGGAACAGGCACGGGCCGTGCCGGACTGACGACGCACACCACTGGCTTGGTGTGGGGAGCAGGAGCGGGCCGAGCCGGGCTGTCGAAGCGCACCCCTGACTTGGTGCGGGGAACAGGCACGGGCCGTGCCGGACTGACGACGCACACCACTGGCTTGGTGTGGGGAGCAGGAGCGGGCCGAGCCGGGCTGTCGAAGCGCACCCCTGACTTGGTGCGGGGAGCAGGAACGGGCCGAGCCGGGCTGACGCAGCGCACCACTGACTTGGTGCGGGGAGCAGGAATGGGCCGGACTGGGCTGGCGACGCGCACCGTAGACTTGGTGCGAGTGGCAGGAACAGGCCGGACCGTACTGGGAACACACACCACTGGCCCTACGTGGGGATCAGGAACAGGCCGGACCGGACTGGCAACACATGCCAGTACCTCTCGCCGTGCCTCTACATCCTCCCTCCCCCTGGTGACCAGTGACTCCCGTAACCTGGCGGCCTCCTGCTGCCCCGTCGTCCACGGCGTTATCCCCCCCCTAAAAAATGTCTGGGCGTCTCCCCTACCCGTGGACCAGGTCTCCATGTCCCTTGCCAGCCTTTCGCCCTTCTGCCACAAGGTCAAGCCCTTCTCTTCCTCACTCGGCTTGACCCAGTCGAGGAGGCGAAGGAGATCTGTTAGGGATCTCCCTGGCGATGGCTCCTGGACACGCTGCTTGGTCACATCTTGGTGGGATTTTCTGTCACGATCGTCTAACATAGAGGAGGACCAAGGCGCAGCGTTGAACGTGAACATATTTATTTAATAAATGATCACACGACCAAAACAACAAAACGATGACGTGACAGTCAATGGTCAATAAACAAACCAAACACGAACAAAATCCCACAAACCCGAATGAAAAACAGACAGTTTAAATATGGCTCCCAATCAGAGACAACCCACGACAGCTGACACTTGTTGCCTCTGATTGGGAGTCACTCTGGCCAACATAGAAATAAACACCCATAGAAACAAAACCCATAGATCTACACACCCTGGCTCAACATAACAGTGTCCCCAGAGCCAGGGCGTGACAGTATTGGGAAAATGTGAGTATCATGTAGTAGCCTAAACCTATCAATGATACATTGAGCTGGGTGAATTGAATGTAGTCATCCAATATGCTGTAATAGAAATAAGGCCATGCTCATCAAAAAAACAAATTGACCTCCCTCGTCTTAAACGGCACTGAAACGGATCCAATAGGCCCCCTAATGTCATGTCATAAACGTACAATATCCTGCTTCACCAAGGCTAGCCACACATCTTCATTAAAGAACAGCATTAGTTATTCAAGACGAATAGTTTTGAACTCCAAGGATCCTCCTCTCATCTTGCATCAGTGAATTACTATATTAGTGTCAGAGACTAATGAAGCAAAAACAGTCTCATCACAGGCACTGATGTAAAGATGGAATCTGCATTAGGGGAAACAGCACCACTGTTGTTATTGTTTTTATTTTGTTTATAAAAAAAATGCAGTACATGTTTTGCTGTTCTATCGCATGTGCAATGATGTCTGAGGGGGGAAAAAACAGTGTTCGTTGTTTGCAGTAACTTCTTTCTTGTTTTAATATCCCAAACGAACATGGCAGTTTCACCATTAATGATTCCAGCTTCAACTAGGTATATCATTTGATAATATGCTGATGAAATAAAGCTAAAGATGTGGTAGGATAACAGAAATCTTCTGGGGAAGAATTTCCTAGAGTTTGTTTCGCCCTTTAGAGAACCCACTAAGTTAAAACAATTTTTTTTGTAAAGTTTCATAAAGCACCAAGGGGGGGAAATTCATAAATCTTGGCTGACCTTGAAGATCTGAGAGATTAGGCACACCATGGAGAGCCAACAAGAGTGCAACCAGGGCCCCCATTCCATATGGCCGCAAAGTGAAAAATGGCTGTTGTGCCGACCAGCGAAAGAGGAGCCAAAAACGGTTTTACGATGTGCTTGTGAAAAGGGAAATGTGATCAGTGGTGTCTTCTTTTGGTGCTGGATGTGATATGTGGCATTGGTGAACTGAACTCCCTTATTACGTGCAGGGTGAGAGGTGAATCCCACCGCTGATACCAATTACCTTCATGAAGATTCAGGGAACTGCTAGGGTCAGACAGTGTGGGATGGACAGTAGAACAGGGTAGACAGTGAGTTGTTACAGTGAAGAGGCGACTCCGGGATGCTGACCTAGGCAGAGTAGCAAAGAAAAATCCATATCTCAGACTGGCCAATAAAAATAAAAGATTAAGATGGGCAGTCTGACATATGGCTTTTTCTTTGCAACTGCCTAGAAGGTCAGCATCCCGGAGTCTTCTCTTCACTGTTGACGTTGAGACTGATGAAAAACATCCCCACAGCATGATGCTGCCACCCCCATGCTTCACTGTGGGGATGGTGTTCTCGGGGTACTCTGGTCAGATGAGACTAAAATTGAGCTTGTGGCCATCAAGGAAAACGCAATGTCTAGCGCAAACCCAACACCTCTCATCACCCCGAGAACACCATCACAGTGAAGCATGGGGGTGGCAGCATCATATTGTGGGGATGTCTTTCATCGACAGGGACTGGGAAACTGGTCAGAATTGAAGGAATGATGGATGGCGCTAAATACATTGAAATTCTTGAGGGAAACCTGTTTCAGTCTTCCCAGAGATTTGAGACTGGGACGGAGGTTCACCTTCCAGCAGGACAATGACCCTAAGCATACTGCTAAAGCAACACTTGAGTGGTTTAATGGGAAACATGTAAATGTCTTGGAATAGCCTAGTCAAAGCCCAGACCTCAATCCAATTGAGAATCTGTGGTATGACTTAAAGATTGCTGTACACCAGCGGAACCTATCCAACTTGAAGGAGCTGGAGCAGTTTTGCCTTGAAGAATGGGAAAAAATCCCAGTGGCTAGATGTGCCAAGCTTATAGAGACTTGCAGCTGTTATTGCTGCAAAAGGTGACTTAATAGTTTTGCACGCTCAAGTTTTCTTTTTTTTTTTGTCTTCATTCTTGTTTGTTTCACCCCAAAAAATCCATTTTTAATTCCAGGTTGTAAGACAACAAAATAGGAAAAATGCCAAGTGGGGTGGAGACTTTCGCAAGCCACTGTAGGGTAGGAGGTGGGGAGGTGAACAGAGCAGGAGGAAATGAAAATCAAACACTAGTTTAGCTTAGTCTTGACCACCCACTGCCACCGTAACCCAGTTGTATCAACCATAGGGCCATCGTAACCCAGTTGGATCAACCATAGGGCCACCGTAACCCAGTTGGATTAACCATAGGGCCAGCGTAACCCAGTTGGATCAACCATTTTGATCCAAGAATACACCAGTCAGACTAGAACCCTCCTAGTGTAGCTCAGCTGGTAGAGCACGGCGCTTGTAACGCCAGGGTAGTGGATTCGATCCCCGGGACCACCCATACACACAAATGTATGCACGCATGACTGTAAGTCGCTTTGGATAAAAGCGTCTGCTAAGTGGCATATTATTATTATTATTATTAGTGGGATCCAATAATAGACAAGTCAGACCAGAACCCCCCTAGTGAGATCCAATAATACACCAGTCAGACCAGAACCCTCCTAGTGAGATCCAAGAATACACCAGTCAGACCAGAACCCTCCTAGTGAGATCCAAGAATACACCAGTCAGACCAGAACCCTCCTAGTGAGATCCAAGAATACACCAGTCAGACCGGAAAACTCCTAGTGAGATCCAAGAATACACCAGTCAGACCGGAACCCTCCTAGTGAGATCCAATAATACACCAGTCAGACCAGAACCCTCCTAGTGAGATCCAATAATACACCAGTCAGACCAGAACCCTCCTAGTGAGATCCAATAATACACCAGTCAGACCGGAACCCTCCTAGTGAGATCCAAGAATACACCAGTCAGACCGGAAAACTCCTAGTGAGATCCAAGAATACACCAGTCAGACCGGAAAACTCCTAGTGAGATCCAATAATACACCAGTCAGACCGGAACCCTCCTAGTGAGATCCAAGAATACACCAGTCAGACCGGAAAACTCCTAGTGAGATCCAATAATACACCAGTCAGACCAGAACCCTCCTAGTGAGATCCAATAATACACCAGTCAGACCAGAACCCTCCTAGTGAGATCCAAGAATACACCAGTCAGACCGGAAAACTCCTAGTGAGATCCAATAATACACCAGTCAGACCGGAACCCTCCTAGTGAGATCCAAGAATACACCAGTCAGACCGGAAAACTCCTAGTGAGATCCAATAATACACCAGTCAGACCAGAACCCTCCTAGTGAGATCCAATAATACACCAGTCAGACCAGAACCCTCCTAGTGAGATCCAAGAATACACCAGTCAGACCGGAAAACTCCTAGTGAGATCCAAGAATACACCAGTCAGACCAGAACCCCCCTAGTGAGATCCAAGAATACACCAGTCAGACCGGAAAACTCCTAGTGAGATCCAAGAATACACCAGTCAGACCAGAACCCTCCTAGTGAGATCCAATAATACACCAGTCAGACCAGAACCCTCCTAGTGAGATCCAAGAATACACCAGTCAGACCGGAAAACTCCTAGTGAGATCCAAGAATACACCAGTCAGACCAGAACCCCCCTAGTGAGATCCAAGAATACACCAGTCAGACCGGAAAACTCCTAGTGAGATCCAAGAATACACCAGTCAGACCGGAAAACTCCTAGTGAGATCCAAGAATACACCAGTCAGACCAGAACCCTCCTAGTGAGATCCAAGAATACACCAGTCAGACCGGAAAACTCCTAGTGAGATCCAAGAATACACCAGTCAGACCAGAACCCTCCTAGTGAGATCCAAGAATACACCAGTCAGACCAGAACCCTCCTAGTCAGATCCAAGAATACACCAGTCAGACCAGAACCCTCCTAGTGAGATCCAATAATACACCAGTCAGACCAGAACCCTCCTAGTGAGATCCAATAATACACCAGTCAGACCAGAACCCTCCTAGTGAGATCCAAGAATACACCAGTCAGACCAGGCCAAACCAACTGCAGGCAATCACAGCACGTCTGGAGTTAAAGCAGTGGTATTCAAAGTCGGGGTCGCGACCCCTAGTGGGGGAACTGCAGTGGGGTCACCAATTATTATTATTATTATTATTATTATTATTTGTAAACAAAAAAATATTGTTTTTTGGGAGAACAAAACATTAAGAGTACAGATTATTGTATCGGACAATATACAAACATTGTTGAGGTTGTGTCATTAGATTTGGGGTGGGGCGGCAAGAAATTGTTCGGGGAAAAATGGGGTCCCCGGAAATTCTGGCTGAAAATTGGGGTCCCCACTGAGTTAGAGGATGAGAGAATGGTAAATACCACAGAGAGAGAGACAGAGAGACAGAGGGATAGACAATGAGACAGACAGGTAGACTCATAGAGAAAGAGACATCACACTGACATCACACTGACATCACACTGACATCACACTGACATCACACTGACATCACACTGACTCAACCTATGTTCTTTTATTCAGTGACCGTACACTGCTGGATGTCTCTCCTCATAGAAAGCCACAACTCTTTCCCGTCTCCCCTCACCTATAAGCACCATTAATTAAGATCCAAATGTAGGCCCTTTCTGTTCGCTGTCAAAGCGAAAACCATTAAGGCAAAACAATTGAGCTTCACTCAAACAGACTGTGCCAGAGGGAACGTTAGACGAGTGGTGTTCTGCATGCTAAAACCTTCACTGAAATGTATCCCAAAGAGAAATGTATCCCAAAGAGAAGAGTTTTAAAAAAAATAAAAAAACTTTTAATGATGAAATTTCAATTATACATCCTCTAAGACTAATGTTGCTTTTAATGCATGCCGTAGCGACGCGTTCTTTCACTCGGCAAGAACGTGATGCCTCTTTTTCCCTGTTCTTCTATGAGAAACGCTCGGGATAGTCGATGGGGCCTGAGAACATATTTACGAGCAAACTAGCTTGTGCACGACAGCGACTCATCTTCTGGTTACGGGAAGAAGAAAAAAACGATATCACCGTGAAACAGCATGCTACACCAATCTAAACCTTAACTGCTCTCTCTCTTTCTCTGTGGTGGCCATTTTGGTTGCTTGTCATAATAATAAACAAATAATTGTCATTATCTGTCTAAACGTCGCCTTCTGTGTGTGTCTGGTAATTGGTCCCCGGTGTGACCCTTTATTGTTGATGACCTATTAAAACCCTCAATGTTGTGTCATGGTCATTAAAGAGAAATACATTAGCAGAGTAGTTAACAATAGGAATGAATTTGCCAATTCCCCCACTTCCATTGCTTTATGCTACTGTGAACCACCACAAGAGATAAAGCAGCCACATTGGGTCAGTGGTATGTGAGCCCATCTCTCTCTCTCTCTCTCGCTCTCTCTCTTTAACCATCACTCTCCTTTTATGAAATCTCTATCTCACCATCTCCAGTCACCATTCTCTCACTATCTCTCTAATTATCTCCATGTATCTATCTCTCTATCACTGCATTTCTCTCTTTATCACACTCCCTCTCTTTCTTAGCCTCTTTGTTCACCCCTTTCCTAAATCCTCTCTCTCTGTCTCTCTCTGTTCTCTCTCAATTTGTTATCCTATGATAAGTATCAGACAGTTCATGATGGACTCTGGTGACTTCTAAACATTGTGCCTTTCCGACAGCCAGGCATTACCTTCCATCATGAGTAGTGGGTTTGGGTATAGGGAACAGAACAGGGTGTCTACACCAATTACATGTTTTATTCTAGTCATTATATTTGTATGATGGCCACTCTCCACTCACAGGTGTGTGAATGCTGTCCTGTCCTTGAAAGAGCTACCCAGTCTCCAGATCTCCTGTTCCCCATGTACCATTGATGAGAGAAGGCCAAGGGAATGTAGTTCCTTAGAGAGGTTGATGTAGTGGTGAATAGAGACTGAGATGGAAGGGCAGAGCGAGAGAGAGAGATATGGAGAGAGAGTTGCAGTTAGAGGGCAAAGCAAAGGATTGGGCTTTGTAAATGGACTCTCTCTCTCTCTCTGCATCTCTTTCCCTCCCTCTCTCCCTCCATGTCCCGTGTCAAGGCAGAAGAGAGATGGGAGAATGCTGCTGCTTTTTTTGTTAGAGTAATTGAGTGAATTCCTCATCCAGCATATCAGACCATGCCTCTGTGGCTCTCAGGGAGAGGGGTATGGGGAGATGGAGGGAGTGATGGAGAGTCTGTGGGACGGGGCTGGAGAACGAGGGGACAGAGGGAGAGGGAGAGGAGAGAGGAGTGGGGGACCACACAGTCTCAGAGATGGATAGAACGAGAAGGAAAGACTAGGGGTCGGAGTGAAAGAGAGGAGAGGTCAAGGAGGAGTGTTTGGCGGGTAAACAGCGAGGAAGGACAGCAGTGGTCCCTGCGGGAATTAAACCCACAACCTTGGCATTGCTAGCGCTACGCTCTAACCAACTGAGCCCCACATGGCACTATGCTAGTCAATGTTCTCTGGCTAGGCTATGTGGAGGCAGGATGGGTGGAGGTGGGGAGGGTTAGAGGGGGGAGAGGCAGCCACGTGCCCCACTCCAAGCAGCCCGTCGTCGGGGCCATCTGCCATTTCGCTCCCCTCTCACTGTGAGAGTCTGGCCCTCCTCCAGCCCTTTGGCCCGTTCACCACACGTCTGGACATGTCCGACCGCTCCTCGGTACCTGCAAGCCCCACAGCTGCCAGCAGGGGGAAAACGAGCTGTCATGGCCCGGCAGCCATGTAAGCCAGGTCAACAGGAGGTTGATTAAGTTGTAAAAAGGGCTATTTTGTGTCACAATGTCCAATAAATGAAGTGAACCTAGTGTTGAGAGGGCAAAATGGAAGCAGCTCTTTTTTTTGGTTAAAGTGAAAGGGACATCTCCTTTCACGCTTAGCTTGGTTGTTTGCTGAACCAACGATTGCTCACTCCTCATAGATGCAATGCTCTAACCCCCTTCCGTACAGTAAAACACAGTATTGGTATAACAATGCATTTCAAACAGTGTCATTTCAACAGTGTGTACTAAAGAAACAAACCTCAGTGACAGTTTCATTGCATGTATTAGTTAAAGCCATTAAACTATTACCGGGAAAAAGACCCCCAGACCACAACAATTTGTCTCTGCCCTCACGGGTATCCTCAATATGGTTGATGCTTGTTCTAGTACTTCAATTTCGACCAAGCTCCCTCCTATTCCTCCTGCCTCGCTAACATCCTTTCCCTCTCTTTTCTCTCCCTCCTCTCTCCCCCCTCTCTCCCCCCTCTCGCCCAGGAACCAGACTGTGCTGCACCAGTTCTGCTGCCCGGCCCCAGAGGCCCCCGAGGGGGAGTCCTCGGCCTGTGTCCCCAGGTAAGATGGCTGCCTCCCTTGTCACCCAGCACCAATTTATTTTTTAGTCACCGTTGCTTCTAACCGTTTTCCTGGTGGTGGTGGTGCTACTGTAAGACAACACAACTGCCCCAGTTACCTCCGTCTTGAAGTGGTTGTAAGTCCTTTGGGGGTCCCTGACTAACGTCGGCCAATCCCGGCTCAGTGCTTTTGTTTCCCCTCTGTGATGTAAGAGAGAAAGAATCTCCTACAAATCTTTAAATAGTGGCCAGGTAGACAGAGAGGGAGTTACTATTCACTACAAATGCAGCTTGTCACTTTATTTGGGGCTTTAAGTGTTGAAAGAAACTCAAAATTCAATCAATCTCGGCTCCAGGAGAGGCGATGTTTGTCCGAGTATCAAGATAAATTCATGGGAACACGATGGTAATCTCCAAATCAATCAGAGCGAGATCCTATTTCCTGGACACTAGTCAAATCGTCCAAAGCACTGCCCGTAGGAAACAATAAAAGCGCGGCCTAGGGCTTAGTGATAAAGGCAGGATGATGGTAATATTATATCTTAATATCTCCCCGAGCACACAGTGTTGTCAGGGAATGAGGGAAGCAGTCAGGAATGGTACTGTGATGCACTGGCATCTTCCTTATATTCAACTACTGCATACTCCTAGTATCTGCGGAGAGTCAGCCATTTCAAAATCCTTTATCTCTTAAGACATCTGCCTCCTTGTCTTTCTCCTCAACCCCTCCCCATGTAGACATTATGGATTTGGATCAGTCTATATAAAACAGTAGCTCCCGCAGTTTGAGGAGTCATTATACTTCTGGCTCAAACAAAACGAGACGCACCAAGTCTTTGTTTGGCCACTCGGCATTGCTCTGTTTATCCGAAATACACTGCAGGCGGAGGACTCAGCAAATTACAGCGACTGCCAGTGGAACGTCAATAGCATTTAAGCCATCCAGCCTGGACGATTGCTGCTGATAATCTGTACATTTCTTCTGCATGGTGGGAAGAAAGATGGAAAAAAGCAGGGAAAGCAAAGCTTGTGTTGATGCTGGATTCCACCAACCCTGTGGTGCTGGACACAATAAAGTATTGGTGGAACAAAAGCTCATCCTCTAAATACCACTTTAACCACCACGAGGCCCAGGATGATTGAATTAGTCACACAGAGAGAGAGCGCGCGAGAGAGAGAGAGAGAGAGAGAGAGAGAGAGAGAGAGAGAGAGAGAGAGAGAGAGAGAGAGAGAGAGAGAGAGAGAGGAGAGAGAGAGAGAGAGAATGTGAGATGGAATCACCTCTCTGCAATCGTCTTTGTCTTTGCACCAGAGGGGCAAACAGAAAACTATTTATCAGATAAAAGTCTGGTTTGCCTGGGAATCTACCCTCAAAAGTTCCCTCCAGTCAGTGACTGTCACCTAACCAGCCGCAACACCCTATTATTGAGTATAAAGACACCTTTCAGAAGCACAAGTTAAGATGAATTCAGGTGACTTTCATCAAAGGCGGGCAGGGAAATTGGATGGAAAAAAGACAGACAAAAACAATCGATCAGAGTTCAGTGGATTGATCTTTGCCTGATAGAAGTGGCTTGGCAGAGGTGCGTTGTGCGATTCCTTTGGACTCAGGGACCATTAAGCAGAGCACAAACAGAATCGACACCACAAAAAAACAATGAAAACACCCCAAAGCAAACCACTTCAAACAGAGCTCTCTCAAAGCGGTTTGTGGGTTGCCAGTTGCAGTTTTGTTGCTTCTTTTTTTGTCTATCTCTCTGAAAGTCTTTTTTGTATTCTGTTGTTGTTACATTTTTCTTTCGACTTCAGTGTTTTGTCAGTGAAGTGTTGATTATCATACATTTATACCTCACGACATGACATACTCACACCCACGAGCCTCCATTCTCATCCATGCCACTTCCACTCAGACCTGTCTCTTCCACTCTCACTATGGTCACCGCCACCTCAAAGTATTTACTATGTAATAACAAGGTAACAACTGCAGTATTACAATGTCATAACCAATGTCATAACCAATTTCATAATCCACCCAAGTCTCATTGAGAGGTTCAGGGTCTGCCACTAGGGCAAGGCAACTGGTTAGCCATACACTGACACATGCAATGCATTGGTGTTCATGTGGAGAAATTGTATTACCATGTTATTGCATGCTTTTGGCTTAGTAGTGATCAGAACATAGAGCTCCCTGTCTTTGTGCGTTTGTGTGTGGGACTGTGTGTCTGTGTGTGTGTGTCTGTGTGCACTGTCGTACCTATGACACAGATGTTTAACATGCTTCAACAAATACCGAACAGCTAATATCTGCCATGGGCACCTAGGCTAAGGCTCACTGATAAAGGAGAGACACTTCTCATTGATGAATTAGCCTAGTGTCATGCTATTTTAGCCTAGCGTTGCACCCACCGTTGTTTTGCCACAAGGCCAAGCCGCCTTCACTCTCCTTGTTAAGGCAGATCCACAAAAAGCTGCTTCCTGAAATAAATGTGAGTTCATTCCTGTCTTCTGTGATTGAAGCACTGCAATATCTGCCTACCAAAACAAGGCCTAATTTCCATATGAAAGACGTCTTCTAGCCTGTTCTGCCGTCTCTTCACTCTGGGGAGTAATGAAGCTCTGTTTTTCACAAACACAGAAACACATAGATAGACAAATTACAGTCGTTGATATTTCGTTTTCACCGCTGTGGCAGCCGTTGAACGAGACCCGTCCCACCCTCAATGCCAACAGGTTACTCTGGAAAAGGGCAAACTCATGGAAGTGTGAGTTTTGGACAGCTCCAGTCTACTAATTTAAAGTAATTTCTGTCTGTGCAATCTCCATTTTGCTATTTCGGGTCCCGGAGAGAAAGTCCACGTCAATTAGAATATACAGAGTCCGTCTGTTTGTTGCCGGGTCACAAGATGGCGTCCAGTCGGTCATCCTAATGAGAAAAGCCTTACAATTCTGGTTCTGGCGAGTCAGAAAGGCTGTGACCAAAGTGGAACTGAAGATCTCCCTCTCTCACACACACTACATAATGAGGACCCTACTGAAGTTTGATCCCAAGTCTTCTCACCTTGTGAACCCTGTCACTCTTGTCCTACCAGTGTGCACTAGGGAGAGGGTAAGGGGGGAATAAATGGGATCAGTGTGCGCTAGGGAGGGGGTAAGGGGGGGAATCATTATTTAAAAAAAAAAAATGTTCTCATTTACAACTGCTACCTGGCCAAGATAAAGCAAAGCAGTGCGATAAAAAACAACAACACAGAGTTACACATGGGATAAAACAAAACATACAGTCAATAACACAATAGAAGATCTATATACAGTGTGTGCAAATGTAGCAAGTTATGGAGGTAAGGTAATAAATAGGCCATAGTGCAAAATAGTTACAATTTAGTATTAACACTGGAGTGATAGATGTGCAGAAGATGATGTGCAAATAGAGATACTGGGGTGCAAATGAGCAAAATAAATAACAATATGGGGATGAGGTAGTTGGGTGGGCTAATTACAGGTGCAGTGATCGGTAAGCTGCTCTGACAACTGATGCTTAAAGTTAGTGAGGGAGATAAGTCTCCAGCTTGGGATCAGTGTGCACTAGGGAGGGGGTAAGGGGGATAATACATGAGATCAGTGTGCACTAGGGAGGGGGTAAGGGGGGGAATAAATGAGATCAGTGTGCACTAGGGAGGGGGTAAGGGGGGTAATACATGAGATCAGTGTGCACTAGGGAGGGGGTAAGGGGGGGAATAAATGAGATCAGTGTGCACTAGGGAGGGGGTAAGTGGGGGAATAAATGGGATCAGTGTGCACTAGGGAGGGGGTAAGGGGGGGAATAAATGGGATCAGTGTGCACTAGGGAGGGGGTAAGGGGGGGGAATACATGGGATCAGTGTGCACTAGTGAGGGGGTAAGGGTGGGGGGATAAGGGGATCAGTGTCAACAGTCACGCAGTTAGATCTAATGATCTATGAACGAGGGCGTGATTGGGGAGGCAGGGGGGAGTGAGTCAATCAACACTTCTGATATCCAAGCTCTAAATTAACAACAGCATGAGCTAAGACATCAACTGATAAACGGCACTCGGAATCTGTCGTTTTTTCAAATGTTATTTTTTATTCTCCAGAGGTGTACCTTCCCCTTCGCTCTGCAGCAGATGGGTTGCAGCAGCAGATGGGTAACAGCAGCAGATGGGTTGCAGCAGCAGATGGGTGGCAGCAGCAGATGGGTGGCAGCAGCAGTCACAGACCAAAAAATAAAAGAGGGTGGCATTGTTAGCCTAAAATCAGTCACTGCCAAGAATGTGTCACAGCAGAAAACTATAAACGAGAATCTACTCAGAGAATGTCTTCAGGACAAGCTGCAGCTGGGACCTTTCCAGAAAAACCCATCTGACAAATAGGGGAAGAGAGAAGGGACAAAAGGGCTTGTTATTTCCAAATCAGTGTGTGTTCTATGGACGGCTTCTCTTGCAGACAACTATATCACTTCTGATAACCTCTTCTGCCCCTTCAGTGAAACTGTAGTACGTGAATGCACCACAGCTAGCTAAACTCACAAGCTGCTTGCCTTTCATTTAAACTATTTGCTGTGTGGTCTTCGTTGACTGCAGATGTCTGTACAAATAGGGATACAGCCTTGAACACAAACTTTGATCGAAACTTAGAACTCCAACTTTGATGTAGAAACTTAAACACTCTCATGATGGAATGCTTTGGAGTAGTTCTCAGACTCTAAAAAGGATAGGGCACTTTGGAGTCAAGGAATGTTAGCTGATGATAACAAGTGTATACACTTTCTGGGTCTTCTCAGATCAATTACAGATGTGTCATGTGTACAGCATGTACAAATCTACTTCCTGGTGTGGTGACGGTACATTTACTCTGCAGTGACACAGTGGTAACAGTGAGCTAATCGGACCAAGGACAGAGCAGATACTGAAACCCTAACCAATGGTAGCGCAGATTCTGACTTCACCTGACCAATAGCAAGCGAGGTGAGGTCAGAGCGAGGTCTCGTTAGAGATCTGCTCCACAGGGCGGCAACAGCAACGGAGTGAATCTTAGCTGATTCGTCTCAATCAATTTCCTCCCGCTGTTTCCCAAGACCAGAGCAACAGACACACCGTAACGAGATGTGCTATGCTAATTAGCTTGCACAATCTGCCGTAATGACCTGGCTCGTCTGAGATGGAATTAATCATCATGAATTTTTTTTTTTGGGGGGGGGGGTCTGTTTAGATTTTAATCAAGAACGGTTAATGCATTTCATATGGCAATTAAGGAACTGTTTTGAAGTTTACTTATGAGTTGATGCATTTATATTTAGCTCAGTGCCTTCACATGAGGGTTAAGGACGTTGGTAAGAAGATGCAGAGCTTTATTGAAATTGATAACTCTCGGTCTCTCAAAGAGTTTATAAATGGTCAGTTGGCTTTTTCTTTCTCTCTTTCACTTTCTTGGTTCTCTCATTCCCTCTCTTTCTTTCTCTCTCCTTTCTCTCTTCTCTCTCCCTCCCTCTCTCTCTGTCACACTTTATCTCCCTCTCTCTCTCTCTCTCTCTCTCTCTCTCTCTCTCTCTCTCTCTCTCTCTCTCTCTCTCTCTCTCTCTCTCTCTCTCTCTCTCTCTCTCTCTCTCTCTCTCTCTCTCCTCTCTCTCTCTCTCTCTCTCTCTCTCTCTCTCTCTCTCCTCTCTCTCCTCTCTCTCTCTCTCTCTCTCTCTCTGTCTCTGTCTCTGTCTCTGTCTCTGTCTCTGTCTCTGTCTCTTCTCTCTCTCTCTCTCTCTCTCTCTCCTCTGTCTTTCTCTCTCTTTCTACCTCATTCGCTCTCCTTCATTCCTTCTCACTCATTCCCCCTTCTCTCTGTGTGTTTACCGGTGGAGTTGTGCTGCAGATGGGTGCACAGCTCTCGGGGCTCAGGGTGTCATGTCGATT
>NC_139992.1:48829094-48836500 GCF_964263955.1 Coregonus lavaretus | reverse complement strand
TGATTCGTTGAGGAAATGTATGGAACGTCATTAATCACATTAATCTTCGTCTGCCACTTGCGCAGGTAGACAGCTGTGTAGGTGCCGTTTTCCGTTGTCAATTGATCGTATTAATAAACTCCCCTAATTAGCCATGCTGTCTGCCGCTGAAAGCAAAGGAGACTCTGGGAAAAATGAGGAGGCAGCGGAACCTCTACTTCACGGTCACACTCTCAAGTCTAGCTAGCACCGTGACGGATAGGGTTTTACTGTGGGGGGTTGGCAGACTACAGAGAACATGATGCATTGGGGCACCGGGGGGAAAGTGGTATGTGGTTGATGGTGTTGCTGTAGGATGTACACGGGCATGTTGGGAAGTTTGGAGAGCTTGTTTGCTATGGGGCTTGTCTTTGGGATGTGTTGGCCCCCCTGCGTTTTCTCACTCTCTTTTCCCGGGCTGAACCAAATGTGTGAAGGCCGAGGAGATATAGGAGGATAAGCTCTCACTGCTTTCGTCCTCACACTGATGGACCCCCTACCTTAGTAGCATATAGTCACACACACGCACACACGTCACACTCACACCTGGGAATTAGATTTCACATGTGTTCTCTCTTAATCACACTCTATCAAATTTCCTGTCACGTCCTCTGCTCTCTCTCCCTCCCTCCCTTGCTCTCTCTCCCTCCCCATCCCTCTCTTGCGTGCTGTTGCCTTGGAGTGACTCTGTGCACTGCCTCAGCTGGGGAAAGTGACCTTGCTAGCTTGCTGTGCTGTTGTCATGGAAACAGGGCACAGCGGGGAGACGGGCAGACACAGCAGTGGTTCCATCCACAGGCTGTCCATAATAGATGGAGACTTTGAGTGGACCAGAGAGTATGTGTGTGTGTGTTTGTGTGTGCGTGTGTGTGCTTGCTTGTTTGTGTGTGTCACTGTAGAAATTGCTGAGCCAGCAGCAAGTCATGGAGACATCTGCATAATTTGCCCTTCATATATACTCTCTGTCCACGAGTCTGCCCCTCATCCAATCACTACTGGCTTCCACGCAAATACCGTGCCCCTCAGCCTATCAGAATGCCCGCTGCTCCTATTTCCCAAAGGCTTCAACCAATCAGCCTTTGCCTCACTCTTCACATTCCCCATGGTTATATCACATTCCCAATTATTTAAAATCTCTAAAACCCTGTTGATGCAAAATGATTTTGCCTCGCAACCATTACAATGTGTCTCTTCCATGGAATGCATTCACTCCCCGCAGTGGTGTAAAGTACTTAAGTAAAAAATACGTTCTACTTAAGTGGTTTTTTGGGGTATCTTTGCTTTACTATTTATATTTTTGACAACTTTTACTTCACTACATTCCTAAAGAAAATAATGTAAAAAAAAGTACTTGTTACATTTTGAATGCTTAGCAGGACAAGAAAATGGTCCAATTCACACACTTATCAAGAGAACATCCCTGGTCATCTCTACTGTCTCTGATCTGGCGGACGTTGAGATGAATTGTAATTGTACATTCATCGTGAGAAGGCCTTACTTAAGGCTTGGCAGTCACCACAGCACACACACATCCTCATTGTGGGAGATGGATACCCTGTCTTGGCATAGCACTGTAATCAGATTCCAACTGCACGCTTCACGTTGCTCTCCATTTGATTGCTACCCACGACTGCGAGGCCACGCACGACTCCAACACCATCTTCAAGTTTGCTGGTGACACGATGGTGGTAGGCCTGATCACCGGCGACGATGAGACAGCCTACAGGGAGGAGGTCGCAAGACCCCACTGGAGCCGAGCTCCCTGCCATCCAGGACCTCTATATCAGGCGGTGTGAAAGTGGAAAATCATGTAAAAGCTGGAAAATCGTTAAAGACTCCAGCCACCCAAGCAATAGACTGTTCCCTCTGCTTCCGCACGGCAAACAGTACCGGTGCATCAAGTCTCACACCAATAGGCTTCTGAACAGCTTCTATCACCAAGTCATAAGACTGCTAAATAGCTAACAGAATGGCTACACGGACTATCTGAGTTGACCCTTATATTTGATTCTTATTTTTGCACTGTCTCCATGCACACTCACAGGAATCTACACACTCACGCACACTAACACATAACATGCACACACGTTTAGGGTTGGGTGATAGGGCCTAAAAATTATATCTCAATTTTTTTCAAACTTATGGGCGATTCACGATATATACAGTATAAACCCATTTCATGAAGCTCCCGACAAACAGTTCAGAGGACAGACGATTTTTACGCACTAAGCGCTTCAGCACTCGGCGGTCCCATTCTATGAGTTTGTGTGGCCTACCACTTCGCGGCTGAGCCGTTGTTGCTCCTAGACGTTTCCACTTCACAATAACAGCACTTACAGTTGACCGTGGCAGCTCTAGCAGGGCAGAAATTTTACGAACTGACTTGTTGGAAAGGTGGAATATTATGACGGTGCCACGTTGAAAGTCACTGAGCTCTTCAATACGGGCCATTCTACTGCTATACGGGCCATTCTACTGCCAATGTTTGTCTATGGAGATTGCGTGGCTGTGTGCTCGATTTTATACACCTGTGTGGCAGAAATGGCCTAATCCACTAATACTTGTGTCCATGTAGTGTATAAGCCTTCCAGAACCATAAGACCCACTAATAATGTAATTAGTTTATCAAAGTAGTTTAACCTGCTTTTTTTTGTTGTCGCAATAATCACTGATCTGGCTTTCAAGTCTGTCTTTGAAAATGGCCTTTTTTGTTACAAATTTAACTAGAACCATGCATATAATAACTAATAATGACTAACTTCTTGTAGCAGGCATTAGGCTATAGAAAATTAACACAGGTCTCATAAACAATCTCTCAGTCCCACGTGCTAGTGATTATCCAGCTAATCATTATATTTCAAGTTTAGTCAACTTGGATCTTTTTGCTAGCTAACAACGTTGAACAGTTGAATTGTTATGAACACACCCTTCTGTCTGTCTCCAACTGTTTGAAAAGCATGTTGCCTGTCCACTTTGTTCAGATGTTGAAATCAAGTGGCCTACCTTATTTCTCAGAATGAGAACAAGTTGCCAATTCCTTATATAATTGTGTTTTATGCTTATTGCACATTTACAAAACACAGACTAGACAGCTAGTATAACAGTCTTTGGCTAAAATGCTGCTAACGTTACGTGGATACCCAAATGCCGCACGTGACAAACTGAGCATTCATCTTCCAGAATCAATGTTCATTGATACTCTCGTTTTAGTAGTGTCTGCTCTGCGCTCAATTTGAGTAGTTAAGACATAAAACTGGTATTGTTGGGAAGGTTCACTTCTCCTCTATTACAGTAAAATAATGTCTCAATGTGTCCATATGACAGATTCTGTTGGACCAAATCTCAAATGCAAAAAGTGAGTTGAAACCGCTTGTCAGAGAGGAAGAAGTGATCTCTCATCTTTTTTGTTGTGTGGCAGGGGGAGGGGCTTGGTGTCTGTGCAAACCATAGAGGAACAGGTGAAGCGAGAGGTTTCGCTCTCGATAAAATCTGTCCAGAATAAGGCCAATGCGTTTCTATGGGCTTATTTTGGACCTAAGCTTGTCGCTTGCCTTCCCGCCTTTGGGACAACGACTCCCATTGTTAGGGCGGAGACGTGCTCGTCATTATATAGAGATCTCTGGTGTCAATAGGAAGGTGCACAGAGGAGCGAAGGAGACGAGACCCAAAATACAACATGAGAACAAGCAGACATAAACGCTCATAAAAACGAAAAATAACAAATCCTTGATTCTTGCGATACAGGCATTTGGAATATCGCGCAAAAACATACATTCGAATCAATCAAATTAATTTGATATATTGCCCAGCCCTACACACATTTATACTGACTCTACACACACACACACACACTCACATACAATCATAATTTATGCTGCTACTCTGTTTATCATATATCCTGATGCCTAGTCACCTTACCCCTATACATATCTATCTCGATCACTCCAGTATCCCTACACATTGTAAATATGGTGCTAGAACTGACCCTGTATATAGATTACTTACTTTCTTGTGCTCTTCTAATTATTTTTGTTCTACCCTATGTTATTTTTAGTATTACATTGATATTGATTACTGCATTGTTGGGTTTAGAGCTACAAGAAAGGCATTTCACTGTAATTGTGCATGTGACATTCAAAACTTGAAACTTAAAACTACCCTCGTAGTATTATCTCACACTGTCACCAACCACAGTCCTCTCCTGCATTGTGTAACATAAGCTCCCCCCACAGTCCTCTCCTGCATTGTGTAACATTAGCTCCCCTCACAGTCCTCTCCTGCATTGTGTAACATTAGCTCCCTCCACAGTCCTCGCCTGCATTGTGTAACATTAGCTCCCTCCACAGTCCTCGCCTGCATTGTGTAACATTAGCTCCCCTCACAGTCCTCGCCTGCATTGTGTAACATTAGCTCCCTCCACAGTCCTCGCCTGCATTGTGTAACATTAGCTCCCCTCACAGTCCTCTCCTGCATTGTGTAACATTACAGTCCCAGTAGTGGTGAATCCACAGTCTCTGGAGTCTAGATTGAGCTCCCCTCCTTTACCGTCAACACTACCGGCTTACCTCTTCAGCAGCAAAGCAGGGAGGAGGAGATTTGATAAAAGCGCTGTCGTCTTGACGAGTTTGCCAACATGCTGATCTGATGCGTTGGGGCTTGACGTGCCAGAGCTGGGACTCTGAATCTGAAGAGTGAGCTATACCCGGTCCTAGGCCACAAGAAGAAGATATTTTTGTGAAGCTTCAGTTGAGCGAATCCAAACTTTCATCTGCATAAACCCTTTCATCTCACCTAAGGATCTAAAAGCGCAGTGAAAGTGATTGACTTCCAAGCATATTTTGGGGGAGGTGCAAAGAGAGCAGGAACTCACAGGCACTTTACTGTACTACTGTGCAGTCAGTGTGGTAGGCTCCTAGTCATTATGGATGGTTGATGATGTGGCACAAAGGACTGTGGGAAGTTGGTATGGTTTCTCCAAGGTGATGTGTGTCGGGTAATGATGAATTTGGATTCGTTAATGGGTATGTTTCAGAACTGGGTCTGCATAGCGAATGTGTCCTGCAAACATATATCCTATGGTTCTCAGAGATGTATTCCGTCGAGCCCTTTCCTCGGGTTTGGAAGTTTCAAGGACACTTCCCCCTTGCTGCTTCTAGAAACTGGCATTGAAAACGACTCACTGCCTCATTCCTTCCTCCTGAGGTGTTGCAGTAGCCGGTCAATTTAGCGCAGTAGCTTATTGCTCAATAATAACCATTCCGAATCCAAGCGGCTGAAGGGGAAAGAAAAAATAAACATTTGCCTTAATGTTTTCCATTTCTCTGTGTAAATTGGGTCCCCTGGTAGAAGTGGTGACGCACATTGAAAATAACTAAGTGGAAATCATTACCACCGTGAAGCCTGTACTCTGATTAAACCCCACTTCCTGTTTCTTATACACTGTTTGGCCAGGGATCCTTTCTGGAGGGCACAGAAGGCCACACTTACGCACACTTTCATTTGCATTTGTAATTGGTATAACTATTTAAATGGTATGCTTATTAATTTGGAATAATTATAATTATATTATTGACCCCTCTCGCTCTCTCTTTTTCTTTACCTCCTCTCTCTATTTATCCATCTCTCTTTCTCTCTCTCTTTCTTTCTCTCTCTTTAATGGTCTGCCATGGTATTAGATTCCATCATCTCTAGGGTCCCAGAACACCAATCTGCAGGCCAGTCAATAGCACAACCTATGCCTGCTTGCTGTGTGATAAGACTCATTGCTTTGTGAATAGTGCATATGTTTGTACTGGATTCCAATGTCCTCTCCCTGGATTTACATAGAAATAAAATATTGTTCTTCCAACAGAGGGTGACAATTTGGACTGCGATCCTGCCATTCCAGGAGATTGACATCTGTTCTAGCACACATGCTAGAAATTGACAATTGTCCTGTCCATTGACCGTCTGTTTTGTTGGGTCTGTGGGGGGTCAGTCCACTAATTAAGTTTAATTTTGGCAGCAATACACTCATGAATGTGTTTCATAGTCTACTGATGCTCAGTACCCACCCCTCACACTGCTTATGCCAGTCCTGCCAGCCTGCTCCATTGAGATAATGAGTGAAATGCCCAAAAAGGGCATCTGGTGCCCCCTTCTATCCCTCTGCCCACCAGACCAGTAGCTACAGCTACAAAGGGCAAATATTAATCTCACTAATTCTAAAGTCCTTGTGTGGGTTCAGAAAGAGGGCAGAATAGATGGTGCGCACTGGGAGACGTGAGGACATAAGATCCGAAAATGAGCCTGACGTGTGTATGTGCACACGGACGAGCAAGAGAAATAGTATATTTCAGCAGGCACTTAAAAACACTGATATCACTAATGAGAGCCATAGAAAGAGAATGAGAACCACATCCAACAACCATCCTACCCCAGTCACGCTCTCCTTAGGTACTGCAGGTACAGAGTGTTCTTCTGCAAAGTGTCCTGGGGTGACGGTTACAGTGAAACTGTCAGCCTTGCTCGGGTTCAGATTCATCATACATCATCACGCTGTTCCTGTCGTGACAGCTCCTTGCAGGCCTTGGCTGTCGATCACCAGGGCTGCAGCTTGGAGCAGAGGGGAGGAGCCGGCCTGAGACAGTGACAGTGGGCCCCACCTTTCCTGTTGCCAAGGGGAGTGAGAGAGGGAGATGGGGACCGAAAGAGAGGGAGAGAGAAAGAAAGAGAAGTGTCCACAAGTTGGCGTTTGCCAGCAAGCAGTAAGGGAAAGATCAAATCACTTTATTTTCCTGTTGCGTCTGTCGTGGGAGGTCACCTTGCGACAAGGGGACAGGTGTTAGAACTAGAGATTGCAGATGACGGCTAACCCCACGGCTTAGCTGCTTCCTATGCTTGTGCTTTGTGGTCGTTTACTGTATTATGAATGATAAGGCAATCTGTAACAGGAAGGGACAGACACAGGGATTTGGGTGGAATTATTTGCTGGGTGGAATTATTTTCTAAACAGTCACGCAAATTCATATCAATTCACCTCTATTCACTGTTGCCCTGGTAAATTGAATCGCTTTGGTAAATGGCAACCATGGCAACCACTTTTCCTTTTTAATCTGTCACAATTGTTTACCGTATGTCACTGCTTCTTTGACATGTAGCTACAGTGTTAGCTTTGAGTCGTTCCCGCCGTGAAACTGGCGTGTCATGCCGTGTCAGTCTCCTACTACAGCATGTCATTTCTCTGACAAGTGTGTCATGTCTTACACACGCTTCATCCCCTGTTATAGTTAGCTGAGAGAGAGACAGAGAGAGAGAGAGAGAGAGAGAGAGAGAGAGAGAGAGAGAGATGACTCGTGAAATAGGCCTACTTGTATTCTTGCTACTTTGTCATGTCTTACATATGTCAT
>NC_139992.1:48806594-48824094 GCF_964263955.1 Coregonus lavaretus | reverse complement strand
AAAAAATGTCAGAAACTTTGAACATCCCACGGAGCACCATTAAATCCATTATTAAAAAATGGAAGAATATAGCACCACAACAAACCTGCCAAGAGAGGGCCGCCCACCAAAACTCACGGACCAGGCAAGGAGGGCATTAATCAGAGAGGCAACAAAGAGACCAAAGATAACCCTGAAGGAGCTGCAAAGCTCCACAGCAGAGATTAGAGTATCTGTCCATAGGACCACTTTAAGCCATACACTCCACAGAGCTGGGCTTTACGGAAGAGTGGCCAGAAAAAAGACATTGCTTAAAGAAAGAAAATAAGCAAACACGTTTGGTGTTTGCCAAAAGGCGTGTTGGAGACTCCCCAAACATATGGAAGAAGGTACTCTGGTCAGATGAAACTAAAATTGAGCTTTTTGGCCATTAAGGAAAACGCTATGTCTGGTGCAAACCCAACACCTCTCATCACCCCGAGAACACCATCCCCACAGTGAAGCATGGTGGTTGCAGCATCATGCTGTGGGGATGTTTTTCATCGGCAGGGACTGGGAAACTGGTCAGAATTGAAGGAATGATGGATGGCGCTAAATACAGGGAAATTCTTGAGGGAAACCTGTTTCAGTCTTACAGAGATTTGAGACTGGGACGGAGGTTCACCTTCCAGCAGGACAATGACCCTAAGCATACTGCTAAAACAACACTCGAGTGGTTTAAGGGGAAATGTCTTGGAATGGCCTAGTCAAAACCCAGACCTCAATCCAATTGAGAATCTGTGGTATGACTTAAAGATTGCTGTACACCAGCGGAACCCATCCAACTTGAAGGAGCTGGAGCAGTTTTGCCTTGCAGAATGGGCAAAAATCCCAGTGGCTAGATGTGCCAAGCTTATAGAGACATACCCCAAGAGACTTGCAGCTGTAATTGCTGCAAAAGGTGGCTCTATAAAGTATTGACGTTGGGGGGGTGAATAGTTATGCACACTCAGGTTTTCTGTTTTTTTGCATCTTCAAAGTTGTAGGCATGTTGTGTAAATGAAATTATACAACCTCCCAAAAAATCCATTTTAATTCCAGGTTGTAAGGCAACAAAATAGGAAAAATGCCAAGGGGGGTGAATACTTTCACAAGCCACTGTAGTTCTCTCTCCCGCCATAAAAATAAGTTTCACTGCTGATGAAGGCAGCTGCTTGGGTTTTAATACCTTATTCATCAGTGTCGCATTGATCAGAACATTCTGTAGTAAATGCCCAGTCAGGGTGATATGCACAGATTTACATACCTGAACATTCTTATTCAGAAACCCGACTCTCCCTATCTCTTCTCTTCTCTTCTCCCTCACTCCCACTCCTCTTTTCTCTCTGTCTATCTTTCTCTCTCTTTCTCTCTCTTTGTCTCTCTCTTTCTCTCTCACTCTCATCACCATGTTAGCTGCTTCAAGCTCAGTGGTGCTCTCTCTGAGGCCTCTTACTGTGCCACCAGATAAGAACTACATTGATTGGTGTCTCCAAAGCCAATCAATCATTCAGAATGATCAGACATGGAGAGTAGGAATGGAGAAGGCGGGACAAACTCTTGTATCACAGTGGAGTCATGTGAAGGTGGAATTCTTAGAGGGTGTCCATCACCTGGTAGTTAATCAACATGCTTTCAACGCGTGGGCCACATCATGCATACAGTATATGCTAATGACCTTCATTCATTTTCAACTCCCCTTCCCCATTTCTGCATAATGGATGTCCCGTTCTCCATTGTGATTCCACACGGGAGAGTCCATCTGTTCCCAAGAGGGGTTCTGCATGGTTACTTAGGCTCTATTGATTTGTCGAGTATTGTCGTTGCTTAGTGAGTAGGTCTGACTCTGAGTACGTCCTTTTCTCTTTGGCTGTGTACTTTGTGGTTATGGACAACATCTTACCCTCCTTATGTCACGCCCTGACTCAGGGGACTTGTATATGTTGAGTCAGGGTGTGTATGTTCTATGTTGTATATTTCTATGTTGATGTTCTAGTATGTCTATTTCTATGTTGGCCGGTGTGGTTCCCAATCAGAGGCAGCTGTCGCTCGTTGTCTCTGATTGGGAACCATACTTAGGCAGCCTTTTGGCACTAGTTAGTTGTGGGATCTTGTTCTGTGTTAAGGTATGTTGTGTTGCCTTGGACGTCACGTATCGTTTGTTTATTGTTTTGTCGTTGTGTTTATTCGTTAATAAACATGTATGCATATCACGCTGCGCCTTGGTCCGTCCCGTCTGTAAGCGATCGTGACACCCTATCACATCTTCAGAGGACGTCATATCCGATGACCAAATTGCCCCAACGAGTAGATGTGAATACGTCCTCCTGTCCTCTTTCGCTGTGTGTCACATGTCTTCATAAGACGTCATATCCAGATGGGAGGAAAATAACAAGACAAAGCGAATAGCGTCTCTGAATGTGACACACTTTCTGTCTCCCTCCTAATTTAAACATGTTTCTGCTGCTATGGCTGTGTCCGTTCCATGTCAGAGCTCTGAGAGATATGGCGGAGAATGTGCATTTGGGCCCCAGAGATTATATAACGTGCTTAGAGCACGTAGTCCGAGGCAAAATGGATTGCGACTTGTGAGTTTGTTTCAGTCAGAGCTCCACCTGGTCTCACATGATAACTGCCTGCGTCGACTAGGGCAGGGACTAGGAAAGATGCTACGTGGCTAAGCTAGATGACCTTCACCTTGCCTGAATGGAGAATGCAAAGAGAAAGTGACTTGTCATCTTGTATAGGGAACATTGTGATTATGAGAAATCTGATGGTTATCTAAAGACAGATGGATAGACAGACACACACACGCACACACGCACACACACACATGCACACACACGCGCACACACACACACACACACACACACACACACACACACACACACACACACACACACACACACACACACACACACACACACACACACACACACACACACACACACACACACACACACACAGACTCACTTCACCCCCCTAACCCCATCACATCAACACTCAACATCGTTGTCCAGCTTAATTATTTTACCCACATCATTTTACACTACAGCCTTTTCTGTGGGCAAATCAATCTCCCTGACATCATCAGAGCGGACGGAGGTGTGTCAACACTAAATGGGATACTGGATCCTGGGGTTAATGGCTAGATGGCTGTCTAACGTAATCAGGGTGGGTGTGGGTCTCTTGATTTATATGCTGAATTAATTGATCAGTG
The DNA here is from genome assembly GCF_964263955.1 of Coregonus lavaretus. Taxonomy (NCBI): domain Eukaryota; kingdom Metazoa; phylum Chordata; class Actinopteri; order Salmoniformes; family Salmonidae; genus Coregonus; species Coregonus lavaretus. Next base: position 48,820,877 of record NC_139992.1, on the reverse strand, counting down.
TGGCAGGCTGACTGAGCGCTTGGTGCAGGCCTCTAGTCACTAGTGTGGGTGCGTGGGTATGGCATTACGGTAATGAGCTGTATCCATCAAATCAAAGAGGGAGAATCAGAGCCCCCTCTAGCCCAGCTTCGCTGCACCTGACCTGGGTCGGGGAGACTCATAGGGGGGCTTGGAGATTGGAGCAGTGGAGGTGGTCTGTGGTTGGTGTATGTTTGGTGGTTTACTGTGTATGGTGAGAATATACACTGAACAAAAAAAATAACACAACCTGCAACAATTTCAAAGATTTACTGAGTTACAGTTCATATAAGGAAATCAGTAAATTGAAATAAATTCATTAGGCCCTAATCTATGGATTTCACATGACTGGAAATACAGATATGCATCTGTTGGTCACAAAAAAGGTAGGGGCGTGGATCATTAAACCAGTCAGTATCTGGTGTGACCACCATTTGCCTCATGCAGCACGACACATCTCCTTCACATAAAATTGATCAGGCTGTTGATTGTGACTTCTGGAATGTTGTCCCACTCCTCTTCAATGGCTGTGCGAAGTTGCTGGATATTGGTGGGAGCATCCCAAACATGCTCAATGGGGGACATTTCTGGTGAGTATGCAGGCCATGGAAGAACTGGGACATTTTCAGCTTCCAGAGAAATTGTGTACAGATCCTTGTGACATGGGGCCGTGCATTATCATTCTAATGCTGAAACATGAGGTGATGGCGGCGGATGAACGGCACGACAATGGGCCTCAGGATCTTGTCACAATATCTCTGGGCATTCAAATTGCCATCAATAAAATGCAATTGTGTTCGTTGTCCGTAGCTTATGCCTGCCCATACCATAACTCCAACGCCACTATGGGGCACTCTGTTCACAACGTTGACATCAACAAACCACTTGCCCACACGACGCCATACACGCTGTCTGCCATCTCCCAGTAGAGTTGAAACCAGGATTCATCCGTGAAGAGCACACTTCTCCAGCGTGCCAGTGGCCATCGAAGGTGAGCATTTGCCCACTGAAGTCGGTTACGACGCCAAACTGTCATGCTCTGGCTCCGGGACTGTGTATTTTGAGCCAGGGTGTGTTCATTTGGTTGTGTTTGGTATTGGTTGTGTTGTATTTGGTTGTGTTTCCTTGTTTGGTCGTGTGACTCCCAATCAGTGGTAACGAGTGTCAGCTGTCGGCTCGTTATCTCTGATTGGGAGCCATATTTAAACTGTCAGTGTTCACCTTAGTGTTGTGGGTTTTTGTTCCGTTTCAGTCATTGTAACTGAGGACTTCACGATTCGTCATTGTTTGTTGTTTTTTTGTAGTGAGTACTTTATTTAAATAAAGTCATGTTCGCTCAACGCGCTGCGCTTTGGTCTCCCTCATTGGACGTTCGTGACAGAAAAACCCACCTTAACCAGATCAAGCAGCGTGAAGAAGAGGGAGGATGGACTTGGGAGCAGTTGAGTAGGAGTCTCGACTGGGCCAAGCCAAGAGAAGAGGAGAGAGGTTGGACTTTGGAGCAGTGGGGTGAGAGTCTGGCGAGAACGATGGAGGCCTGGTCCACGAAGAGGAGAGAACCCCAGAAAATTTTTAGGGGGGGGCTCACGACGTCGGACCAGCAGGAGGCCGCGATAGAGCGGTCCAGTGGGTTGCCGGAGGAGGCCGCCGGGTTACGGGGGCCACTGGTCGAAGAGGGGATGGAGGAAGTAGAGGCACGGCGAGAGGTACTGGCGTGTGTTGCCAGTCCGGTCCGGCCCGTTCCAGATCCCGGTGTAGGGCCAGTGGTGTGTGTCCCCAGTACAGTCCGGCCCATCCAAGCTCCCCGCACCAAGCCAGTGGTGTGCGTCGTCAGCCCTGTCCGGTCCGTTCCTGCTCTCCGCGCCAAGTCTGTGGTGCGCGTCGCCAGCCCTGTCAGGCCCGTGCCTGCTCTCCGCACCAAGTCTATGGTGCGTTTCGTCAGCCCTGTCTGGCCCGTTCCTGCTCTCCGCACCAAGTCTGTGGTGCGCGTCGCCAGCCCAGTCCGGCCCATCCAAGCTCCCCGCACCAGGTCAGTGGTGCGCGTCGTCAGCCCGGTCCGGCTCAGTCCTGCTCCCCGCACCAGGTCAGTGGTGCGCGTCGTCAGCCGGATTCAGCCCATTCCTGCTACTCGCACCAAGCCAAGGGTGCGAGTCGTCAGCCGGATTCAGCCCATTCCTGTTACTCGCACCAAGCCAGGGATGCGAGTCTTCAGCCTGGTGAGGCCTGTTCCGGCTCCACGCACCATGCAAAGGGTGCGTATCGTCTGCCAGGTCCGGTCCATTCCTGCCTCACGCGCCAAGCCAGGGGTGCGCGTCGGCAGTCCTGATCCAGCTAACTGGGTCAGATCGGACTGGGGGCACTACGGGGGGATTGTAGTAGGGTGGTGGTCAAGCCCGGAGCCGGAGCCGCCTCCGAGGAGCAATACCCACCCAGCCCTTCCCTATTTGGGGTGTAGGCGCGGTCGGAGTCCGCGCCTTTAGGGGGGGGTACTGTCACGCTCTGGCTCCGGGACTGTGTATTTTGAGCCAGGGTGTGTTCATTTGGTTGTGTTTGGTATTGGTTGTGTTGTATTTGGTTGTGTTTCCTTGTTTGGTCGTGTGACTCCCAATCAGTGGTAACGAGTGTCAGCTGTCGGCTCGTTATCTCTGATTGGGAGCCATATTTAAACTGTCAGTGTTCACCTTAGTGTTGTGGGTTTTTGTTCCGTTTCAGTCATTGTAACTGAGGACTTCACGATTCGTCATTGTTTGTTGTTTTTTTGTAGTGAGTACTTTATTTAAATAAAGTCATGTTCGCTCAACGCGCTGCGCTTTGGTCTCCCTCATTGGACGTTCGTGACACAAACTGCCGTCAGGTCAAGACCTTGGTGAGGACGCCGAGCACGCAGATGAGCTTCCCTGAGACGGTTTCTGACAGTTTGTGAAGAAATTCTTCGGTTGTGCAAACCCAGTTTCATCAGCTGTCCGGGTGGCTGGTCTCAGACGATCTCGCAGGTGAAGAAGCCAGATGTGGAGGTCCTGGGCTGGCATGGTTACACGTGGTCTGTGGTTGTGAGGCCGGTTGGATGTACTGCCAAATTCTCTAAAACAATGTTGGAGGCGGATTATGGTAGAGAAATTAACATTAATTTCTCTGGAAACAGCTATGGTGGGCATTCCTGCAGTCAGCATGCCAATTGCGCGCTCTCCTCAAATCTTGAGACATCTGTGGCACATTTTAGAGTGGCCTTTTATTGTTCCCAGCACAAGGTGAACCTGTGTAATGATCATGCAGTTTAATAAGCTTCTTGATTTGCCACATCTGGCAGGTGGATGGATTATCTTGGCAAAGGAGAAATGCTCACAAAATTTGAGAGAAATAAACTTTTTGTGCGTATGGAACATTTCCGGGAATCTTTTATTTCAGCTCATGGAACATGGGACCAACACTTTACATGTTGCGTTTATATTTTTGGTCAGTGTAGTTAAATGTGTGGTGTTTTAGAAAGAGAAAGCCCATGTAGGCAGATACATCTTGGTGAACTGTCTCATTTGTACCGTGTGTGTGTTTCAGTGTTTTTTTTGTATTGTGTTTTTGTATGTGCGTCAGGTCTGTCATTGTCTCTGTGAGAGAGAGAGTGTGTCTGTGTTGTGTGTGTCTGTGTGTGTGTGGGTGTGTTGTCAAGGGGTTTGTGAATAACTGCGTGCTGATCCAGCTCAGATGGCGTGAGTGTGACAGCTGTTTGGATTGGGCTTTTTGTCACTGGCAGCTTGCCGTAGTCATTCATCTGCTGTGTGCTTGCTTACTCTCTCTCTTTCTCTCTTTTTCTCTGTCTTTCTCTCTCTCACTCAATATGTCTTTCTCTCAACCCCTCTCTCTTTCCCTCTTACACTTCTCTCTCTTTCTCTCCCTCTCTCTTTCTCTCTCTCTTTCTCTCTCATTCTTAATGCACCACGTCTTACAGTCACACGTTCAACACATATCCCATCTCCAGGCAACATGCACCCACCCACGTTCACCTCATCTCTCTCTGCCACCCTTTCAGACCTCATGTAACCCACCTAGAACCTAGTGCCTACCCCCCTCCTAGCTGACTTGGTTTGACCCAAAATGACAGTCCTCCAGTCAAATCTATTTCCCGGAACGGACCATTTCATGTACAACAGGGTTTATTAATGGTGGTGGTTTTAGCGATTAAGTGAGGTCTCTGTCAGAATGGTAATGGCAGATTTGGTCGTAAGCACAGAGGTTAATGGGGGTCAAATCACAGATTAAATGTGTAAGAAGGAGAGAGTTCAGAAGTTTGTAATATTCAATCAGACAAGAATATGACTTCCCTTGACCTTGTAATTAGAGGGAAGAATGTCGTTGTTTGATAGTGTGTGGTTTTTAATGATATTAAATGTAATGATATTCAACAACAAAAATATAAAGTGACCTTATGGATTTTAATATATTGTACAATCCAAAGGGATGAGACTAGATTACAGAATCTAAAGTTTATTGATGTATTTCTGATAGGAAATCTAGGTGATCGCTGATTGTGATTTGTGCACCACCACAAAATAATCATCCTTTTTCACCTGTTGAAGCTGTGACTTTATGCATCGATTTGACCTTTGACCTGAAGGGGGGATAGAAAGGTGAAGGTAGCTTATGTTGTTTTATGGTTGGTTGTGTTGCAGGGCAAGTTTCTCTTGACAGAAGGAAGAATACATCTATTGAGACAGGTGGCTGATGTTCAACTGCAGCAAAATGTATCTTATTACAGATACTCTAGAGCTTTTTATGCCTCCTAGCTCTGTGCAACACACACGAGCGCACGCACACACACACACACACACACACACTCACACACACACACACAGTATGAGGGATGTCCCGCTGTTGCACTGTTTAACACCACCATTAACAAACCACAATTTTCACATAGATCCCAAGAACAGCCTGCGTGGCACTAAGTCATGCTTCTTTCTCCTCCAATCATTCTGAGGAATTGAAACAGTCTCCGCCACAGTAGTGGATGATGTAGAGGGCATTCCATATATTAGGCCTACTCTTCTTCCAAAGGCGGGAGAGAAATATGGTTATTTATGAGGAGTCCGTCAGTAACTGGTCTTTGTCCTTGTGTTCTGCCTGATGAACTGATTAATGCTCGACTCATGAGCTAGTGAATGAGGAGGGGAATCAGGGGAGGAGGCTCATTTGCCATCCATACAGTATTGCTGAGGTGGCTTTCGAAAGGTTGCCCTTTTTCTGTGTCTCACTGGCGATGATCCCACGTGGGATCTGAACCCTGAACCCCTCTGGTCACAAGCCCAGATATCTAATCTAGCTCTGTGGTTGTTTTCTGCTGTGCTCCTCTTTCTGATGACACTGCAGAAACGGAGTTGTTTGACGTTCTGCCTTCGCTACTATAAAGTGACCTAACCGTCGTCAGGGAAACGTTCAGGTTCAGAATACTCTCTCAGAGGGGTGTCATGACTTGACTACTCATATGAAGCTGACAAACTGGCACGGGAGCGAAACAGCGTGCTACCACGACACAATACGACACAGGGGGCTCTTTAGCCTCAAATCAAGATGGCCGCGGGAACTAGGGAGCTCTGGGACTGCGCTCTGTGTACCATGAAGCGTTTAGAGTTTAAGGTTTCTCTAAAAGAGATTCTAGGCTCATAGGGTCTCCTCCCTACTCAAAATATGCATTTTGATATTAACGTCATTAATAATCATAATGTTTAGTTTTTGAGCACACGAAGCCTGATGCTTAAGAGTGGTTAATGTTTCACACTATGGGAGTGGAGGGGGATCATTAAAGAGATTGTTCTCTCTCCTTCGGCAGGGGAACTGGCGTGTGACAATACAGGGGCAACTGGGGAACAGTGTGTGCTAACACAGACACACACACACACACACACACACACACACACACACAAATGTACACTCACATGCACACACACACACAGAAATATATACACAGATTTACACTCACACAAATACATACACACTCACACTTACAGTAATAAATGACGCACACACACGACACCCACACTCAAACACATGCACACACACACACACACACACACACACACACACACACACACACACACACACACACACACAGAATGCCACACACAACACAACCCTGCAGTACTGCAGAGCACCAAGGACACACGTGACTTTAACACACAACATTAAGTGTGTGCCACGCATATGAAAACGCTCTGCATGCAGGGTGCAGTGAACATATAAGCTGAATCTTCCCTTTAATGCAGCAACAGCAGTATACAGTAAAGTCAGGGAAGAGGATGGACAATGTAGTAGATAAACCCCAACCCTGGGTAGCCAACACTTTGATGTCACCGTGAAAGGAAACTGCTGCAACACTATTGCAGCTAACCAAACACAATGCAGACAACCAACCATCAACCAACCTCGCATTAACACGCCCGGTCGGCTCACGTAGACTTGCGCAGGCGTTAGCAGTCACTATTGAGCGCGAGCCGTCAGCACTATAATTACATTCTAATGACAATGCAACGGAGGCTGGCTGCACTTGTCTGTCTCCTGGCAGAGAGAGAGAGAGAAAGAGAAGAGAAAGAGAAGAGAGAGAGAAAGGGAGGAGATGGAAAGAGAGGAGAGAGCATGCGCTAGAGGAAGAGAGAGAGAGAGAGAGAGAGAGAGAGAGAGAGAGAGAGAGAGAGAGAGAGAGAGAGAGAGAGAGAGAGAGAGAGAGAGAGAGAGAGAGAGAGAGAGAGAGAGAGAGAGAGAGAGAGAGAGAGAAGAGTGTCAGGTAGCAGCCAAGGCCTGTCTTTGCCCCGTCAGTCACCCTGACACCTGGAACCACTCATTCTCCTTAGCCCACAGTGGAGGGAGAAAGATGGGGGGAAGGAGGGGGCATGGAGCATGATGCATTTGGAGGGAGGGAGGGAGGGAGTGGTGGAAGGGAAGGAAAGGAGGGAGGGATGGAGGGGAAGGAAGGAAGGGAAAGAGGGAAGGTGGGACAGAGGCATGTGGGGAGAGAGAGAGATAGAGAGAGAGAGACACAAGGGGGGCAGGGAGCATTATATATTGGGAGGAAGGGAGGGAGGGAGAGAGCTAGAGGAGAGATGGATTATTAGAGAGAGAAAGAGAGAGGAAAGAGGTAAAGGCGTTGTAGTGGAAGTGAAGAGGGAGTAGAATAGTTATATAGTTTCATATGCAAGCACACACCTCTGTCTCACTGTCTCACTGTGCGCTCTTCTGTTTGTTTGTAGCTGCATGGCATCGACATACCTCCGTAGGTTGTGCTCTTCTCTGTTTGCTCTTCACCTGTCTGTCCTGTTCACCCTGTAAACTGTATCCCCCCTGTCGTATACACTATAGTCCCTCCATGTCCTTCCTCTGTTACCCTGTCTCTTGAGATATCAATACGACATATCAATGCTCACCAGAACTACTTTTTTCACTCTTTGGGGGCGAACAACAGGAAACAGAGATTCGATTCGTCACGACAACAAAAGAAAACAGAAAAACAGAGAAACTCTTCCTGAAAGAAAATAACTCCCTGTCTCGGGCAGGATGTATTTTTACCCCGAAAGCCCAAACACACCTGCTGAGTGCCGAGGCGCCCAGGCTTTATTTCGCCATCCATTATTCATATGCCAGCTCCATTTGAGAACACGCCCCGTCCTTAAGAAGATACTTTCTGTTTGCCTCACAAGCTGTTTAGCTGCAATGAAAATGCAGAGTTGTTGCAGAGACCTACAGAATGTGAGGAGCAAATGAAAACTGAATGGGATTTTGTTGGCAATGCAGTGCGCATAGAATCGTGTGGGTAAAATGTTTTAGGGTAAATGCATTGGCGAGGAATAGTGGAACACGTGAAGAAGTAAGCAAGTGTACTGTGCTTACATGCAGATATACGCATGCATAGACACACGCGCGTACATACATTTATACACGCATGCACAGACGACACAGACACACACACACGACACAACACTCCAGTCCCCCCATCTATGTATTCATTTCTCCTCATCTCTGAGGTTTGGGGAATTAGTTAGATTGTTCAATCTTGCTTTGATGATGATGCGGCACTACAGTATGCTGTTTTGACTGCAGCTCCGTATTCGCTGCAAAGCCTTGTTTTAACACCCTCAGGGGGAATCTCTCCTCTTCCAGTACTCGTTTGCAGTGCTGCATATGTTTGCCAAAATGTTCAGATTTTTTGCTCGCTACGGTCACAGCCACTGTCAAATAAGAGGAAAAGCGATCGATACAAAACATGGCCTAAATTCTAAAGATTTCAAAGACATTCAGGGGTAATTTGCGGCATTGTTTCAATAGTGCATGTTAAAGAAGAGCTTTAAGCAGACAGTGTGTTGTGATACCCCCGGATGGATTCAACCATGTTAATGGACATTATACTGGACAGTAATAAAGACAATCTCACACACACACACACACATACACACACACACACACACACACACACACACACACACACACACACACACACACACACACACACACACACCACACACACAGATACGACACATCCCTGCAGTACTGCGGAGCACCAAGGACACATGCCTTTAACACATGCCTGTGTGTGCCGACCTAGCATATAAAAGTATTTCTTCCTCTCTTTCTATTTTTCTCTCTTTCTCTTTCTCTCTCTCTCTCATGTGTCCATGAAAACACACTTATGTTCTTTGAACTGTCGACCGTAGAGCTACGAAGACGTAGAACCAAACATAGCACAGAATTCTCTCAGAAAGAACCGAAACAGGTGGTTCAGTTCCGTTAAACTTCTCTCAGAAAGAACCGAATCAAGTGGTTTAGTTCCGTTAAACTTCTCTCAGAAAGAACCGAATCAAGTGGTTCAGTTCCATTAAACTTCGAACAGAAAGAACCAAATCAAGTGGTTCAGTTCCATTAAACTTCAAACAGAAAGAACAGAAACAAACACTCAAGAGGATATCATTCAACCAACTGATGTGTCTTGCTTTGAAACTGGGGGGAAAGGAATGTTTGGCCGTATCATACATCAATCATCATCTGGCCTGACGTAGATCTAGAATACTAAAGAGGCTCAGCAACTCAGATAAAGACATGAAAAGCTGCCACAATGGAGTTCACACTTAGTCACTTTCCCTCAGCAATGTAGGCCGACCTATCAAAGTTTTATCAAGAGAACAGTAACACTTCTTTGTCTTGCATACACACTCCCATAGAAACATATATTACATGTAAATTATTATTTTTGTCATACTTACCATGGATTTGTGTTTTTCTAACAAGAGGACAGGACATGTTTTATTGACAATTTCCGACAGACTGGCTTGTTACTTGTTGTGGCTCACACATTGGAGAAGCAGTAATGTTGGGTAGTGGATAGAGCTCTGTGATCAGTCTGTCAGTTCCAGAGATGGGAGACTGTCTGTCAGTAACAGTAACACTGGGGCTCTGGGCTCCACAATGGGACTGTGAGAGGCTTTGGCAATTCAGAGAGAGAGATAGAGAGAGAGAGAGAGAGAGAGAGAGAGAGAGAGAGAGAGAGAGAGAGAGAGAGAGAGAGAGAGAGAGAGAGAGAGAGAGAGAGAGAGAGGGACCCCCCCCAGGACCTACACATAGAGGACCCCCGCAGAGAGGACCTACATCCAGACCACAGCACCATCAACCACATCTACACCCCCACCCCAACCAATTAACTCCCCCCCAAGTCAACCATGCCCACACCCCATTTAGGCCCCCTCAGATCAGACCTATGCCCCTCCTACCCACCCCAAGCCCCCCACTCCCACAAAGAGGGCCTCAACATGAAAGTCACACATACGCCCAGGCCGTGAGCAGGCAAACAGGCCCAACACCCACTCTTACACTAGCCCAAGCCAATGGCATGTACCAGATGCTCAGCAGGCTCTGCTCACAATTACTGGCCTGAGGCCAAACCACACAACCAACAACATTAGACACTTTATGGAACACAAAGCCTTCACTATTTCATCCTGGAATATCCAAGGCCTGAGGTCATCTGCCTTTGGCCTAAAGAGCAGGAATCTGGACTTCACCAAAGAAATCGGAAATACAGACATTGTCATCCTACAAGAAACATGGTATAGAGGAGACGGACCCACTGGTTGCCCTCTAGGTTACAGAGAGCTGGTAGTCCCATCCACCAAACTACCAGGTGTGAAACAGGGAAGGGACTCAGGGGGTATGCTAATTTGGTATAGAGCAGACCTAACTCACTCTATTAAATTAATCAAAACAGGAACATTTTACATTTGGTTAGAAATTCAAAAGGAAATTATCTCAACTGAGAAAAATGTCCTCCTGTGTGCTACCTATATCCCCCCACTAGAATCCCCATACTTTAATGAAGACAGTTTCTCCATCCTGGAGGGGGAAATCAATAATTTCCAGACCCAGGGACATGTACTAGTCTGTGGCGACCTAAATGCCAGAACTGGACAAGAACCTGACACCCTCAGCACACAGGGGGACAAACACCTACCTGGAGGTGACAGCATTCCCTCCCCCATATGCCCCCCTAGGCACAACTACGACAACATAACCAACAAAAATGGGTCACGACTCCTGCAGCTCTGTCGCACACTGGGTATGTACATAGTCAATGGTAGGCTTCGAGGGGACTCCTATGGTAGGTACACCTATAGCTCATCTCTTGGCAGTAGTACTGTAGACTACTTTATCACTGACCTCAACCCAGAGTCTCTCAGAGCGTTCACAGTCAGCCCACTGACACCCCTATCAGACCACAGCAAAATCACAGTCTACTTGAACAGAGCAATACTCAATCATGAGGCATCAAAGCCAAAATAACTAAATAATATTAAGAAATGCTATAGATGGAAGGAAAGTAGTGTTGAAACCTACCAAAAAACAATTAGGAAACAACAAATTCAATCCATTCTAGACAACTTCCTGGACAAAACGTTCCACTGTAATAGTGAAGGTGTAAACTTGGCAGTAGAAAACCTAAACAGTATATTTGACCTCTCAGCTTCCCTATCAAATCTAAAAATCTCTAACAGAAAACCAAAGAAAAGTAATAACAGTGATAAATGGTTTGATGAAGAATGCAAAAACCTAAGAAAGAAATTGAGAAACCTATCCAACCAAAAACATAGAGACCCAGAAAACCTGAGCCTACGCCTTCACTATGGTGAATCACTAAAACAATACAGAAATACACTACGGAAAAAGAAGGAACAGCATGTCAGAAATCAGCTCAATGTAATTGAAGAATCCATAGACTCTAACCACTTCTGGGAAAATTGGAAAACACTAAACAAACAACAACACGAAGAGCTATCTATCCAAAACGGAGATGTATGGGTAAACCACTTCTCCAATCTTTTTGGCCCTATAACAGAGAACAAACAGCAAAAAAATATACATGATCAAATGCAAATCTTAGAATCAACTATTAAAGACTACCAGAACCCACTGGATTCTCCAATTACATTGAATGAACTACAGGATAAAATACAAACCCTCCAACCCAAAAAGTCCTGTGGTGTTGATGGTATCCTCAATGAAATGATAAAATATACAGACCACAAATTTCAATTAGCTATACTTAAACTCTTTAACATCATCCTTAGCTCTGGCATCTTCCCCAACATCTGGAACCAAGGACTGATCACCCCAATCCACAAAAGTGGAGACAAATTTGACCCCAATAACTACCGTGGGATATGCGTCAACAGCAACCTTGGGAAAATCCTCTGCATTATCATTAACAGCAGACTAGTTCATTTCCTCAGTGAAAACAATGTACTGAGCAAATGTCAAATTGGCTTTTTACCAAATTACCGTACGACAGACCACGTATTCACCCTGCACACCCTAATTGACAAACAAACAAAACAAAACAAAGGCAAAGTCTTCTCATGCTTTGTTGATTTCAAAAAAGCTTTTGACTCAATTTGGCATGAGGGTCTGCTATACAAATTGATGGAAAGTGGGGTTGGGGGAAAAACATACGACATTATAAAATCCATGTACACAAACAACAAGTGTGCGGTTAAAATTGGCAAAAAACACACACATTTCTTTCCACAGGGCCGTGGGGTGAGACAGGGATGCAGTTTAAGCCCCACCCTCTTCAACATATATATCAACGAATTGGCGAGGGCACTAGAACAGTCTGCAGCACCCGGCCTCACCCTACTAGAATCTGAAGTCAAATGTCTTCTGTTTGCTGACGATCTGGTGCTTCTGTCACCAACCAAGGAGGGCCTACAGCAGCACCTAGATCTTCTGCACAGATTCTGTCAGACCTGGGCCCTGACAGTAAATCTCAGTAAGACAAAAATAATGGTGTTCCAAAAAAGGTCCAGTTGCCAGGACCACAAATACAAATTCCATCTAGACACCGTTGCCCTAGAGCACACAAAAAACTATACATACCTCGGCCTAAACATCAGCGCCACAGGTAACTTCCACAAAGCTGTGAACGATCTGAGAGACAAGGCAAGAAGGGCCTTCTATGCCATCAAAAGGAACATAAAATTTGACATACCAATTAGGATCTGGCTAAAAATACTTGAATCAGTTATAGAACCCATTGCCCTTTATGGTTCTGAGGTCTGGGGTCCGCTCACCAACCAAGAATTCACAAAATGGGACAAACACCAAATTGAGACTCTGCATGCAGAATTCTGCAAAAACATCCTCCGTGTACAACGTAAAACACCAAATAATGCATGCAGAGCAGAATTAGGCCAATACCCGCTAATTATCAAAATCCAGAAAAGAGCCGTTAAATTCTATAACCACTTAAAAGGAAGCGATTCCCAAACCTTCCATAACAAAGCCATCACCTACAGAGAGATGAACTTGGAGAAGAGTCCCCTAAGTAAGCTTGTCCTGGGGCTCTGTTCACAAACACAAACAGACCCCACACAGCCCCAGGACAACAACAACAACAACACAACTAGACCCAACCAAATCATGAGAAAACAAAAAGAGAATTACTTGACACATTGGAAAGAACAAACAAAAAAACAGAGCAAACTAGAATGCTATTTGGCCCTAAACAGAGAGTACACAGTGGCAGAATACTTGACCACTGTGACTGACCCAAACTTAAGGAAAGCTTTGACTGTGTACAGACTCAGTGAGCATAGCCTTGCTATTGAGAAAGGCCGCCGTAGGCAGACCTGGCTCTCAAGAGAAGACAGGCTATGTGCACACTGCCCACAAAATGAGGTGGAAACTGAGCTGCACTTCCTAACCTCCTGCCAAATGTATGACCATATTAGAGACACATATTTCCCTCAGATTACAGCGATCCACAAAGAATTCGAAAACAAATCCAATTTTGATAAACTCCCTTATCTACTGGGTGAAAAACCACAGTGTGCCATCACAGCTGCAAGATTTGTGACCTGTTGCCACAAGAAAAGGGCAACCAGTGAAGAACAAACACCATTGTAAATACAACCCATATTTATGTTCATTTATTTTCCCATTTGTACTTTAACTATTTGCACATTGTTACAACACTGTATATATACATAATATGACATTTGAAATGTCTTTATTCTTTTGGAACTTCTGAGTGTAATGTTTACTGTTAATATTTATTGTTTATTTCACTTTTGTTTACTATCTACTTCACTTGCTTTGGCAATGTTAACATACGTTTCCCATGCCAATAAAGCCCTTAAATTGAATTGAATTGAATTGAGAGAGAGAGAGAGAGAGAGAGACAGAGAGAGAGAGAGCGAGGGAGAGCGAGAGAGAGAGAGCGAGAGAGAGAGAGAGAGAGAGAGAGAGAGAGAGAGAGAGAGACAGAGAGAGAGAGAGAAACCGAGAGAGACAGACAGAGACTTATTTAAACACCATCACACATTAAAACACTGATAAACACACTACAACTCTGTTTGTCATGTCAACTCCCAGGCGTTCCCCTTCAATTCCACCCCTAGGTGAGGTTAAGGTTAAGTGCATTAGATTAAGGTTAGGGTTAGTGGTTAAATCAGTCAGAAAATGGAAAGCCTCATATCAATTCTAGCAGGGTTAAAGAGAGCCAACTAAACCTGAGTTGGGAGACTCTGTCCAGAAGAGGCAGGATGCTCTCTATCTCCCCCGGTGGTATGGAGGTCCACAGCAGGTTGACTTTGACTTGGTGGCAGTGCTGCAGGGTAAAACACAGAGCAGTACAGTCCACTCTGTCCAGCTCTCTGCTGTTCAGGTTGATCCAATGGTCTGAAGACCTCAACAAACTGGACACACAGTCACTGGCTCTGCTGTCATAGATCTGTCTGA
>NC_139992.1:48763107-48806394 GCF_964263955.1 Coregonus lavaretus | reverse complement strand
CCCCCCGACTTCAACAAACTCCTCAAGTCTGAGGTACGGTAGCCCCTAAGGGTCACACACTCACAGACCATGTGTCTATGCGCACACTCAAATGTCAACAGGAAAAATAAGAAATGTTTAATGTCTTGACATGTGAAAACTGTCCTGTGTATTTCGGTATGTCTTTGTGAGTGTGTGTGTATTTCGGTATGTCTTTGTGAGTTTGTGTGTATTTCGGTATGTCTTTGTGAGTGTGTGTGTATTTCAGTATGTCTTTGTGAGTGTGTGTGTATTTCGGTATGTCTTTGTGAGTGTGTGTGTATTTCGGTATGTCTTTGTGAGTGTGTGTGTATTTCGGTATGTCTTTGTGAGTGTGTGTGTATTTCGGTATGTCTTTGTGAGTGTGTGTGTATTTCGGTATGTCTTTGTGAGTGTGTGTGTATTTCGGTATGTCTTTGTGAGTGTGTGTGTATTTCGGTATGTCTTTGTGAGTGTGTGTGTATTTCGGTATGTCTTTGTGAGTGTGTGTGTATTTCGGTATGTCTTTGTGAGTGTGTGTGTATTTCGGTATGTCTTTGTGAGTGTGTGTGTATTTCGGTATGTCTTTGTGAGTGTGTGTATTTCGGTATGTCTTTGTGAGTGTGTGTGTATTTCGGTATGTCTTTGTGAGTGTGTGTGTATTTCGGTATGTCTTTGTGAGTGTGTGTGTATTTCAGTATGTCTTTGTGAGTGTGTGTGTATTTCGGTATGTCTTTGTGAGTGTGTGTGTATTTCAGTATGTCTTTGTGAGTGTGTGTGTATTTCGGTATGTCTTTGTGAGTGTGTGTGTATTTCAGTATGTCTTTGTGAGTGTGTGTGTATTTCGGTATGTCTTTGTGAGTGTGTGTGTATTTCGGTATGTCTTTGTGAGTGTGTGTGTATTTCAGTATGTCTTTGTGAGTGTGTGTGTATTTCAGTATGTCTTTGTGAGTGTGTGTGTATTTCCGTATGTCTTTGTGAGTGTGTGTGTATTTCCGTATGTCTTTGTGAGTGTGTGTGTATTTCGGTATGTCTTTGTGAGTGTGTGTGTATTTCGGTATGTCTTTGTGAGTGTGTGTGTATTTCAGTATGTCTTTGTGAGTGTGTGTGTATTTCGGTATGTCTTTGTGAGTGTGTGTGTATTTCAGTATGTCTTTGTGAGTGTGTGTGTATTTCGGTATGTCTTTGTGAGTGTGTGTGTATTTCAGTATGTCTTTGTGAGTGTGTGTGTATTTCGGTATGTCTTTGTGAGTGTGTGTGTATTTCCGTATGTCTTTGTGAGTGTGTGTGTATTTCGGTATGTCTTTGTGAGTGTGTGTGTATTTCGGTATGTCTTTGTGAGTGTGTGTGTATTTCGGTATGTCTTTGTGAGTGTGTGTGTATTTCGGTATGTCTTTGTGAGTGTGTGTGTGTTTTTGTCTGACTACTCTCCCAGGTGTGGCTGGACGCTGCCACTCAGATCTTCTTCTCCTATGGACTGGGTCTGGGTTCGCTCATCGCCTTGGGAAGTTACAACTCCTTCAACAACGATGTGTACAGGTAAGAAACCCCCACAGCCTCTCCTTTATGCCTTATGCCCCTGTTAGTGACCCACTGGTTTCAAACCTGGGTCTCCTGTCATGTGTGCATCAAGACTGTTAGCCCTCTGAGCTAAAGCCTGTGCATTTTCTCAGGGAGCTAACGCACATCTTCAGGTAAGGCTCATCAAACGACTTCTGTTACATGTTAAAAACCTAGATGATGGAACCCAGTGGCGGCTGGTGAAAAATATTCTCGGTGGGGCTGTGCCATACTTTTTTTTTCCTGTAACCATCGCAATATATTTTAACACAAACTGCAGGACAGCAGTGCTCAGTGAAACATTCAGTAATTATTTAATGCCAATATTAAAAAGTTGAGGCATTCTTACACAAAAACATATTACACAAACCCAAGCCTTTCATTTGCATTTAAAGTGAACTTTTCACCATTGGTAGTAAACAGGCAACGCAACAGGCATGCTGTCAGAACAGAGTGGAAAGTGGACAATAACATGAAATTATTATAAAGTTTATAGGAAATCTTACACTGTATAAAAGGATGTATAATATAGAAATGGATATCAAGTGGATGAACTCAAACCTCTGACTGGAAGAATAGCATACAGTATTTTATGATCATACTAAATGTGACTAATTGTTAATGTGCTCCAGAACTGCAACAATTAATTGATACAAAACAACATATATACAGTAATATTAGCAAAGACACTATTAAGACTTTCTAGAGTACCATATATAACTGGATTTTTTATGCTAAGGTCAACTATATACAAAGAAACATGCGGCCAGAGCTGCTCTGTGTGTGTGTGTCTGTCATCTTATTTGTACAGGAATTTTGCCCGTCTGTCCTTCTGAGTGGCAAACTTCTCAATGACCCTTTGATTAAAGTCAGGAATGTCCCTGACAAGTTTCTTCTCCATGGAGAGCATGGCCAGAGCGTTCAGGCGATCCTGTGTCATGCTGTTTCTCAGGAAGGTCTTGATCCTTTTCAGTGTAGAGAAGCACCTTTCTGACTCAGCAGTTGTCATGGGTGTGGTGATGAGGATCTTGAGGAGGCTGGCAGTCTCTGTGAAAGTCCTCTGAAGGTTGTTCTCCATGAAGAACTGGTACAGGGGCACTGCACCACTACAAGCCTTGAACTCACTGTTCTCATAGATGAGGGACAGTTCGGTTTTGAGCTTGGCCTTGTTCAACATGGGGTACGCCTCCACGG
Organism: Coregonus lavaretus; assembly: GCF_964263955.1. NCBI lineage: Eukaryota > Metazoa > Chordata > Actinopteri > Salmoniformes > Salmonidae > Coregonus > Coregonus lavaretus. The sequence continues at coordinate 48,803,643 of NC_139992.1, read as the reverse complement.
TTGTTTCAAGCGCTGTATCGGGGAACTTCACACTGTGTTGTGGGAACAACTCTCCGTGCAACAGTGTTGCGCTGATGAGGTGCTGGGTGAAGGAGAACCTCTCTTTGGCATGACTCAGGATGGTATCACATACCTGTAAAAGATACATCATCAGCTTTAATTTGCAATTAAGCTATTTTGATGCAAGTGATCCTGACTGACACATGCCTATGTCCAACTCAAGTATATGATTACCAAGGTGCTGATTGTTCAGGGTTTTGGCTACATACTACCAGGCCTGAAAAAAGTTCTAGGGGGAAACACTGAAAATTACATCACAACTTACCTCTATAGCCAACCTCTGTTGTTCTCCTGGTCCCAGCATCCTCCGTCGCTTGATGGGCTGTTGCTGCTCGTCAGATGCGCTGTCCCCACACAAAGAGGGAATTGAGGCCCTGGGTCCAAAAAATAAAGTTTAATTTGATAACTTGCAATCAGACTTCTTAACTCACTGTAATTCCCCCTCAACACACAACCAGTGACTTTTATATATATATATATATATATATATATATATATATATATATATATATATATATATAGACAGACAGACAGACAGACAGATAGTGTGTATATACACACAAACTATGTCTAGTAACTGCTTTTAACCTGTGATGTACATAATTAACTGATGTTATTACGTTTTAAAGCCTTTTTCTATTACATTTGTGAGAGGGATGCAACATAATTTTGTTCTGCTGTGCACTTAGCAATAAAGTTAATCTTCAATAACAACTAGGCCTCTTCTAGAAATTGACCTGGTGGACACCTGAATAATTATTACAAACTGTGTAGTACTTTCCTGCATTATTATCAACGTCTGATTGTGTCTTCTCTTTCCTTTTAAAATACTAAAACAAATATAATTGTGACGGCTCTATGATAATCACTCACTTTGATGACCAGACACATTTAGGCTTTTAAACTGTTGTAAGTGAACTATTCATCTTTCTAACAACATCTTTATCAGCCAATGGTAAATATAGTTATTTACCTGATTGTTAGCATGCTGTCTGTGAACCTCTGGACAAGTGCTTTAATGAAGACAGGGTCGATGTTCCTCTTCTGCAGCTGGCTGAAAAGCATGTCCACATTTGGCATGATCTTGTGGAACAGTGCCAGGAAAAAACAGAAAGCCTCGTCTTCGAGCATCCTCACAAAGCCCCCCGCCTCTCTGACAGTCGGGGCATCAATGTTCCCAGAGTCTCTGATGGTCTGGAAACACGTTAGGAGGTCATCCCTGTACTCGTACACAGTGTTTACAGCGCGACTGTGGAAGTTCCACCGTGTTGTAGAGGCTCTGGGGAGTCTATGCGCAACCACTTCGTCAAGCACGGTGGTTCGCTTGGGAGACCTGGAGAAGAAAGCAGAAAATCCTGCAAGGTCGGAAAAGAAAGTGCTGATCCTGGGGATGCGTGAAGTAGCCTGCTGCATGATGAGGTTCAGCTGATGTGCATAGCAGTGGACGTAGTGCGCATTTTCGTACACATCCACTATTTTACGCTGCACTCCGCCGGTGGCTCCCCTCATCACACTTGCTCCGTCGTAAGCCTGGGCAATAAGTTTGGCCTTTTGTCCATGTGAGAGTATGGTGCTGAGCCTCTCCAGCAGCGCTGTAGCGATGGTGTCGGCGGTTGCGTTCTCGATCAAAATGAACTCGAAAAAACGCTCTTGGACGTTACTTTTAGCATCGATGTAGCGTATCACAAGCACCAACTGGCAGTGGGTGGAAACGTCAGTCGTCTCGTCAGCTTGAATGGCGATAAAATCAGCACTCTTTACTTCCTCCAGGATGTAATCCTTAAGCACTGACAGCATACAGTCCAACAGCTCGTTCTGTATCGTCTTTGAAGTGCCCTTAAAAACGGTAGCTGTCTTCAGGTGCTCCTCCAGCACACTGTCGAGGGAGGCAACAAAATCCACTAAGCCCCGGAAAATGCCGGGGTTGTCCGAGGAGTCAGTCTCCTCGTGCCCACGCAAGGCCAACTCAAAAGCCCCACAGAACTTCACACAATCGATAATTTTGGATAGAATGTGCCTGTTTTTATCCACCTCCTCATTGTGTTTCCTCACCACAATCCTGTGGCCGTCATCCAGCTGCGTAGCAATGTTCACCCTTCCTAATACAGCTAGCTTTACAGAGTTGTCCATGTGTGCCCTGGTGTTCTCATGTTTCTTTACCTTCTCTGACAGGTGCTTCATATCCCTCACTCCGGTACCTGTCCATGCTGAATCTGACCCCGTCGTTTTAAAAAGCAAGCACGGAAAGCAAAATAAAGCATTAGCATCAGTGCACCCAGCTAGCCAAGCCTTCCTGGTGTACCAGCTACGGGAGAAGCCGCGCATATACTGCTTCCCTTTCTCGCTAGCCTGCTGTCTGATTGAGAGGTCAGGTTGATCTGGGCCCAGCTCTTTCACCCGAACTTTCTCTGACAAAGTTCTCCTCTCAAACGGATCTTGGAGGAGAGATTTCACCGAGTTAGGGTTGGGTCTTGGAGGAGTAACGTTTGCGCTCGCCATTGTCGTCTAGTAAAAATGGCGCCACTGGAGCCCGGTCCTTATTTTATCAGGGGCGAGCTTGGGGCGATAAAATAATCGCCCTCCTTGGATTCGATTTAAGATCGCTGATTGGCTACATTTTATGTCATACATTCATATCTTAAATTAGCAATTGGCTTAACTGCTACGTAGACCCGCCTCCTCGGGGCACTTTCTGTATCGCCCAGAGCTGACGAGGCGTTTGACAGGCAGAGGAAAGGTTGCGAATATGATTTTCTATCATATCTTACACATATTACTGTGTGCATTCCATATTTCAAACACACACATATTGACATACTGATGTTTTTATTATTATTATTATTATTTTTATTTATTTTTTATTTTATTTTTTTAAATAATTTTATTTAAGGGGGCGGGGCCCTAGCGCCCTCTATCGGCCAGCCGCCACTGATGGAACCATTCTATTTGCTTTGATTCTATACTTCTGAGTTCCACTCCATCGTTCCTCTCCCTTTCATTTGTTCTATCCTTTTCTTGTTATTGTCTTCCGTGGTGTTCCATTATGGTGTCCTGTCTCCTTACCAATACCAAACATGGGTTGTGTTTTTCTCTCCTGTCAGGGACTCCCTCATCGTGTGCTGTATAAACTCCTTCACTAGCATGTTTGCGGGCTTCGTCATCTTCTCCATTGTGGGCTTCATGTCGTACATCACCAAGAAGCCTGTCCAGGAGCTAGCTGCCTCAGGTACAGTACAGTTAACTCACCCTACTGCAGCATTCACTGTTATTCACATCAGAGTCAGCTGTTCCTGATTAACACTATAGAGTCAAACCGAGCTGTACTACCCTGGTCTAATTACTCATCCAACATAGTTGCTGGAACAGTGCTGGAAAGGACAATGTCAAAATAAAATATAATAAAATATAAAGGATGTTCAGACTCTACAGCAGGGGTGTCAAACTCATTCCACAGAGGGCCGAGTGTCTGCGGGTTTTTGGTATTTCCTTTCAATTAAGACCTAGACAACCAGGTGAGGGGAGGTCTTCACAAATTAGTGACCTTAATTCATCAATCAAGGGAGGAGCAAAAGCCCGCAGACACTCGGCTCTCCGTGGAATGAGTTTGACACCTTCCTATAGTGTCAATCTAGCACTGGGTATCTTCTTCTTGATACAGTAAAAGTAATTAATTGATTAATGCCACTGATTGGCCACAGACTCCAATCACCTTTTGCCTGAGGGTCTGAATAAGTCCCTGATTAGAGGGGAAGAATGAAAATCAGCAGCACTTCTTCTGACATATGAGAAAAGGGATCATAGTGCTCCTAATCAACTCATCAATTAAAAAAGGAAGCCAAGTATAGTATTGGTTTCTTAGATGCATGTAAGATACAATAAAGGACTGAAGTTATATCACTTTGTCAGGAACATCAAAATATAAGCTTTTATTCAACAGAAGAGATTTCATATGGTACAATAATTATCATGGTGTGCAGTACTGTGTCCATTTGAGTGTGAGTATGCACTGTGGGCTGAGGCTCACTGATGTACTGTTATGTGTAACTCTAGGCCCAGACTTAGCTCACTGTGTTTGGGGTGGTGTGTAACTCTAGACCCAGACTTAGCTCACTGTGTTTGGGGTGGTGTCTAACTCTAGGCCCAGGCTTGGCGTTCTTGGCTTATCCCCAGGCCGTGACTCAGCTGCCCATGTCCTCCCTGTGGGCCATCCTGTTCTTCTCCATGCTGATGATGCTGGGGCTGGACAGCCAGGTGAGGATCCCACCTAGAGTCACGTGACTCCCAGATAACTACCAAGGGAAGAGAGGTGTTAGTGGTGGGAACCAGACAGACAACAGACAAGCCAACATTGCAATTCCTTACAGTAGAACAAAGAGAATAACAGAACGGCTGGTGGACATGTGACAAGTGGCTTGTTGCTACCGAGTAGATGTTGCATAGAATTCCCACAGTTATTTCAATTTTCAACGGAATGCACAAAAAGTGAGTGTCCAGGTGACCCTGCAGAAGCTAGCTCGCCTGTTAGAGGTCTCTGGTGCAAGACCTGAGTGAACCAACGTGTGTGTGTGTGTGTTAACCTGTGTGCTCTGCCTGTAGTTCTGTACTGTGGAGGGCTTCATCACAGCTCTGATGGATGAGTTCCCCATGGTGCTGAGGAAGAGGAAGAAGGTCTTCATCCTTGGCGTCTGTCTAATGTCCTTCCTCATCGGCTTCTCCAACATCACACAGGTAACACAGTGTGTGTGTGTGTGTGTGTGAATGTGTGTGTGGATTGTGTGTGTGGATGTACTGTTTGGTTAGCGTTTGTGTGAGAGAATGTGTTTATGCGTCTTTGTGTGTATATTTGTGTGTGTATGAGGGCGTGCCCGTGTGTGTGTGTGTTTAGCCTTTTAACAAGCCTCTACGGCTGCGATGCTTCCCCAGGGTGGTCTGTACGTCTTCAAGCTGTTTGATTACTACTCTGCCAGCGGGATGTGCCTCCTCTTCCTTGTCTTCTTCGAAACCGTCTCCATTTCCTGGTTCTATGGTAGGACACTGTCAGCTTCTATACCATTAGGAGAATATAGGATCTATATTCTGCACTTTTCTTATTTTCTACATACATACATCCCATTTAAACACTATCCATTTGTACTGCTACAGTTAATAATAACAATACATTTTATTTTAAGTGCTTTTCACGACCCCCAAAGTCTCTTTACAAGAAGATCAGCAGGATAGAAAGTAATAAAATCACATATTAAAATAAGTAAGTATAAAAGTACACTAAACATAATGACAGACTGACTAGGGAGAACACTAAACATGATGACAGACTGACCAGGGAGAACACTAAACATAATGACAGACTGACTAGGGAGAACACTAAACATGATGACAGACTGACCAGGGAGAACACTAAACATGATGACAGACTGACCAGGGAGAACACTAACCATGATGACAGACTGACCAGGGAGAACACTAAACATGATGACAGACTGACCAGGGAGAACACTAACCATGATGACAGACTGACCAGGGAGAACACTAAACATGATGACAGACTGACCATGGAGAACACTAAACATGATGACAGACTGACCAGGGAGAACACTAAACATGATGACAGACTGACCAGGGAGAACACTAAACATGATGACAGACTGTCCATGGAGAACACTAAACATAAGAACAGACTGACCAGGGAGAACACTAAACATGATGACAGACTAACCATAGAGAACACTAAACATGATGACAGACTAACCATGGAGAACACTAAACATGATGACAGACTGACCATGGAGAACACTAAACATGATGACAGACTGACCAGGGAGAACACTAAACATGATGACAGATTAACCATGGAGAACACTAAACATGATGACAGACTGACCAGGGAGAACACTAAACATGATGACAGACTGACCAGGGAGAACACTAAACATGATGACAGACTGACCATGGAGAACACTAAACATGATGACAGACTGACCAGGGAGAACACTAAACATGATGACAGACTGACCAGGGAGAACACTAAACATGATGACAGACTGTCCATGGAGAACACTAAACATAAGAACAGACTGACCAGGGAGAACACTAAACATGATGACAGACTAACCATGGAGAACACTAAACATGATGACAGACTGACCAGGGAGAACACTAAACATGATGACAGACTGACCAGGGAGAACACTAAACATAAGAACAGACTAACCATGGAGAACACTAAACATGATGACAGACTGACCAGGGAGAACACTAAACATGATGACAGACTGACCAGGGAGAACACTAAACATGATGACAGACTAAACATGGAGAACACTAAACATGATGATGGAAAGACCATGGAGAACACTAAACATAAGAACAGACTGACCAGGGAGAACACTAAACATGATGACAGACTGACCAGGGAGAACACTAAACATGATGACAGACTAACCATGGAGAACACTAAACATGATGACAGACTGACCAGGGAGAACACTAAACATGATGGCAGACTGACCAGGGAGAACACTAAACATGATGACAGACTGACCAGGGAGAACACTAAACATGATGACAGACTAACCATGGAGAACACTAAACATGATGACAGACTGTCCATGGAGAACACTAAACATGATGACAGACTGACCAGGGAGAACACTAAACATGATGACAGACTGACCAGGGAGTACACTAAACATGATGACAGACTAACCAGGGAGAACACTAAACATGATGACAGACTGACCATGGAGAACACTAAACATGATGACAGACTGACCAGGGAGAACACTAAACATGATGACAGACTGACCAGGGAGAACACTAAACATGATGACAGACTAACCATGGAGAACACTAAACATGATGACAGACTAACCATGGAGAACACTAAACATGATGACAGACTGACCAGGGAGAACACTAAACATGATGACAGACTGACCAGGGAGAACACTAAACATGATGACAGACTGACCAGGGAGAACACTAAACATGATGACAGACTGACCAGGGAGAACACTAAACATGATGACAGACTGACCAGGGAGAACACTAAACATGATGACAGACTAACCAGGAAAGTGAACTAGACGGAGGATAAAAGCTAAGACAACAGAGAATCTGGGTAAGCCTGTGTGAAGAGGTGTGTCTTTAGTTTGGACTAGAATATGTTTGTGAGGTTCTGACATGGAGAGGGAGGGAGTTCCAGAGTTGGAGAGCTGCACTGCTAAAAGCCGGGTCTCCCATGGAGCGGAGCCTGGCGTGAGAGATGGTGATGAGGCCAGTGTCAGAGGAGCCAGGTGGGAGTGTAAGGGTGCAGGAGGTCAGTAAGGTATGTGGGCGCCAGTCCATTGAGTGCCTTTATAGGTGAGCATGAGCAATTTAAAGATGATCCTGTATTGAACTAGGAGCCAGTGGAGTTTGATGAGGGTGGGGGTGATGTGGTCCCCAAGGTCTGGTGTGTGTGAGGACTCAGTTGAAGTTTGAATATGTTGAAACTGGGTCAATCCACAGGGTTAGTGGAAAATAATAAAGGAAAATGTCTTTATCAAATATATTTTCCTTAATTATTTTCCACTAAACCTGTGGATTGACCCAGTTTCTTGATGAGGGAGTTGGGGCCCATGAGCATGATCTCAGTTTTGTTGTAATTTAGTTAAAAAAAGTTATTGCTCATCCAAGTTTTCACTTCACGGAGACAATCAACAACAGCTGGCATTATAAAGTCAATGCAGGTTAACTACCGAGCTAACTCGAAATCACATCAACAGTCCCACTTGGGATATAGCCTACAGATAACTTTTGGGCTGTCTTGACATATAACCTTTAAACCGTCACCTTGTGTAGTTTGTTCAATGCACTCTCCCTCTCTCTCTCTCTCTCTCTCTCTCTCTCTCTCTCTCTCTCTCTCTCTCTCTCTCTCTCTCTCTCTCTCTCTCTCTCTCTCTCTCTCTCTCTCTCTCTCTCTCTCTCTCTCTCTCTCTCTCTCTCTCTCTCTCTCTCTCTCTCTCTCTCTTAGGAGCTGATAAGTTCTATGGGGACATTGAAGAGATGATCGGCTATCGGCCCTGTGGCTGGTGGAAGCTCTGCTGGAAGTTCTTCACTCCGGCAATCTGCCTGGTAACTGCCATTTCCATTCAGGCTTCTCATTGGTTGTCAATGTGTTTAAATCCCCAGGGAAATCAAACACTGGTTGCGTCCCAAATGGCATCCGATTTCCTATATAGTGCATTATGTATTTATTTTTTTCCGCTTCCAGGAATTGTGAATAGATCCTTGCGACATGGGGCTGTGCATTATCATGCTGAAACATGAAGTGATGACGGCTGATGAATTGCATGACAATGGGCCTCAGGATATCGGTATCTCTGTGCATTCAAATTGCCATAGACAAAATGCAATTTTGTTCGTTGCCCGTAGCTTATGCCTGCCCATACCATAACCACACCGCCACCATGGGGCACTCTGTTCACAACGTTGACATCAGCAAACCGCTCGCCCACACGACGCCATACACGTGGTCTGCGGTTGTGAGGCCGTTTGGACAAATTCTCTAAAACGACATTGGTAAAGAAATTACCATTCAATTATCTGTCAACAGCTCTGATGGACATTCCTGTAGCCAGCATGCCAATTGCAGGCTCCCTTAAAACTTGAGACATCTGTGGCATTGTGTTGTGTGACAAAACTGCACAATTTAGAGTGGCCATTTATTGTCCTATCTGGCCGGCTTGTCTTATCTGGCCAGCCGTTGTACTTGTCCTATCTGGTTGACTTGTCCTATCAGACTGACTTGGCCATCCTGGCCAGCCGGCCAGATCGGCTTGTCCTATCTCGTCGGCCGGGGTTGGGAGATCTGGTATACATCTGCGATGTAGTTGGCCTGGAGCGTCACCTATTTTAATGTGAGGTAAATGTTTCTGTGTGTGCAGGGAGTGTTTACCTTCAGTGCCATTGAGATGACCCCCCTGACCTTGGGGAAGTACGTGTACCCGGCATGGGGGCAGGGGATTGGCTGGGTCATGTCTCTGTCATCCATGGTTCTGGTGCCGGGCTATGTCATCTACATGTTCTGCACCTCCAAGGGCAGTATCAAACAGGTACACAGTCAACCAGCAGATCCCACATTGCTCCATATCCTTCCCCTTTGGCCCTAACCCCTCAATAATAGCATGTCTGTAGGGTCTGGATAGGTAGATGCTTGCACCATATTGCTTCCACTATACAGATCTACAAATATTGAGGGTTGGGGCTAAGGGGAAGGGGTAGAGAGAGATTGGGGACTGGCTAGACATCTCTACCTCTCTCAGTTGCTCTCTCCTTCCGTTTTCTTAATTTTTTCTATCTCCCTCTATGACTCTCTCTCTCTGTCCCCCCTCTCTCTCTCTCCCCTCACTCACTCAATCTCAGTCTCTGATCACTGACTAAGTAGACTGACTGATCTACAAATCACCTTGTATCCTTAATAACGTTTCATTATGATTTGTAGATCAGTCAGTCTGCTTAGTCAGTGATCAGCTACTGAGTAGAATTGATGCTCTCAAACACGACTTTCATCTCTGTATACACCTCTTCTCTCTCCGTTTTTCTCCTCAACCCACCTCTTTCACACATGAGAAGAATAAATAAATTGCCTTAGCTATGAAACGTCATTTATCAAACAACAGCCCCATTATAATGGAAAAGATCACCTTTATGCTGTAGTCAAAAGCAGACCTGCGTTCAAATGGCATTTGTGCATGATTGAGATTGCCTGGCACAATAAACCAATAGAATAGTCCCAAAAGATGGGCAAACACTACCCAACTGGAATTCCAGGTGGGCTCAAACAAACCCTCAACATATTTTAAAGATTTCAAAGGCTATTTGAATCCAGGTCTGGTTGAAAGTATTATGAGAAATCACCTTTAAACTGTAGTTGAAAGTATCCCTCATTGCTGGTTCCCTGTCTGTCCTGAACAGCGTTGGCACAAGATGACCACCAGCGCACCTTGGGAACATGCTGCCGTCACACACCAGAATTCACACACAGGAAGTGTGGGCGAAGCCGCCGTCTAACTGGGAATAGGATACAGTTGACCCCTGGGCACTGATCTAAGGTCAGTTTAGTGTCTCCCTACTAATGGTTAAGATTAGGATTTTTGGGAGTGTAAACTGATCCTAGATCTGTGCCTACCGGCAACTTCCACCCAGAATTCCTGAATGCGCCAGACACCTAGTCAACACAGGGGGTGTATTCACTAGGAACCAAACTAACCAAACGGAACCCAACAGAAGCAAACAGACCGAAACGGGGAGTGACCTACCTGAATTTGTCCAATAGAAACTAATGTTTCCGTTAGGAGTAAACGATTTCTGTTGCGAAACATTTCGCAACTATTTGCTACGGTCTTGCTCTAATGAATACACCCCAGTATTCAGACAGAGAAAGGCATCATGGGAGATGCCCTGGCCAAAATGCGTCCATTCCATATGTATCCTCTGGAACTGAATGGTCACATAATATAATGGCCTATATTATTGAACAATACAATGTTTTTTTCTTATATTGTACGCCGCTGTATACAATTAATAAGGTGACACCTACTTCTTCAAACAACGATCTATACAAAGTCATTGTGGCCCACTTCGGCTTACGAACAAATACAAAGCATTTTATAAAGTATCTGAATACATTGAAAAATATAATTTTTATTTTAATGTTTTATGTCTGTTTCTTCTATGATGCAGTATACGGTACATATTCATTAGAGGTAACAATCACCAGTTTAGCGTTTAATGTAACAGTTATAATAACAGTTCGTACTATAAATAACGGTTTGTACAATATATTAAACATCTCTTAAATGTTTATAACTGGCCCTTACATTAAGATACTGTATGTTTGTTTGTATGTACAGTTTTCAACTGTAAATATTATTCTGTGAGTCCAAATGGTGTTATAGTGAATGAAATGAAACAAAACGTGTTCAATAATGTACTGTATGAAGTAGCCCTATATAAAGGTACAAGCCATGAATTTAAAAAATATATTTTTCTCATCGCTAAAATTGTACTATGAGAAGGGATTTGGTTGGGTATTGCTCTGTTTCTTTCAGTTCAATAAAAGCAAACAAAACCACACACACAAATATATTTAATTTAGTGTCAACTCTTTTATGCTAGCCTCCCTTTTCACAGATAGGCCTGCTGTTTACCGTCTCTCACAACACAAAAGGTTCAATACACATGAACTTGAATAATCTCTACAAATGGAACAGACATGCACTCAGAGGAGAGTTGTTTATCTCTCCTCTGTTTATCTGTTGCATTGTGAGAGCCATTTAGTGTTTTTATATAACTAGCATATAAGTCAGGCAGCCACAATAGCCAAAATACTGCAGAGAGCGCTGATATTTCCTTCCCAGTACTGCTGAAACATGGGACACAGTTTGGGACACAAAAAACAAGGGACACAGTGGGAGAAGCCACTCGTTACTATCTATGAGTAGGGCCAGGAGTTACTCCTCACCTAACCTGACCAGAATAAACTACCCACTGGGCACACACGTCAATTCAATGTTTATTCCACATTGGTTCAACGTAATTTCATTAAAATGATGTGCAAACAATGTTGATTCAACTAGTGTGTGCCCAGTGGGTATTGGCACTAGTTATAGGCTATGTAGGCTATATACTAACTAGTAATAACTTGGGTCCAATGGTAATGGCGCCGGAGGGGGTGGCTGCCGTTTTATGGACTCTTAACCAACCGTGCTATTTTGTGTGTTTTTTCGCATTGTTTGTAAGTTATTTTGTATATAATGTTGCTACTACCATCTCTTATGACCGAAAAGAGCTTCTGGACATCAGAACAGCGATTACTGACCTTGAACTGGACAAATCATTTGTATTTAATGAGTCGGACGAGAGGGACTTGCTCCAGACACCCGGCAGGGCCCTCATCCCCGTCATTCGCAGTAGAAAGAAAAGGAGATATTGCGGAAGGAGATTGGGGTGCCTGGTAAGGAGCCGGCAACGAGTGGCTAATCTGCCTTTGCCATCGATACTATTTTATTTTTATTTTTTATTTTTTTAAGGGGGTAGATCAGCTTAATATTGCAGATAGATTGTAACTTCCATCAATGTAATTGTCTGCATCACTTCCAATCCCCCATGTTTTTTATATATATACTCTCTATTACTTTTCAACCCCGCCATCCTTTCCCTACTTGGGGTAAATTAGTGAACAACAATGCTTAGGCCTCTACTTCCAGCTTATACTTACTATCTACATTTTATGGACACAGTCAATTTTACAATAATTATATTTTGTCCATCGATACTATTGGCCAACTTACAATCGCTTGATAATAAAGTGGACAAACTACAAGCATATATATACTACCAATGGGACATTAAAAACTGTAATATCTTATGTTTCACAGAGTCGTGGCTGAACGAAGACATGAATAACATACAGCTGTCGGGTTATACACTGTATCGGCAGGATAGAACAGCAGCCTCTGGTAAGACAAGGGGTGGCGGTCTATGTATATTTGTAAACAACAGCTGGTGCACGATATCTAAGGAAATCTCAAGGTTTTGCTCGCCTGAGGTAGTGTATCTCATGATAAGCTGTAAACCACACTATCTACCAAGAGAGTTTTCTCCCATATATCAATATTCTTCGTAGCTGTCTATTTACCACCACAAACCGATGCTGGCACTAAGACCGCACTCAATTACCTGTATACGGCCATAAGCAAACAGGAAAACGCTCATCCAGAGGCGGTGCTCCTAGTGGCCGGGGACTTTAATGCAGGGAAACTTACATCCGTTTAACCTCATTTCTACCAGCATGTTAAATGTGCAACTAGAGGGAAAAAAACTCTAGACCACCTTTACTCCACACACAGAGACGTGTACAAAGCTCTCCCTCGCCCTCCATTTGGCAAATCTGACAATAATTCTATCCTCCTGATTCCTGCATACAAGCAAAAATCCTGCTACGCCCTCCGATGAACCATCAAACAGGCAAAGAGTCAATACAGGACTAAGATTGAATCGTACTACACCGCCTCCGACGCTCGTCGGATGTGGCAGGGCTTGTAAACTATTACAGACTACAAAGGGAAGCACAGCTGCGAGCTGCCCAGTGACACGAGCCTACCAGACAAGCTAAATTACTTCTATGCTCGCTTCGAGGCAAGTAACACTGAAACATGCATGAGAGCATCAGCTGTTCTGGACGACTGTGTGATCACACTCTCCATAGCCGATGTGAGTAAGACCTTTAAACAGGTCAACATTCACAAGGCCGGAAGGCCAGACGGATTACCAGGACGTGTACTCCGAGCATGCGCTGACCAACTGGCAAGTGTCTTCACTGACATTTGCAACCTCTCCCTGTCTGAGTCTGTAATACCAACATGTTTCAAGCAGACCACCATAGTCCCTGTGCCCAAGAACACTAAGGTAACCTGCCTAAATGGCTACCGACCCGTAGCAGTCACGTCTGTAGCCATGAAGTGCTTTGAAAGGCTGGTCATGGCTCACATCAACACAATTATCCCAGAAACCTTAGACCAACTCTAATTTGTATTTTTTTTGTGTGGTTTTTTGTGTATTCTTTCTTTCTTAAAACTGTATTGTTGGTTAAGAGCTTGTAAGTAACCTGTTGTATTCGGCGCATGTGACAAATACAATTTAATTTGATTAGATTTTCCTGGTCAGGTCATGTCGTCAGCAAAACCACTCAGCCTCAACTAGTGAACTGGAGGTTTATTTTACAGTACTAGAACATGTTGTGTACTATAGTCACTCACATACAGTTGAATAGAACGTTGTGTGTAGTATACCTACTCACATATCGCGCCAGCTGAGGAAACTCAAACTATCTCGGACAATTCTGGTTCGGTTCACATCCATCATCCTCACATCTTCTATCCCGTCTGGTTTGGGTCTGTGTCTGCCCACTGCACGCGCAAACTGCAGCGCATCGGAGAAGATCATCGTTTGTCACCTGCTATCCATCAAGAACCTGCACGCCTTCAGGACAAGGAAGAGTGCAGGTAAGATCATTGCCAACCCTGCCCGCCCTGGACACCCCATCTTTCAAAGACTCCCCTCTGGCAGACGGTTTAGGTCAGTCATGACCAAAACCGCCGCCCACCAGAACAGTTTCTTCCCCCATGCTGTGGCCCTCACTAACTGGCCATCGGGCTCAGAGTGATTAAGTGACGTTGCATTGGGCCGATTACTGCACTTTGTCATCCTTGACCTCAAAATACTAATCTGCACTATACTGCATTTGAACTATGCACACCTCTGCACAGCACGGTAAATGCACAGTATATATTCACCACGGCAGCATCCCTCCCTCTGCTTATATAGATATATCCCCTCTGTAAATGGTATATTCCCAATGTAATCAGCCTATACTGCAGAGTTTTAGGTTTACTGTTCCGATATTGTATATTCTGTATGATGTCTATGTGATCTTGTGTCTGTATTCAGTTTGGATATTGTCTATTGCTGGCTGCACCTTCTCACTAAGGCACATTCTGGGTATGTGTAAATGTACTTTGCGAATAAAGGTGATTCTGATTCTGATCCAGTGTGATAGAAAGTCGTGTGTACTACACCCAGACATACTGCGCAATAGAGGGAAAGAACAGGAGACATCCACTATGGTGAATAGACTGAAACCATCTTTAATAGCATGTTGATATACTGCAGAACAGAAGACAGGTAAAGAGGGATTCAAAGCCAACCGAGGGAGGTGATGGTTGAAACCTATGCCCAAATTCAACAAGTCTGTCCTCCTAAAACGTCCCCTTCCTCATTGTGTGACAACAGAACAACATAGGTGACAGAAAACCACCAGAAGATAAGAGTTCCACGCATCACCCGAAACGAAAGCAGTGCATTTTTAGCATCACATAGCCCTTTCACCTATATCCAAAGAAAAAGGTTAGTCATTTGAAATAACTTTCAGTAGCATTCAATTTCAATGCATCTTACAATAGCATTCAATCAATTCAATCAATTCCACTAAACCTAATTTTTGCTGCTTGAGACTCCATTTGTGGGAGACAGTCACATTTTTGCCCACAAAGACAATGATAGGCTTCTCACATTCTGATGCATTGTGGGTGAACGGACAGACAGAATAATGACATCTTTATCCCCCGTGCTGCACTCTGTCAACTTCAGTCATGCACAACAAACTTGACTTTGAAGGGAAAGCATGTATCACAGTATCAATAGGCCTCCTACACATACAAAACCAATGTCATGCCTGGTTGAAGAATCACATTCGCTCCACATGGTGAATTGACAACGACGAAAGGAACAGATGACCTTGTTCTTAGAGTGTGAAATGGATACAGACACAGCTCTCTGGTTTGCCATAGGCTGTTAAACCCTAAAGAGACATACAGAGTGCGTCCCAAATGGCACCCAATTCCCTTTATAGTGCACTAATTCTGACCAGGGCCTATAGGGTTCTGGTCAAACCTAGTGCCCTATGTAGGGAACAGGGCGCTATTTGGGACGCAACCACAGTGAAGTATTTGAAATATGTAACCCTGTTTTATACACCCTTCAGCAGTTAATATAACAGAGCCTTTTGGCGATTGAAACTGACACATTAAACAAAGAGATAAAAAGGGAGTGTGAGATATCCTCTTGGCTTGGCGAGCATGAGTCACGATGCTGAGGTGGGCATGGGGCAATCTCCACACACACACACACACACACACACACACACACACACACACACACACACACACACACACACCACAGTCAACCTCTCAGCCCCCACAGCAGCGTGGTGCAATAGATTGTTTTTCCAGAGGCTCGCTCCTCACAGATGAAGTAGACTGAGATTGGAGATGAGACCGAGACTTCCACACAGCAGGTTGGTAATTATCTGAAATAACGGCAGGGCCGGATGAGAGGAGGCCAGGAGGGCCAGCCGAATACATATTCCACACCACCTGATGGAGCTCATGTTTTAAACATGGGCACATTCAGACCAGAGCAGTCGATGAACTATTTCAGATAAATTACATTTTGTTGATGAACTATTTCAGATAAATTACATTTTGTTGACCTTAGCATTTACGTGGATGGAGATAACTTGGTCGTCCTCTCCAACACTCCAACGTGATATTTAACAAACTAAGCCGAGCAAAAAGCGAAAGATTATTCTTGTCCCCTTCAATACAGATGAGCAAATAACAGACAAAATATTTGAATGCTATTATGGGAGTGATGTGAAAATTGGAGCACTAAGCTTTTAAAACATAGTTGTTGTTTTTTTTTTTTTTTTTTACAGTCCAATCAAAAGGTTATCTGGGATACACAGAAGAAGCAGCAATGAGAAATTACAAGTTTCATGTTTATCCAGTGCATACGTTTAAGATAATGAGTGTGTTGCACTCCAAAATACACTGGGAAAACATTTAGGTTGGATTGTATTGGCAGACAGATCTGCAGACTGGCAAAGGGCGAATAGTGGGAAATACCAGTCTTATTGGCTATGATTAGGGCCTGGAGTTATTCCTCGTCCTGGTTATGCTCTCAGCATAACAGCACATGCATACAATAAATGTGCAATCTAAACCATTCCAGAACATTTACGTCAATAATTCCTGAGCTGAATATAACAATGACGACAGCAAATACAGGAGCTTATTTCCTGGGCTGTTATTGGCTTTTGGTTTGGCAGTAAGCCTTCTGATTGGTTGCCTTGCCTTCATATCCCATCATCCTTAGCTACAGTAACTGAACGGGGGATCTGTGGAGGGTGACAGTGGAAGTGTGTTTCCTGACAATAGAAAAGAAGGAAAAACAACACCACAGAGTGACAAATAACACACCTTTTCAGAGAGAGAGAGAGAGAGAGAGAGAGAGAGAGAGAGAGAGAGAGAGAGAGAGAGAGAGAGAGAGATAGAGAGAGGGGGAGACAGGGAGAGAGAGGGGGAGGCAGGGAGAGAGAGGGAGAGAGAGAGAGAGAGAAGGGGGAGAGGGGAAGAGAGAGGGGAGAGAGAGAAAGAGGGGGGTATACAGAGAGTCTCCCATCTCAATGAATAAATCAACCACATTGCAAACAAGGAGACAGGTTGCGCTGAAATATCACTAGCTGTAATTATTTTTCTATGTAGGCTACTCCTCAAGGTGAGAGTGGAGGAGACAGCTATTCTGAGTTCTTCTAGTTTTCTTCTAGTCGAGTACAAAGTAGTCAGTTCGGTGGAGATTTCCGTCATTTTGGCACATTGTTCAGTCATTGTCAATCAAATGCACACACACATAGTAGAGATGAGATTAGGATATGAATGGTAAAAGTGAACAAAAGTCGTTCTTAGATTAAGTTAAATCTTGGAGTGACTCTCCGAGACAGTCACATAGTCTGTGGAATACATCCGAATGTAGTTGGTTGGTGCTGGATTTTGTACTACGTCCTTCCTTGTTAACTACTAAAGATCCATCCAGAAAACTAAAGAAACCAATGATATTATCTAGATTTAAAGAGTTAAAACTGACAAAACTGTTATAGAAATGTGTTAAAACTACATAATATTTCAAAATACACATGGAATCAAGTAAAATTTGTCTTCTTTTTCACTTGGATTATTCTCGTGACGTTACTCCACATCATCATCTCTTTTTAAATCTTTACCTCGATTCATCTTTTGTCGTTATTTCCTTAAATATATGCATATAGATGTGTTTATCTTTTTTATAGCTCTGTCTCTGTATGTATAACATGTACATATGTTCTGTTAGTGATGTGGTCGGGGTGGGTAGGGCTGAGACTGGGAGTGAGGGGTGAGGTTGGGGTGAGGTCAGGTGGGTGAGGGGGGGGGGTCATTGGTTCATTGGTCTCTTATTTACAGCAGGCTTCGAGAGCCACTGGGGGTCCTCTGGAGGCTGAGGCGGGGGTCCGCAGGGGGGATGTACTGGTGGGGGTGGTTGTAGGGGGGAGGAGGAGGGGGCAAGGGGGGCTGGTGACCGTCCTTGCTCTCTGGCGACCTCACAGGAGTGGAGGCGGCCGATCGGACCACCTGGAGGTGGTGGGCATGGTGATGATGATGGGAGTGGGTGGGGGTGTGGCTGAGGAAGGCCTCCACGCGACCATGGCCACTGTTGTCCAGGACGATCACCTTGACAATCTGCTGGCACTGGATGAGCGTGTCGGGCCGAAGGTCGCCCATGCTGATTGGCTGGAGCTGCTGCAAGTGGTGGAGGGGAGTGCTGGCGGCCGACTGAAGCTGTGGCTGCTGGAAGAGCTCCCCCCGGTGGTTAAGAAGGGCTCCAACACTCTCGGGGGTCCGGGGCAAGCTCCCGCTGCTGCTGAGCTGGTACGTATGAAGCCTGTTGTGAATTGACACCTAGTTTAGAAAACAGCCAGAGACAGCATCAAATGTTATAAGACTGGCCTCCTTCTAGCGTTCCCTCAGCTCTCTTCTCTTTTTTTGGGTGACACCACATGACAACTGGCATGCGTGGGGTGGGGGGGTGGGGGGGAGAGGGGGGGGGTTGGAGTGCGAGCGTGCACCCTCTGGTGCTGGGGAAACCAGTTCAGACTGGGTGCTGGAAGCATTGGTTTAGAGGTGGGAGAGGTGTGGAGAGGTTGGGGATAGAGGGGTGGTGCGAGGGTGTCGGTTGAGAGGAGAGGTGTGGGTCAGTTGCTTCTTTTAGGAGAGCCTGTTGGTTCTAAAGGAGTCACTGAGGGCACCCGTGTCTCCCTTTCAAACCACTGTGCAGCACTAAGGGTCACGGAACAATTGGGGTGAAGGAGAAAGGGAGGGGAGCTTTTGGACGTCCATTGAACATAGAAGGGGGGGGGGGTGATTAGAACTGGAGACGAAGGTGAAACCAATGGGGGGGGGGACATCCACAGACATCACAGGCAACACTCATCAGAATACATGCCTCTCATCATTTTACATCACATTTTAGCAGGCCTTGTCACTCGCCAAGCCTGCTCTGTTCAGCAGGCCTGGTCATACCTTCAAAGATTCAGGGGGGGTTTCACTTCCTACTTACGCATGACCTCCCATGAAGTTTTCTAAGAAACATCTTTATTTTTCTACCTGTGAAACTTTTTCAGTTAAAAACTAAAGCACTCTCACTGGGGTTTGTGTACATCCTACATAGTTTGGTGTTGGAGGGAGAATTACTTTGTTTTCGATTCCTATTTAGTCCTATGACTACAAACAGTATTCCCATGTTTTGAAAATGTCCTTAAAAGCTACAGTAGCGAGTATGTTCAAGGCTTCGATGACATAACACGTTTGTGCGTGTTTCGCAACAAAAATACGTCTTAATTCACAATAAACACAATAATTAAATTCAGTCTCAAAGCAAGCACTGCTTTGCTTGCAGGGTGAAAGGTCACTACTTGGCTAATCAGCTGTATGACTCCTCCCCAGCAGCACTCATGCAGCTTGGGGACCTTCCACAGTTCCCCTCATCTCCCTAAACATATTGGACTTGGAACGATGGAGACCTAGCGCACGGAAATGTCTAGTTGTCTACACACCCAGAATGAGCTGCGTTTCATTACAGAGCGCTTGTAGGTGGATTCTCGGTGGAGTCTGCTAATCAGCCGCTGAACAAATTTGCGGTGTAGCAGATAGGCTGGGAGAAGCTTGTATGCAAATTAGATGCAAATCAGCCTTATTATGTATGCAGGCATGTGTCATTTCCACCAGGAAGTGCTTGTCATGGAGGAATATGTTCCCTTTCGTTATGGAAATGATTAAACAGTTATGATAGGAGCGACTAACATAGGAAGGGACTTTGGGATGATAGGCTTTAGACCTGGGATCATCAACTAGATTCAGCCGCAGGTCGATTTTTTATAAAGCGGATGGTCAGGGGGCCGGAAGATAATTACAAATAATTTGTAGTCTGCAAATTGACTGCAAGAAGCCTAAACAAATATTATATTTGATTAGAACAGAATCATTTCAAACCTTGCTTACATTTGTATACAGTACGATCAGGTCTCTCTATTATGAGTGGGAATCAGGGCATAAAATGAACACCTGCCACAACCCAAATGCGGGTAGATTTAGGTAAGAATGTGTATTTCACCAGCCACGTTGGCGGGTGGTCAATTTGCAGGGCTCTACAGTGTGAGCATTACGTCCGCATTTGTGAATACAAATAGAGTCAAAAGTCAAGTATGAACATAATGTGCGAGTTGCGATTTCTAGCAGAAAAATGCTGAAGTAGCTGTTTTCAAAGTATTTCTGCTGTTTTGTTTCATAGCTGCTAATCGCACAAAGAAATAGGAATCCTACATCCCACCTCGCGCAGCAACAGCTTTGCACACTGTGAGTGAAGCGCTGATTGATTCATTTTTGGAGGCACATGCAAAAAAGTTGGTCTAATTGACTCAAGTCAGCAAAGTGAGACTGATTTTTTCATCTACTTGCCACAGTGGCTGGTGGATCAAAAAGTTAATTTTAGGCCCTGGTGGGAATACTTGGGAACAGATTTCCAAAATGAAAATAACTTGGAGCTGATTTCCTGGTGTCTGTTGTTCTGTTTGTCGTTTATGTCCAACAATTAAAATTTTTGCTCAGTAAACTTGGGAGGCCAAATAAAACCACCCACAGGCCACCAGTAGAGGAGCCCTGCTTTAGACTGTACTGTTAGATTGGTAATGGGACTGCGACAAGAACGACTATTGGCAGGTCCATATTGATTTTTCATGTGGGTTTCGGCTCCGTATTGCCCTTAAGCTTGATGGATGACATGGATTCCATTTCCATAGGGGCTTTGATGTACATTTATTCATAATGTAATAACCTAGATGTTTTATCTTTTATAATCCGTCCTTAACGAACAATGAGTCACGTGCTGCCTTTGATTTCTCTCCCTCCACCCTCCCTCCCTCCCTTTCTCTTTCACCTTCTCTATCCATCTCGTTCCCCGTCACACATATTCAGCTATACCCAGCACTGATGCGTTTCGACAGCTTACGTCCTCACGGGGGTTGACATTTCAGCGTGGGGAGGGGGTAAGAGACTGTAGGGGTAGAGCGAAGGGACATGTTCTCTAAGACCGACACGTACTCTAGCCACCTTGGCCTCGAGAGGTACTACTCACCTACACCTAGAATACACCTCCGTCATTAATAATACAACTCCAAATCTGCATTTAACCCAGTCCTTTTGTGAAGACATCACTGAGGGACACAGGTATAGCAGATATGTATAATGTACCTCAAAGATGATCAAAACCAATTGAATTCGATACCGAAGTGGGCCCGTTGAGTGTTAGAACAAATAAAGCCTTGTTTCAATGGAGACCTAGCGCACTCTTGTTAAACAGGCCCTGAATGTCACATTGACCGGGTGTGTTTGCCTCTGTGCACCAGTCCTCCAGCGGAGGGATACAAAAGGTCATGTAGCACCACCGGAGTGGTAATTGCAAAGCCCTCTGGGTACTGTAGTTCTGCTGGTCATGTGGAATGCTAAGTTCTCCCAGGGAACGAGAGGGGAGGGGTAGGTGACGATGAAGGGTCAAATCAGTGTTACTGTGAACACACCTGCTTGTTAATTGAGATAAACATGTGAGCGAAGCGGGGTTTACACGCACACACGCACACACGCACACACACACACACACACACACACACACACACACACACACACACACACACACACACATACAGCCCAAATTGAGGTAGGTTTATTTCAACTGAATACAAGTCGAAACACATTTACATTTACATTTTAGTCATTTAGCGGACGCTCTTGTCCAGAGCGACTTACAGTTAGTGAGTGCATACATTATTTTTATTTTTTTTCATACTGGCCCCCGTGGGAATCGAACCCACAACACCTTCTAGAAATATGGTAATTTACCATTGTAATTCACCATTTCTATTCTCTCATTCTCTCACTCACCTGAAAGCCCCAAGGGCCACCTCCAAACCTCTGGCCCAGGCTATACAGTGCATTCGGAAAGTATTTTTCCACATTTTGTTATGTTACAGCCTTATTCTAAAATAGGTTAAATAAATATAAATCCTCATCAATCTACACATAATACCCCATAATGACAAAGAGAAAACATTTTTGCAAAGTATTCAGAACCTTTGCTATGAGAATCGAAATTTAGCTCAGGTGAATCCTGTTTCCATTGGTCATCCTTTCTTCAACTTGATTGGAGTCCACCTGTGGTAAATTCAATTGATTGGACATGATTTGGAAAGGCACACATCTGTCTATATAAGGTCCCACAGTTGACAGTGCATGTCTGTCACGACTCCTGCCGAGGCTGCCTCCCCTCCTTGTTCAGGCAGGTTTCGGCAGGTTTCGGCGTTCGTCGTCACCGGCTTACTAGCCACTGCCGCTCCATATATCATAATTCCATTTGTCTTGTCTTGTCAATTACACACACCTGGTTCATATCCCCTCATTAGTCTGTGTATAAGTGTTCCCTCTGCCCCCTTGTCCTTGTGGGTGATTGTTTTATGTGAGTTGAGTGTAGCTCGGTGGAGCTACTCGTACCTTGTATTGCCGGGATAGATATTTCCCCTGTGCCTGTATTTTGTGGTCGCTATCCAGCGCAACTGTGTATGACGGAATAAACTCTGTATGCGCCTGACTCCTTCTAATCACACTCATCACAATGTCAGAGCAAAAAACAAGCCATGAGGTCGAAGGAATTGTCCATAGAGCTCTGAGACAGGATTGTGTCGAGGCACAGATCTGGGGAATTGTACCAAAAATGTCTGCAGCATTGAAGGTCCCCAAGAACACAGTGGCCTCCATCATTCTTAAATGGAAGAAGTTTGGAACCACCAAGACTCTTTCTAGAGCTGACTGACCGGCCAAACTGAGCAATCGGGGGAGAAGGGCCTTGTCAGGGAGTTCCTCTGTGGAGATGGGTGAACCTTCCAGAAGGACATCCATCTCTGCAGCACTCCACCAATCAGGTCTTTATGGTAGAGTGGCCAGACGGAAGCTACTCCTCAGTAAAAGACACATGACAGCCTGTTTGGAGTTTGCCAAAAGGCACCTAAAGGACTCTCAGACCATGAGAAACAACATTCTCTGGCCTGAATGCCAAGAGTCACATCTGGAGGAAACCTGGCACCATCCTTACGGTGAAGCTCGGTGGTGGCAGCATCATGCTGTGGGGATGTTTTTCAGCGGCAGGGACTGGGAGACTAGACAGGATCAAGGGAAAGATGAACGGAGCTAAGTACAGAGAGATCATTGATGAAAACCTGCTCCAGAGCGCTCAGGACCTCAGACTGGGGTGAAGGTTCACCTTCTAACAGGACAACAACCCTAAGCACACAGCCAAGACAATGCAGGAGTGGCTTCGGGACAAGTCTCTGAATGTCCTTGAGTGGCCCAGCCAGAGCCCGGACTTGAACCCGCTCGAACATCTCTGGAGAGAACTGAAAATAGCTGTGCAGCGACACTCCCCATCCAACCTGACAGCTTGAGTGGATCTGCAGAGAAGAATGGGAGAAACTCCCCAAATACAGGTGTGCCAAGCTTGTAGCGTCCTACACAAGAAGACTCGAGGCTGTAATCGCTGCCAAAGGTGCTTCAACAAAGTACTGAGTAAAGGGTCTGAATACTTATGTAAATGTGATATAAGATTTGTATTTTTAATATATTTGCAAAAAATTCTAAAAACCTGTTTTTGCTTTGTCATTATGGGGTATTGTGTGCAGATTGATGAGGGAAAAAAACGATTTAATCCATTTTAGAATAAGGCTGTAATGTAACACAATTTGGAAAAAGTCCGGGAGTCTGAATACTTTCCGAATGCACTGTATATAATGCAGTAACCACTTCCTATGTTTCTACCTACCTACCTACCTACCTACCTACCTACCTACCTACCTACCTACCTACCTACCTACCTACCTACCTACCTACCTATAACAATTACTAAGGACATTTATATGGATATGTTATGCTGTATGGGGGCCAGATTTGTTGTCTGATCTGAGTTCAATAGGGTCAATAGTTATTCAATAGGGTCAATAGTTAGTTCAATAGGGTCAATAGTTAGTTCAATAGGGTCAAAAGTTAGTTCAATAGGTTCAAAAGTTAGTTCAATAGGGTCAATAGTTAGTTCAATAGGGTCAATAGTTAATTAGTTCAACAGGGTCAATAGTTAGTTCAATAGGGTCAGTAGTTAGTTAGTTTAATAGGGTCAATAGTTAGTTCAATAGGGTCAATAGTTAGTTAAATAGGGTCAATAGTTAATTAGTTCAACAGGGTCAATAGTTAGTTCAATAGGGTCAATGGTTAGTTAGTTCAATAGGGTCAATAGTTAGTTCAATAGGGTTAATAGTTAGTTCTATATGGTCAAAAGTTAGTTAGTTCAATAGGGTCAATAGTTAGTTCAATAGGGTCAATAGTTAGTTCAATAGAGTCACGCTCACCCATCCACTCACATACATACACACTAGCGTTATGCAAGGTCAGGCTAACTTCTGTGGTGCCTCGGTCTCTCCTCCAGTGACAATAGATACAAAGAAACACTTACCTGCATTAAGACTTGGCCTATCAATGAGCACTTACCTCCACTGCATTGTGTCCACTGTTTTCATCCAGGTCCTGCTTGCCTGTCAATCAAAATGACACCAACATAAGAGCTGACGGCAACATGAGGCCAAAATCAGAGGCGTGTGTGTTTTTAGTTTTACTATCCTGGTGGGGACAAGACGTCCTCCCAAGGATAGTTAAACAAGGAAAATTAGGACAAGTGGGGACATTTCGCCGATCCCACAAGGAAAAATACTATTTTAGGCTTAGGGGTTAGGTTTAGTGTTACAATTAGGGTTAGAGTTAGATTTAGGGTAAGGGTTAGGAGTTAGGGTTAGGTTTAGGGGTTAAGGTTAGGGTTAGATTAAGGGTTAGGGTAAATAGGAGTTTGAATGGGAATTAATTGTTTGGTCCCCACAAGGATAGTAAAACAAATGTGTGTGTCTGGAGAGTAGTATGTGTAACAGTATTGCATGTTAGTTTAGGTTAGGTGCACACACACACGCATGCACACACATGCACAAACACATGTGCACACAGACACACACCTGACGGGGAGCCCTGTTTGCTGCGTAGCTCCAGAGTGCCATTGTTCTTAGCTGAGACCCCCTTCGAGCCCTGCTGTTTCTCCAACTCCCCTACACAGGACAGAAGACAGTCATTAGAGAGAGAGAGGGAGAGAGAGACAGACAGAGAGGAAGAGAGAGAGAGAGAGAGAGAGAGAGAGAGAGAGAGAGAGAGAGAGAGAGAGAGAGAGAGAGAGAGAGAGAGACGGACAGAGAGAGAGAGACGGACAGAGAGAGAGAGAGACGGACAGAGAGAGAGAGACGGACAGAGAGAGAGAGAGACGGACAGAGTGTGTAAGGGAGGGATGGGAGTTTGAAGGAAAGGGAAAGAGAAGAGAGAATCAGAGAAGGGAGAGATGGGGTGAGGCTGAGAGACAGAGTGGTGATGGGGAGAGAGAGGGAGAGAGAGAGAGAGAGAGAGAGAGAGAGAGAGAGAGAGAGAGAGAGAGAGAGAGAGAGAGAGAGAGAGAGAGAGAGAGAGAGAGAGAGACAGCAAAAACACAACGAATGACAGCATGTGCAAGGGAGACAGACAGACAGACAGACAGACAGACAGACAGACATAAAGAGAGCCAGAAGGAGTGAAATCAGCAGAGACGGAGACAGTGACAGCCAAAACAGAAAAACAAGTGGGGGCGAGTCCTCTGCCTCCTCCCTAGAGTCACTCAACTCTACTCTGGCTGCGTCCCAAATGGCACCTTATGGCCCTTGTCAAAAGTAGTGCACTGCATTGGGAATAGGGTGCCATTTGGGACGCAACCCTACTCTCTATCGCGCCAATTCTGCTCTGCAGTTTATGATGATTGCCTGTCATTTCCATTGGCGACGGCTAAACGTTGTTTTGTCCCCACCGACTGCTGCGTTATAATTCTGATGCAGCTGTACTCTAGTAGGATGACTGTGCGGAATAGTTGAGTCGTTTTTAAGTTTCTTTCCTCATGAGCAATAGCAGGGAGTGTGTAAATGTGTGAGTATGTAAATGTGTGTGTGTGAGTGAGTCTGTGAATGTGTGTGTGAGTGAGTCTGTGAATGTGTGTGTGAGTGAGTCTGTGAATGTGTGTGTTTGAGTGAGTCTGTGAATGTGTGTGTGTGAGTGAGTCTGTGAATGTGTGTGTGTGAGTGAATATGTGAATGTTTGTGTGTGTGTGTGAGTGAGTGAGTCTGTGAATGTGTGTGTGAGTGAGTCTGTGAATGTGTGTGTGTGAGTGAGTCTGTGAATGTGTGTGTGTGAGTGAGTCTGTGAATGTGTGTGTGAGAGTCTGTGAATGTGTGTGTGAGTGAGTCTGTGAATGTGTGTGTGTGAGTGAGTCTGTGAATGTGTGTGTGTGAGTGAGTCTGTGAATGTGTGTGTGAGTGAGTCTGTGAATGTGTTTGTGTGAGTGAGTCTGTGAATGTGTGTGTGTGAGTGAGTCTGTGAATGCGTGTGTGTGAGTGAGTCTGTGAATGTGTGTGAGTCTGTGAATGTGTGTGTGTGAGTGAGTCTGTGAATGTGTGTGTGTGAGTGAGTCTGTGAATGTGAGTGTGTGAGTGAGTCTGTGAATGTGAGTGTGTGAGTGAGTCTGTGAATGTGTGTGTGTGAGTGAGTCTGTGAATGTGTGTGTGTGAGTGAGTCTGTGAATGTGTGTGTGAGTGAGTCTGTGAATGTGTGTGTTTGAGTGAGTCTGTGAATGTGTGTGTGTGAGTGAGTCTGTGAATGTGTGTGTGAGTGAGTCTGTGAATGTGTGTGTGTGAGTGAGTCTGTGAATGTGTGTGTGTGTGTGTGAGTGAGTCTGTGAGTGTGTGTGTGTGTGTGAGTGAGTCTGTGAATGTGTGTGTGAGTGAGTCTGTGAATGTGTGTGTGTGTGAGTGAATCTGTGAATGTGTGTGTGTGATTGAGTCTGTGAATGTGTGTGTGTGAGTGAATCTGTGAATGTGAGTGTGTGAGTGAGTCTGTGAATGTGTTTGTTTGAGTGAGTCTGTGAATGTGTGTGTGTGAGTGAGTCTGTGAAAGTGTGTGTGTGAGTGAGTCTGTGAATGTGTGTGTGTGAGTCTGTGAATGTGTGTGTGAGTGAGTCTGTGAATGTGTGTGTGTGAGTGAGTCTGTGAATGTGTGTGTGTGAGTGAGTCTGTGAATGTGTGTGTGTGAGTGAGTCTGTGAATGTGTGTGTGTGAGTGAGTCTGTGAATGTGTGTGTGAGTGAGTCTGTGAATGTGTGTGTGTGAGTGAGTCTGTGAATGTGTGTGTGTGTGAGTGAGTCTGTGAATGTGTGTGTGTGAGTGAATCTGTGAATGTGTGTGTTTGAGTGAGTCTAGGAATGTGTGTGTGTGTGAGTGAGTCTGTGAATGTGTGTGTGTGAGTGTGTCTGTGAATGTGTGTGTGTGAGTGAGTCTGTGAATGTGTGTGTTTGAGTGAGTCTGTGAATGTGTGTGTGAGTGAGTCTGTGAATATGTGTGTGTGAGTGAGTCTGTGAATGTGTGTGTGTGAGTGAGTCTGTGAATGTGTGTGTGTGAGTGAGTCTGTGAATGTGTGTGTTTGAGTGAGTCTGTGAATGTGTGTGTGAGTGAGTCTGTGAATGTGTGTGTGTGAGTGAGTCTGTGAATGTGTGTGTGAGTGAGTCTGTGAATGTGTGTGTGTGAGTGAGTCTGTGAATGTGTGTGTTTGAGTGAGTCTGTGAATGTGTGTGTGTGAGTGAGTCTGTGAATGTGTATCTTTGAGTGAGTCTGTGAATGTGTGTGTGTTAGTGAGTCTGTGAATGTGTGTGTGTGAGTGAGTCTGTGAATGTGTGTGTGTGAGTGAGTCTGTTAATGTGTGTGTTTGAGTGAGTCTGTGAATGTGTGTGTGAGTGAGTCTGTGAATGTGTGTGTGTGAGTGAATATGTGAATGTGTGTGTGTGTGAGTGAGTGAGTCTGTGAATGTGTGTGTGAGTGAGTCTTTGAATGTGTGTGTTTGAGTGAGCCTGTGAATGTGTGTGTATGAGTGAGTCTGTGAATGTGTGTGTTTGAGTGAGTCTGTGAATGTGTGTGTATGAGTGAGGCTGTGAATGTGTGTGTGTGAGTGAGTCTGTGAATGTGTGTGTGTGAGTGAGTCTGTGAATGTGTGTGTGAGTGAGTCTGTGAATGTGTGTGTGTGAGTGAGTCTGTGAATGTGTGTGTGTGAGTGAGTCTGTGAATGTGTATGTGAGTGAGTCTGTTAATGTGTGTTTGAGTGAGTCTGTGAATGTGTGTGTATGAGTGAGTCTGTGAATGTGTGTGTTTGAGTGAGTCTGTGAATGTGTGTGTATGAGTGAGTCTGTGAATGTGTGTGTGTGAGTGAGTATGTGAATGTGTGTGTGTGAGTGAGTCTGTGAATGTGTGTGCTTCGTTGCTCCAAACTCAGGTGACCTTTGAGTCACAGTGACATCCCCTAGGACATCTGCAGTCTGACAAAAAAAAGGATGGAAAAAAAAGAAATAGCTCATCCAAAATAATGTATGAATCATCCATCTCTCCATCCGCACAGAAATTCTCTTTCATTTCTCAAAGAGTAGAAAAAAACTCTAAAACAATTTAATAGGCTGCCGCAGGCTTATTTACACGAGTGCTAACAATAGGGCGCCTTCGTAGGGGAGGGGAAGATGTCGACTGTGTGTGTGTGTGTGCCAGTGATTGTGTGTGTGTGTGTTTATGCACTGGCGCTTGACTTTGTCTGAAAGTGGGGGTGCAAAAGCTTTTAAAACAGTTTTCCTGCAATTCTACACTGTTTCTTAACAGGGGGTATCCATATTTATGAACAGAACACAACTATTTTTCTTAGGTTTTGCCACAATAAATGATATTGAAAAAGTGTTTAAATGACTAGATTACTATTCTACTCCCCTGAAAATCCCACCTCCAATAATTCATTGACAGGTCTGAAACCCTACCAACCCTGTAACTTACAAACATCCCGCCCCCTTCCCTGAAAATCCCAACCATAGTGGTCGATTGACAGGTCTGAATCCCTACCAACTCTATGACTCTAACACATATCCCGCCCCCTTCCCTGACAGTCCCACCCACAGTGGTCGATTGACAGGTCTGAACCCCTACCAACTCTATGACTCTAACACATATCCCGCCCCCTTCCCTAACAGTCCCACCCACAGTGGTCGATTGACAGGCCAAACTGTTAAGAATGTGGCCAAGATAACGCATGACAATGAGGAAATGGGAAGAATATTATTGTTTTACCCAATAAGGATTTGAATTTTAACGTTGTACTTGGTAGGTTAAGAAAAAGCATTGTTAAATTGCACATTAAGTATCACAAATAATGTGATCACAACAATGCAGTACAAATTCAAATTGCACATCTTTTTGTCACAAATAATGTGATCACAACAATGCAGTACAAATACAAATTTGAACTCTGATTTAATCTTTTAACAACTTTCTTTCTCAATATGGCAGTGTTATCTGGTAGGGCATTGAACCAGAACTGTCAACTTGAAAATGCAAACTGGAGTTTTGTATTTCAATTTGGTCATTGATTATGTTGACATAAAAAAAATATATTACAAACGTGTTATTAATTTATCATTATTATTATCAAACTAGATTTTTTGGGCAGCTATATATATATTAATTTGCGGCCCGAATCTGCAATAGAAAGAATAAAATGTAGCTCTGGTAACATGGGGTCTCCAACCTTTTCTTTCATCAAGGCTACTTCATAATCAGAAATGTTTTCGCGAGCTACTTATATACATCCTGCATATGTTGTTATTGTTTAGGCCACACTTTATGAATAGAAACAAAGTCCTGCACTGCATACATCATGTCATTGGGTTTTGGTTCTTAAAACCACACATTTTTAACAAAAATCATTCTACTGTAGCCATTCTAATAGTGGCCTTTTGTACAATAACCACAGTGAGTTGGCTACATACACTGAGTATACCAAACATTAGGAATACCTTTTGCCCTCAGAACAACCTCAATTTGTCGGGGCATGGACTCTACAAGGTGTCAAAAGCGTTCCACAGGGATGCTGGCCCATGCTGACTCCAATGCTTCCCACAGTTGTGTCAAATTGGCTGGATGTCCTTTGGGTGGTGGCCCATACTTGATACACATCGGAAACTGTTGAGCGCGTTGCGCCGTGCTAAGAACAGCCCTTAGCCGTGTTATATTGGCCATATACCACACCCCCTCGGGCCTTATTGCTTAAATATATGCCATAGTGCAGGCATGGTGTAGAGGATTCTTTGCACAGTGTTGATATTCTCTTATTCTTAAACAAACCTTAAGCTTTAGAAAATGACACAAACAACAAATTCTGAGTATATATAAAATATATTTAGTTATGCAATTGCAGGTAGAAGTTAATACAGAGTCACACAGGATTTGGATGGCTCCTCATAAATTCTACAAAAGTGTCTAAAACCATCTCTGCCTTTTATACAAGTACGCCCCTCCCCCCTGGCAGATCAGGAACCACCTTGTTTTCTTCTTGTGACTATGTGTATC
Source organism: Coregonus lavaretus (assembly GCF_964263955.1). Taxonomy (NCBI): domain Eukaryota; kingdom Metazoa; phylum Chordata; class Actinopteri; order Salmoniformes; family Salmonidae; genus Coregonus; species Coregonus lavaretus. The sequence goes on along the minus strand of NC_139992.1, from coordinate 48,773,034 downwards.
AGGTCATAGCGCACAAACAAGTGATACCGTTAGCTCCGTTACTGCCCATAGTGCAGGCATGGGCAGGGTTATCCTCTGCCAAAAGGGACCAACTGGTAGGGTGGCTTACCTCTCTTTTCCTCCCCTTGTGTCTTTATCTTGACTGTCTACTATTTGAGAAGTTTGCTACGGGCTGTTGGTGGGAGATGGATGGGAGGCTTGACCAAATCTGTACATTTAATTGTATTTTTCTTTCGTGATTTTTCCTGGTCTGGTGGAGCTGTATGTACTGTATAACATGGTGTTTATCCTGGTCTGGTGAGCTGTATGTATAACATGGTGTTTATCCTGGTCTGGTGAGCTGTATGTATAACATGGTGTTTATCCTGGTCTGGTGAGCTGTATGTATAACATGGTGTGGTGTTAACTGTGTTTGTTACGTCTGTTTTTGTTTGTTGATTTTCTTTTTTTGTTGTCGTGAAAACTCAATAAACATTTAATCTCAAAAAAATGTAATATAAATCTATTTTAATAAAGACTAGCTCCAAGCATTTCTAATGATCAAAATGACAAATTACCCATGGATCATGATCATTTTCTGGTGAAAAAAACTGGGGGTGCAAAAACATATGTATGCACCCCTATTTTGAAAGTGGGGATGCAGCTGCTTCGTCTGCTCCATTGCTCAGGCGCCTTTGTGTGTATGCATGTGTGTGAGATGGTGTGTGCACGCTAGTGCATATGCATGTGTGTGTGTGTGTGTTTTGTGTGTGTGTGTGTGTGTGTATGTATGTGTTTTTTGTGTGTTTGTGTGTGTTTGTGAGTGTGTGTGTGACTTCCCTGAAGCGAACAGGCAAACTCAGAAAACACACACACACACACACACACACGCACACACACACACACACACACACACACACACACACACACACACACACACACACACACACACACACACACACACTAGCACACACACACACACACACACCACTCTCCTCCCCATCTCTTATGCCTGGCTGCTTTCAGGAGCGCTGCCCTCTCTTGTCCTCTCCCTTGTTCTTGTTCTGTCCAGAGTGTCTGGCTGCAGTGTACCAGAGAACACTAACAAAAGGTCAGCGGCCAGGCTCTCCATCAGGAATCAGACTGGGAGACAAACAACAAGGTGCCTGCCTGGCCAGAAGCAACACTTCACCTGGACATAGGCTCAATTCTAAATAGTCTCCTAGTCCGTACCCCAAGGCAGATCTGAAAGTATAAGATAGGTTTGAGTGATAGAGGAAGGGCTCTCTGATAGGCTAAGTGGAAGTGTCGTCTTATTGGATACCCCTATCTAATCATTTCAGATCTACAAAAGTGCCTAGGGGTAGGGGTTGATTTGTGATTCAGTATGCCTGTTTAAAAAGGCTGTGTGACCTGTATGGCTGTTTTTCTCTCCTTAGTATTGGTCAGTCAGCCCCAACAGCACGGTTTCTTTCTGATCGCTGCTCTCTATTGGCCCCCAGGACTCTAGCTTCTCCTTGTCAATGTGTTCAACCTTTAAATCTGTGCTGTAGTGGGGACTTGTTTCTCTGTCCTTATCCTCTCACAGAGTACCAAGGCACTGTCAGACAGGCAGGCAAGGAAACCTCCAGGGTAAGACTGATAAGACATTGACGCTGCCCAGGGAGATGCTGACGATACGACAACACACACACACACACAAACACACACACACACACACACGCACAAACACACACACACACATGTAGCAGACTGTATTGCCACCCTTATTTGCTACATCTTTAACCAAAGCCTAAAGGAGTGTGTATGTCCACAGGCGTGGAAGGAAGCTAAATTAATTCCACTACCTAAAAATAGTAAAGCACCCTTTGCTGGCACTAACAGCCGCCCAATCAGTTTGCTGCCTGTTCCTAGTAAACTGGTGTAGATAATTGTCTTTGATCAAGTGCATTGCTATTTTTCAGAGAGCAAGTTAACTACTGACTTGCAGCATGCATATAGAGAAGGGCACTCAACTTGTACTATACTGACTCAGATGACAGATGATTGTCACGATCGTTATAACAAGTGGACCAAGGCGCAGCTTGATATGCGTACATCTTTTTAATGTGTACTTAGCAACACGATACAAACAACAAAAACAACAAAACGAAACGTGAAGTCCTCGGTCATAAACACACAAACCTACACGGAACAAGATCCCACAAATGACAAGTGCACAACAGACTGCCTAAGTATGGTTCCCAATCAGAGACAACAAGACACAGCTGCCTCCGATTGGGAACCACCCCGGCCAACACAGAAACACACGATCTAGAAAAGAACACATAGAAAACAAAACATAGACACTACACATATAAACTAACACCCTGGCTCAACATATAAGAGTCCCCAGAGCCAGGGCGTGACAGTACCTCCCCCCAAAGGCGCGGACTGCGACCGCGCCAACTAAACCCAACAGGGGAGGGGCCGGGTGGGCATTCCGCCTCGGATGCGGATCCGGCTCCGGGCGTGACCACCACCCTCTAACTACCCCCCCGTAGCGCCCCTGGTCTGGTCCCGCTGGCTGGAGCTGGACTGGACATCGGTGGAGCGGATTGCTTAGGCTCCGGTGTGGAGCAGCTGACCAGGCACCGGTGAAACAGGCACGGGCTGTGCCGGACTGACGACGCGCACCACAGGCTTGGTGCGGGGAGCAGGGACGGGCCAGACCGGGCTGGCGACGCGCACCACTGGCTTGGTGCGGGGAGCAGGAAAGGGCCGGACCGGGCTGACGACGCGCACCACTGGCTTGGTGCGGGGAGCAGGAACGGGCCGGACCGGGCTGACGACGCGCACCACTGGCTTGGTGCGGGGAGCAGGAACAGGCCGAACCGGGCTGACGACGCGCACCACAGGCTTGGTGCGGGGAGTAGGAACAAGCCGGGCCGGGCTGGCGACGCGCACCACAGGCTTGGTGCAGGGAGCAGGAACAGGCCGGGTCGGGCTGGCGACGCGCACCACAGGCTTGGTGCGGGGAGCAGGAACAGGCCGGGCCGGGCTGGCGACGCACACCACAGGCTTGGTGCGAGGGGCAGGAACAGGCCGGGCCGGGCTGGCGACGCGCACCACAGGCTTGGTGCGAGGGGCAGGAACAGGCCGGGCCGGGCTGGCGACGCGCACCACAGGCTTGGTGCGAGGGGCAGGAACAGGCCGGGCCGGGCTGGCGACGCGCACCACAGGCTTGGTGCGGGGAACAGGAACAGGCCGGACCGGGCTGTGGAGACGGACTGGAGGTCTGGAGCGAAGAGCTGACACAACCCGTCCTGGCTGAATGCCTATTTTTACACACTCTGTGTGAGGCATCAGCACAGGACGTACAGGGCTGTGTACTCGTACTGGCACTACAGCACGTGGCACTGGCGCAGGATATCCGGGACCGAGGAGGGGCACTGGAGGCCACGAGCGTTGAGCCGGCACACTCCGTTCTGGCTGCATGCCCACCTTAGCACGACACGTGCGTGGTGCTAGCACAGGACGTACAGGACTGTGCCGGACCACTCGCGGCACAGTACGCAGCTCCGCATACCTCGGAACCTGCCCAGTCTCACGCTGCCTAGCCTGAGTACGGGGAGTTGGCTCTGCTCTACCTCTAGGCTCCGCCAACCTCCCTTCCAGCCCCCCAAACCCAGTGGCCTCCTCTCCTAATCCACAAACTCGCCCTGTAGCTGCCTCCAGCAGCCCCGTCATCCATGCCGTGTGCCCCCCCCAAAAAATGTCTTGGGGTTGCCTCTTGCGTGTCCGACGTCGGCACGGTTGGCGCCGCTGCTCCTCTCTATGGCGCGCCTCCACCGTCTCCTCCCACGGACGGCGATCCATTCCGGCCTGGATTTCCTCCCAAGTCCAGGATCCCTGCCCGTCCAAGATCTCCTCCCAAGTCCAGGCTGTCTGCTCCTGGACACGCTGCTTGGTCCTGTTATGGTGGGATCTTCTGTCACGATCGTTATAATAAGTGGACCAAGGCGCAGCGTGATATGCGTACATCTTTTTAATGTGTACTTAGCAACACGATACAAACAACAAAAACAACAAAACGAAACGTGAAGTCCTCGGTCATAAACACACAAACCTACACGGAACAAGATCCCACAAATGACAAGTGCACAACAGGCTGCCTAAGTATGGTTCTCAATCAGAGACAACAAGACACAGCTGCCTCCGATTGGGAACCACCCCGGCCAACACAGAAACACACGATCTAGAAAAGAATACATAGAAAACAAAACATAGACACTACATATAAACTAACACCCTGGCTCAACATATAAGAGTCCCCAGAGCCAGGGCGTGACAATGATTGTTAAAAGAAATGGATAATAAGATGATAGTAGGAACTGCATTGTTAGATTTCAGTGCAGCTTTCGATGTTATTGATCATAAATTGTTATTGAAGAAACTCACTTGCTATGGCTTTACATCACCTGCAATCACATGGTTGGAGAGTTATTTATCCAATAGAACCAGAGATTGTTCTTCAGTGGAAGCTTCTCTAACATCAGATAGGTACAGTGCGGTGTTCCTCAGGGCAGTTCTCTTGGGCCGTCACTCTTCTATATTTTTTTGCAAATGATTTGCCACTGGTCTTACACAAAGCTAGAATGACTATGTATGCGGATGATTCCTCACTCTACAAGTCAGCACCAAAAGCCAGTGAATTCACTGTAATTCTAAATAACGAGTGGTTGATTAATAATAAACTGGTATTAAATACTTCTAAAACTAAAAGCATTGTATTTGGTTCAAAACATTCTCTAAGACCTAAACCTCAACTGGAGTTGTGCATAAAAGGTGTGACCATTGAGCAAATTGAGGAAAGTCAACTCCTAGGTATATTATTGGATGGTCAAGTGTCATTGTCAAGTCATATTGACAAAGTTGTTGTGAAGATTGGGAGGGGTATATCTGTTATAGAAATCAACTGCATTAGTTGTTCAGGCTCTGGTCTTGTCCCATCTTGATTACTGTCCGGTATTATGGTCAAGTGCAGCAAAGAAAGACCTAGCAAAGCTGCAGCTGGCTCAAAACAGAGAAGCACACCTTGCACTTAAATGCACATACAGAACTAACATCAACAACATGCATGCTAGTATTTCCTGGTTGACGAGAGATTACTGCTTCTCTTGTTTCTATGAGAAATATTACTGTGGTGAAAATTCCAGATTGTCTACATAATCAAATAACATTCAGCTCAGACACCCATACATACCCCACAAGACATACCACCAGGGGTCTCTTCACAGTCCCCAAGACATGCCACCAGGGGTCTCTTCCCAGTCCCCAAGTCCAAAACGAATTCACGGCAACGCACAGTATTATACAGAGCCTTGATCACATGGAACTATCTTCCATCTCCATTTACTCAAGCAAACAGTAAAATTACTTAATTTTTTAAAAATTAAACAACATCTCATGGAACAACAGGGAATGTGCGGACACACACACACACACACACACACACTAACACACACACACGTACACACAGACACACTTTTAGTTGTATTGTTTGTATATCGTTGTATTTTAAATGTGTGTGACTGTCCTTGTCTATCAGTGTATCAGTGTTTTGTTCCTGTGGTGGCTCTCTGACTCCTGTGATTTCAGAAACTCATCAGAACAGAGTGTATGATCTCAGTATTGGGAGCATAAATAACTGTATCTTTGGTGTGGTCGTTGATTTGTATGGGTACTAGGAGGAATATGAGCATGAACACAGTTTGGTTACGTAATGACATCAACGTATATAAAGACAGGCACACACAGACACACGCACACGTAGACAGACAGACAGACGGTTGACATCTTCCTCTCCTCATTGTTAGCACTTGTGTAAATAAGCCTGCGGCAGCCTGATTCCATATTTATATATATATATATATCTTTTTTTTTTATGAAAGGGAATTTCTGTGCGGATGGAGGGATGGATGATTCATACATTATTTTGCATGAGCTGTTTCTTTTTTCCCTCTTCCCTCTTCACCTAAGTTTGGAGCAACGGAGCACACACACACACAAACACACACACACACACCCCTCCTCCACAGTTACTCACATTCAATGCGTATCTGTTCCATCTCTGACACCTCAGCGATGGACTCCTTCAGATCTTCTAGAAACTTGAGCAGCTCCTCGGCGCTCTGGGCACAGAAGTTGAGCACCTGCTTCTTGTCTGAGCCGAAGGGTGAGACGATGGTGATGCCATGGGGGTAGTCTGAGGAGGAGAGATGAGAAGGAGATAACTTTAACATAATAGTGTTGGCTAAGAAGAAGGATGAAACGATATCGCCAAATGCCTTGCTCATATATCCAATGATATTGGCACCCACCACTAATAGTTACATATTGCAACAGACCCAGATTGGCTAAAGGTATTTTTGCCGAAACGTTGGTAAAATAGATCCATTAACTAGTTAGTTTGTGGAGTATTCAAGGATGTAACTGTACTTGAGTTTCTTTTCACAATAACAAGTATTAAGGTTCAAATCATTAAACAGAGATTAGTTCCCCAAAAGCAACAGAAAGGCTTAATACAGACCATCACAGCCAGGTAACTAAAGAACGAACAGTTCCCTCACATCTAGAACTGACACAGTAGCAACAAAAAATATCAGAATGCTTTTTTCTCCTTCCCCGAAGAAGGGAATGAGGCATATGAGCCAATAAATTCATGTGGGAAATAAGATTTGTTGTGACTGTTTTCTGTTTTCATTTCTCACTACCCGTTCTCCGGCGCGCCTCGCTCTCCCCTTTGCTCTATTAAATGGCACTTTGACGATGGAGGCACTGCGTCTTTCATGCCCAAGGCAGGAAGAAAGGAATATCCCTGTATGATAGATTTCATATTTTCATATCACCTGCCTGGCTGAATGCAGAGTGGTGGGAGGCTCAGGAGGATACACTTTTTCCAATAGCCCTGCGCGACTGGGTCTGATTCCATTATCAAAACATACATTTATTCTCCCTTCTCCCTGCCGAATCCCCATGACTATAACTCAAGCCTTCGGTGTTGGCTGGCTTTCAATCGTACAACCTGTTAGGATTTGATACTGATACATGCCATGCAAATATGTTGGTTTGGCAGTTACATGTGTGCATGCATGTATTATGTATGTATGCATGTATGTATGTATGTAGGTATGCAAGTAAAATGGTGCTTAACAAGTCACATAATAAATTGTATGGACTCACTCTGTGTGCAATAATAGTGTTTAACATGATTTTTGAATGACTCAGTTGAGCAGTGAATTTCAAACACAGATCCAACCACAAAGACTAGGAAGGTTTTCCAATGAATCGCAAAGAAGGGCACCTATTGGTAGATGGGTAAAAAAATATATATCCCTTTGAGCATGGTGAAGTTCGCAATTACACTTTGTATGGTGTATCAATACACCTAGTCACTACAAAGATACAGGTGTCCTTCCTAACACAGGAAGGACCCCCCTGTATATATAGCCTCCCTACTGTTATTTTATTTTACTTCTGCTCTTTTTTTCTCAACACTTTTTTGTTGTTTTATTCTACTTTTTTATTAAAAATAAATGCACTGTTGGTTAAGGGCTGTAAGTAAGCATTTCACTGTAATGTCTGCACCTGTTGTTTTCGGCGCATGTGGCCAATAAAATTTGATTTGATTTGATTTGATGTGAGATGCCGGAGTGGAAGGAAACCGTTCGGGGATTTCACCATGAGGTCAATGTTGACTTTAAAACAGTTACCTCCAAAATACTAACCTAAATGACAGAGTGTAAAGAAGGAAGCCTGTGCAGAATAAAAATATTCAAAAACATGCCTCCTGTTTGCAATAAGGCACTAAAGTAAAACTGCATTAAAAGGTGACAAAGAAATGAACTTTATGTCCTGAATGCAAAGCGTTATGCTTGGGGCTAATCCAACACAACACATTACTGAGTACCGCTCTTCATATTGGGTGAGCTCGTCATCGGCAAGGACTAGGGTTGTTTTTTTTTATATGAAAAGAAACGGAATAGAACTAAGAACAGGCAAAATCCTAGTGGAAAACCTGGTTCAGTCTGCTTTCCAACAGACACTGGGACACAAATTCACCTTTCAGCATGACAATAACCTGAAACACAAGTTGCTTAACAAGATGACATTGAATGTTCCTGAGTGGCCTAGTTCCACTATTGACTTAAATCGGCTTGAAAATCTACGGCAAGACCTGAAAATGGTTGTCTAGCAATGATCATTATCAACAACCAATTTGACAGAGCTTGAAGCATTTTGAAAATAATAATGGGCAAAAATGTTACAATCCAGGTGTGCAAAGCTCTTAGAGACTTACCCAGAAAGACCCACAGCTGTAATCGCTGCCAAAGGTGATTCTAATATGTATTGACTCAGGGGTGTGAATAATTATGTAAAAGAGATATTTCTGTATATCATTTTCAATAAATTGGAGATTCTTCAAAGTAGCCACCCTTTGCCTTGATGACAGCTTTGCACACTCTTGGCATTCTCTCAACCAGATTAATGAGGTAGTCACCTGGAATGCATTTCAATTAACAGGTGTGCCTTGGTAAAAGTTAATTTGTGTAATTTCTTTCCTTCTTAATGCTTTTGAGCCAATCAGTTGTGTTGTGACAAGGTAGGGGTGCAATACAGAAGATAGCCATATTTGGTAAAAGACCAAGTCCATATTATGGCAAGAACAGCTCAAATTAGCAAAGAGAAACGACAGTCCATCATTACTTTAAGACATGAAGGTCAGTCAATACGGAACATTTCAAGAACTTTGAAAGTTTCTTCAAGTGCAGTCGCAAAAACTATCAAGCGCTATGATGAAACTGGCTCTCATGAGGACCGCCAAAGGAAAGGAAGACCCAGAGTTACCTCTGCTGCAGAGGATAAGTTCAGTCCAAATAAATGCTTCACAGAGTTCAAGTAACAGACACATCTCAACATCAACTGTTCAGAGGAGACTGCGTGAATCAGGCCTTCATGGTCGAATTGCTGCAAAGAAACCACTACTAAAGGACACCAATAAGAAGAAGAACTTGCTTGGGCCAAGAAACATGAGCAATTGACATTAGGCCGGTGGAAATCTGTCCTTTGGTCTGATGAGTCCAAATTTGAGATTTTTGGTTCCAACCGCCATGTCTTTGTGAGATGCAGAATAGGTGAATGGATGATCTCTGCATGTGTGGTTCCCACTGTGAAGCATGGAGGAGGAGGTATGATGGTGTGGGGGTGCTTTGCTGGTGACACTGTCTGTGATTTATTTAGAATTCAAGGCACACTTAACCAGCATGGCTACCACAGCATTCTGCAGCGATACGCCATCCCATCTGGTTTGCGCTTAGTGGGACTATTTGTTTTTCAACAGGACAATGACCAAAAACCCCTCCAGGCTGTGTAAGGGCTATTTGACCTTACGACCTTAAGAATCTAAAATCTAAAATATATTTGGATTTGTTTAACACTTTTTTGGTTACTACATGTGTTATTTCATAGTTTTGATGTCTTCACTATATTCTACAATGTCAAAAAAAGTAAAAATAAAGAAAACCCTTGAATGAGTAGGTGTGTTCAAACTTTTGACTGGTATTGTATGTCTTACTGACAGTTGTGGCTGCTTTGCGTGATGTATTGTTGTCTCTACCTTCTTGCCTTTGTGCTGTTGTCTGTGCCCAATAATGTTTCTACCATGTTTTGTGCTGCTACCATGTTGTGCTGCTGCCATGTTGTGCTGCTGCCATGTTTTGTTTTGTTGTTGTCATATTGTGTTGCTACCATGCTGTGTTGTCATGTGTTGCTCCCATGCTATGTTGTTGTCTTAGGTCTCTCTTTATGTCTCTCTTGTCGTGATGTGTGTTTTGTCCTATTTTTTTATATTTATTTTTAGTCCCAGCCCCCGTCCCCACCTTTTGCCTTTTGGTAGGCCGTCATTGT
>NC_139992.1:48753907-48762907 GCF_964263955.1 Coregonus lavaretus | reverse complement strand
ACCGCTAGCCACCACACCAGACTGTCATTAAGACACTCCCATTAACGCCATGTATCACCGCTAGCCACCACACCAGACTGTCATCAAGACACTCCCATTAACGCCATGTATCACCGCTAGCCACCACACCAGACTGTCATTAAGACACTCCCATTAACGCCATGTATCACCACTAGCCACCACACCAGACTGTCATTACGACACTGCCATTAACGCCATGTATCACCGCTAGCCACCACACCAGACTGTCATTACGACACTGCCATTAACGCCATGTATCACCGCTAGCCACCACACAAGACTGTCATTAAGACACTCCCATTAACGCCATGTATCACCGCTAGCCACCACACCAGACTGTCATTAAGAAACTCCCGTTAACGCCATGTATCACCGCTAGCCACCACACCAGACTGTCATTACGACACTGCCATTAACGCCATGTATCACCGCTAGCCACCACACCAGGCTGTCATTAAGACACTCCCATTAACGCCATGTATCATCGCTAGCCACCACACCAGACTGTCATTACAACACTGCCATTAACGCCATGTATCACCGCTAGCCACCACACCAGACTGTCATTAAGACACTCCCATTAACGCCATGTATCACCGCTAGCCACCACACCAGACTGTCATTACGACACTGCCATTAACGCCATGTATCACCGCTAGCCACCACACCAGACTGTCATTAAGACACTCCCATTAACGCCATGTATCACCGCTAGCCACCACACCAGACTGTCATTAAGACACTCCCATTAACGCCATGTATCATCGCTAGCCACCACACCAGACTGTCATTACGACACTGCCATTAACGCCATGTATCACCGCTAGCCACCACACCAGACTGTCATTAAGACACTCCCATTAACGCCATGTATCACCGCTAGCCACCACACCAGACTGTCATTACGACACTGCCATTAACGCCATGTATCACCACTAGCCACCACACCAGACTGTCATTAAGACACTCCCATTAATGCCATGTAACACCGCTAGCCACCACACCAGACTGTCATTAAGACACTCCCATTAACGCCATGTATCACCGCTAGCCACCACACCAGACTGTCATTAAGACACTCCCATTAACGCCATGTATAATTTTGATTGTTTATTTTGGGACACTAGTGCCTCCCCTTTCTGGGCTCATTTACAAAGGGCTGTAATTGTATTGAGTCTTTGAAAGAGAACGGAGACTAGTTATCATGTATTCTACTTACCTGGTGGTCCTCTGTAGCTCAGCTGGTAGAGCACGGCGCTTGTAACGCCAAGGTAGTGCGTTCGATCCCCGGGACCACCCATACACAAAAATGTATGCACGCATGACTGTAAGTCGCTTTGGATAAAAGCGTCTGCTAAATGGCATATTATTATTATTATTAAATGGTCTCTTTCACACACTCACACACATACAGTACACACACACACAGATGTTGTGGGTTGTTTTATTACTGGGAGAAGTCACTATTAGTGCTCTCAGTGGTGAGAATGCATTTGAAGCTATATGTGACACCTTTTGATCTTCATAGTCTTGGTATGTGATTTTGGAACTTGTTTAGCTAACAGGGGTCTCACATATAAGAATCTCCTTCAGCCTTCTCCCCCCCCCCCACTCTCTCCTCTCCCTACCACTCTCTGCCGGTCTCCACACTGTCTCATTTGTATGTGAGGGAATGAAATGTGAAGGATTGATGTACTGTATGATATTGACCCAAATGAAGGGGATTTTAATATCTCATTTCTCCTCCTCTTTCTTCTTCTCTGTCAGTAACCCTGATAAGGGTCTCCAGTTCCTGATCTCGCGAGGTTTCATCCCGGACACGCCCATAGGTGTGGCTCACTTCCTGCTTCAGAGGAAGGGCCTGAGCAGGCAGATGATTGGAGAGTTCCTGGGAAACAGCAAGAAGCCCTTCAACAGAGACGTCCTAGAGTGAGTAGCCAGTAGTCTTCTTCTTAATAATAGTATTGGACTGAAGAGTAAAGAGCATTGCCTAGGTGGGCTCATTACGACCTCTTCCCAAGATAAACCCTATTGGAGCAGTGGTTAGTGAGTTTGCCTACGGGCTGGAGACCTGGATTTGAGACCCGCTAGGGCAGCAGTTCCCAAACTAGGGGTCTGATAAGAAAATGGAGTCACGGGAGAATTTCTAAAATCCAGAATAATTTTTTTTATATGAATACACTACCGGTCAAAAGTTTTAGAACACCTACTCATTCAAGGGTTTTTCTTTATTTTTGACTATTTTCTACATTGTAGAATAATAGTGAATACATCAAAACTATGAAATAACACATATGGAATCATGTAGTAACCAAGAAAGTGTTAAACAAATCAAAATATATTTTATATTTCAGATTCTTCAAATAGCCACCCTTTGCCTTGATGACAGCTTTGCACACTCTTTGCATTCTCTCAACCAGCTTCATGAGGTAGTCACCTGGAATGCATTTCAGTTAACAGGGGTGCCTTCTTAAAAGTTAATTTGTGGAATTTCTTTCCTTCTTAATGCGTTTGAGCCAATCACTTTAGGCGTCAGTTGTCAGAGCAGCTTACCGATCACTGCACCTGTACACAGCCCATCTGTAATTAGCCCATCCAACTATCTCATCCCCATATTGTTATTTATTTTGCTAATTTGCACCCCAGTATCTCTATTTGCACATCATCTTTTGCACATCTATCATTCCAGTGTTAATACGAAATTGTAACTATTTTGCACTATGGCCTATTTATTGCCTTACCTCCATAATTTACTACATTCGCACACACTGTATATATATTTTCTGTTGTATTTTTGACTAAGCTCATCACTAAGCTAATGACCCTGGGACAAAACACCTCCGTCTGCAACTGGATCCTGGACTTCCTGACAGGCCGCCGCCAGGTGGTAAGGGTAGGTAACAACACATCTACCACGCTGATCCTCAACACTGGGGCCCCTCAGGGGTGTGTGCTCAGTCCCCTCTTGTACTCCCTGTTCACCCATGTTTGCATGGCCAGCCACGACTCCAACATCATCATTAAGTTTGCCAATTACACAACAGTGGTAGGCCTGATCACCAACAACGATGAGACAGCCTATAGGGAGGAGGTCAGAGACCTGGCCGTGTGGTGCCAGGACAACAACCTCTCCCTCAACGTGATCAAGACAAAGGAGATGATTGTGGACTACAGGAAAATGAAGATGACCGATCACGCCCCCATTCTCATCGACAGGGCTGTAGTGGAGCAGGTTGAATGCTTCAAGTTCCTTGGTGTCCACATCACCAACAAACTAACATGGTCCAAGCACACCAAGACAGTCGTGAAGAGGGCACGACAAAACCTATTCCCCCTCAGGAGACTGAAAAGATTTGGCATGGGTTCTCAGATCCTCAAAAGGTTCTACAGCTGCACCATCGAGATCATCCTGACTGGTTGCATCACTGCCTGGTATGCAACTGCTCGGCCTCCGACCGCAAGGCACTACAGAGGGTAGTGCGTACGGCCCAGTACATCACTGGGGCCAAGCTTCCTCCCATCCAGGACCTCTATACCAGGCTGTGTCAAAGGAAGGCCCTAAAAATTGTCAAAGACTCCAGCCACCCTAGTCATAGACTGTTTGCTCTGCTACCGCACGGCAAGCAGTACCGGAGCGCCAAGTCTAGGTCCAAGAGGCTTCTAAACAGCTTCTACCCCCAAGTCATAAGACTCCTGAACATCTAATCAAATGGTTACCCAGACTATTTGCATTGCCCCCCCCCCCCCCCTTTTACGCTGCAGCTACTCTCTGTTTATTATCTATGCATAGTCACTTTAATAACTCTACCTACATGTACATATTACCTCAATTACCTCGACTAACCGGTGCTCCCGCACATTGACTCGGTACCTGTACCACCTGTATATAGCCTCGCAATTGTTATTTTTACTGCTGATCTTTAATTATTTGTTACCTTTATTTTGTATTGTTTTATATTGTATTTTTTTGTGATTTGTTGTGGTATTCTTTATTAGAACTGCATTGTTGGTTAAGGGCTTGTAAGTAAGCATTTAACTGTAAGGTCTACACCTGTTCTATTCGGCACATGTGACAAATACAATTTGATTTGATTAGATTTTTTCGATTTGAATCAGGCCTTCATGGTCGAATTGCTGCAAAGAAATCACTACTAAAGGACACCAATAAGAAGAAGAGACTTGCTTGAGCAAAAAAACATGAGCAATGGACATTAGACCAGTGGAAATGTGTCCTTTGGTCTGGAGTCAAAATCTTAGATTTTTGGTTCCAACTGCCATGTCATTGTGAGACGCGGTGTGGGTGAACAGATGATCTCCGGATGTGTATTTCCCACCGTGGAGCATGGAGGAGGAGGTGTTATGGTGTCGGGGTGCTTTGCTGGTGACACTGTCTGTGATTTATTTAGAATTCAAGGCACACTTAACCAGCATAGCTACCACAGCATTCTGCAGAGATATGCCATCCCATCTGGTTTGGGCTTAGTGGGACTATCATTTCTTTTTCAACAGGACAATGACCCACACACCTCCAGGCTGTGTAAGGGCTATTTTACCAAGAAGGAGAGTGATGGAGTGCTGAATCGGATGACCTGGCCTCCACAATTCCCCGACCTCAACTAAATTGAGATGGTTTGGGTTGAGTCGGACCGCAGAGTGAAGGAAAAGCAGCCAACAAGTGCTCAGCATATGTGGGAACTCCTTCAAAACTGTTGGAGAAGCATTCCAGGTGAAGCTGGTTGAGAGAATGCCAAAAGTGTGCAAAGCTGTCATCAAGGCAAAGGGTGGCTATTTGAAGAATCTCAAATATATTTTGATTTGTTTAATACGTTTTTGGTTACTACATTTTAGTCATTTAGCAGACATTCTTATCCAGAGCGACTTACAGTTAGTGAGTGCATAAATTTTTCATACTGGCCCCCCGTGGGAAACGAACCCACAACCCTGGCGTTGCAAGCGCCATGCTCTACCAACTGAGCTACAGGGGACAACATGATTGCATGTGTGTTATTTCATAGTTTTGATGTCTTCACTATTATTCTACAATGTAGAAAATAGTAAAAATAAAGAAAAACCTTTGAATGAGTAGGTGTGTCCACATTTTTGACTGGTACTGTGTATATATTTTTCAATGGCACAGGGGATGTTCAGTGTGCGGCATAGCTATATTGACTAAAAACAGTTTCCATGGAATCTATTGGTGGGCTCCATCTATGGCGGGACGGCGGGCAGGCCTCTGCACTCTAGTTATTAATGTGTCTCCCTCTGCCAAATGGATTGTATGATACACCGAGAGCAACTGGTGGCAAAAGAGCTGAGCACAGAGCTCAGAGATATACTGAAGCAGGTATCTTCGATTGTAAACTATACTGAAAGAAAATATAAACGCAACATGCAACAATTTCACAGATTTTACTGAGTTTCAGCCCCCTTCAGACGATATCGCAGGTGAAGAAGCCAGATGTGGAGGTCCTGGGCTGGCGTGGTTACACGTGGTCTGCGGTAGTGAGGCCGGTTGGACATACTGCCAAATTCTCTAAAACAACGTTGGAGGCAGCTTTTGGTAGAGAAATTAACATTCAATTATAGGGCAACAGCTCTGGTGGACATTCCTGCAGTCAGCATGCCAATTGCACGCTCCCTCAAAACTTGAGACATCTGTGGCATTGTGTTGTGTGACAAAACTGCACATTTTAAAGTGCCCTTTTATTTTCCCCAGCACAAGGTGCACCTGTGTAATTATCATTCTGTTTAATCAGCTTCTTGATATGCCACATCTGTCAGGTGGATGGATTATCTTGGCAAAGAAGAAATGCTCACTAATAGGGATGTAAACAAATTTGTGCACAAAATTTGAGAGAAATACGCTTTTTGTGCTTATCGAAAATTTCTAAGATCTTTTATTTCAGCTCATGCAACATGGGACCAACAATTTACATATTGCGTTTATATATTTTTTCAGTGTACATCAAACCACATCCACTGCGCGCATACCTGTTCGCAAAACTATGTGGTGATATGGGATCAGAGCATGACAATGTTCTATTTCACACCGAGGCTTGGTGGTTATCGAGGGGTGTTGGAAAGATTTGCATTGAGAGAGGATTTGGTTGACTTTCTGTATAATGAAAAGAAAATGAGTCTCCTTGCCTATGTAACAGACATATTTGGGAAACTGAACAAATGGAACACAAGCATGCAGGGGAAATACAAAAACATTCTACAGATGAGTGACCAAATGAGTGGATTCAGAGGAAATCATTCTTATTGGAGAGAGTCTTTCAAAAGAGAACCATGCCCCCTTCCCTCAGCTTTGCATGTTTCTAACAGAAAACAGCATCAGTAAGTGTCCAACATGAATGATGACTGCTCACCTCCAACGCTTGGAAGAGTACATTGGGACCTACTTCCCAATCCGTTTGAGTGTGATCCTGGCTCAGTTGACATGCCAATAAGTGAAATCGAACAGCTGATCGAGCTGTCATGTTACAGAATGCTGCAGACAACGGATTCACGGGTCACTACGGAGGAGTTTTGGTTCCTGACTCAAACGGAATACCCTGCCACCCTGCCAAAACTCATGGTACCCTTTGCCAGCTGATATCTGTGTGAAGCTGGAATCAGTGCTCTCGTCTGCATTCAAACCAAATATCGATCCAGGTTGAATGTGACAGCAGAGATGACGTGCGCACTGTCGACCACGCCCCCTGACCTTGAGAAGCTCTGACGTGACATACATCATGCACACCCATCTCATTAATGGTGGTGATGTAAGAGACATTATGTCAGCCTCATTTGCAATTGACTGTCATAGACCCACATTATACAGTGGGGAAAAAAAGTATTTAGTCAGCCACCAATTGTGCAAGTTCTCCCACTTCAAAAGATGAGAGAGGCCTGTAATTTTCATCATAGGTACACGTCAACTATGACAGACAAATTGAGGAAAAAATATCCAGAAAATCACATTGTAGGATTCTTAATGAATTTATTTGCAAATTATGGTGGAAAATAAGTATTTGGTCACCTACAAACAAGCAAGATTTCTGGCTCTCACAGACCTGTAATTTCTTCTTTAAGAGGCTCCTCTGTCCTCCACTCGTTACCTGTATTAATGGCACCTGTTTGAACTTGTTATCAGTATAAAAGACACCTGTCCACAACCTCAAACAGTCACACTCCAAACTCCACTATGGCCAAGACCAAAGAGCTGTCAAAGGACACCAGAAAAAAAATTGTAGACCTGCACCAGGCTGGGAAGACTGAATCTGCAATAGGTAAGCAGCTTGGTTTGAAGAAATCAACTGTGGGAGCAATTATTAGGAAATGGAAGACATACAAGACCACTGATAATCTCCCTCGATCTGGGGCTCCACGCAAGATCTCACCCCGTGGGGTCAAAATGATCACAAGAACGGTGAGCAAAAATCCCAGAACCACACGGGGGGACCTAGTGAATGACCTGCAGAGAGCTGGGACCAAAGTAACAAAGCCTACCATCGGTAACACACTACGCCGCCAGGGACTCAAATCCTGCAGTGAAAAGACGTGTCCCCCTGCTTAAGCCAGTACATGTCAAGGCCTGTCTGAAGTTTGCTAGAGTGCATTTGGATGATCCAGAAGAGGATTGGGAGAATGTCATATGGTCAGATGAAACCAAAATATAACTTTTTGGTAAAAATTCAACTCGTCGTGTTTGGAGGACAAAGAATGCTGAGTTGCATCCAAAGAACACCATACCTACTGTGAAGCATGGGGGTGGAAACATCATGCTTTGGGGCTGTTTATCTGCAAAGGGACCAGGACGACTGATCCGTGTAAAGGAAAGAATGAATGGGGCCATGTATCGTGAGATTTTGAGTGAAAACCTCCTTCCATCAGCAAGGGCATTGAAGATGAAACGTGGCTGGGTCTTTCAGCATGACAATGATCCCAAACACACCGCCCGGGCAACGAAGGAGTGGCTTCGTAAGAAGCATTTCAAGGTCCTGGAGTGGCCTAGCCAGTCTCCAGATCTCAACCCCATAGAAAATCTTTGGAGGGAGTTGAAAGTCCGTGTTGCCCAGCGACAGCCCCAAAACATCACTGCTCTAGAGGAGATCTGCATGGAGGAATGGGCCAAAATACCAGCAACAGTGTGTGAAAACCTTGTGAAGACTTACAGAAAACGTTTGACCTGTGTCATTGCCAACAAAGGGTATATAACAAAGTATTGAGAAACTTTTGTTATTGACCAAATACTTATTTTCCACCATAATCTGCAAATAAATTCATTAAAAATCCTACAATGTGATTTTCTGGATTTTTTCCCCTCATTTTGTCTGTCATAGTTGACGTGTACATATGATGAAAATTACAGGCCTCTCTCATCTTTTTAAGTGGGAGAACTTGCACAATTGGTGGCTGACTAAATACTTTTTTTCCCCACTGTAAGTATGTGATGGTGAATAGAGAAGACAATCAGAAATACTGTTAGAATGTTTTTCAATTGACTTCCATAGCCCCAAATAAGAAAGTAAACATTGGCTGCTAATTAAATAAATAAAATTCTCACGTGATTGGGGTCGTGAGAGTTTTCAGATATCAAAATCGAGTCGTGGGCCAAAAAAGTTTGGGACCCCCTGCGCTAGGGTGTTACACTGTCCCTGTTTGCACTTGGCTACACTGGTATTCAAACAGTCATAGTGAGAGAGCTTAGCACATAGACAGTAACAAAGAAGTGGGAATATTAACAATACCACCATAGCTTTGAGACAATCCTACAATCCCTCTGAGCTGTCATGTGATGTTCTGGAATAATCCTCCTGGATGTCTTTCACACATATGACCATCTGGGAGAAAAGAGGAATCTAGCGCCACTCTGTGTTTTTATTTTTAATTAAATCTACACCAACAGCCAAGCTCAAATATACCCAGTCTCAACCCTGAAATGATGCGTTATAATTTAGGGGGGTGTATATGTGTGCATCTAGCTGCCTGCCT
>NC_139992.1:48606407-48746407 GCF_964263955.1 Coregonus lavaretus | reverse complement strand
GTTCACGTCTCACTTCACCAGTCAACCCAAATCCCATCCAAACTTTCCAGTTTCTACATAGCCTGGTTATCCAGCCTGAATGCTGCACGCACCATTGTTTCACTGCATTCAGACTGGTTAAATCGGGCTAGTTTCAACCCTCCCTCCATTTAGATGGTTGACCCAGCCTTCCTCTTGGCTAGGTGCTCTGAAACAACAGGCAATCTCAACAGACAGGATAAGTACAACTTCCTGGTTTCCGAGTCTAAATGGTTATCCCATTTATGCCACAGCTGCGATGCTCTGCGCTAACCAGTGTCCTTGAATACCCGCTCCAATTACGATATGGCCAGCTGTCACGTTTGTCAAGGTGCGTTGCTAACAAGAGTGTTGTTGTTGTCGTGAGCGGGCACGGAGACTGACGGCTGGTATTTGTTTTGGGTACGATTGGCACCGAGTGCGTGTGGCACAGAGAGGGGTGGAGTAAAGAGTCAGGGAGGAAAGGAGGGAGGGAAGGAGGGAGGAGAGGTTTATAAATAAGCACTGTTGCATAAGCACAGCTCTCTCATCTCCGCCTGCCTCCCCTGCTCCCCCAAACAGAGATGGAGAGAGTGAGGAATAGAAAAAGAGAGAGGGGGAGAGACTTGAAGGAGAGAGAACGAGAGAGAGAGTCTGAGACAGAGAGAAAGATGACGGGAGGGAGGGAGAGAGACAGACTTCATAGAGAGTGAGGGGATAGGGAGAGACTTAAAGAAAGAAAGGGAGAGACGGATAGAAAAAGAGCTATGAATGTAAACACATCAAGAAAGGCTGGTGGCAGGGAAATGAGAGAGAGGGGGAGGAAAGGGAGAGAGAGAATGTGTGAAGAATCACAAGAGAGGAGAAAATAAACACCTGGCAGCTTCTGTAGCTTGGCGTGTGTCAGCTAATAATGAACCCAACACTGTTTGGCAGTTTCTGAGGCCAGAGAGGCATTCACACACACACACACGCACACACACATACACACACACACACATATACACACACACGATTCCTTACTCCCTTCACTGAAATAAAGGAAGGGAAGGGAATATAGGGTTTTCTCTTTCTAGGGATATCTGGTATTTCACTCTTTCAGGTAGAAAAGCAAAGAGAAATGTATAGAACACAGACTTTATTATTCATAAGAAAAAGCTATTGTGCTTTGATTGGCTACAAGGCCTTCCTTAAAGTCTAACCACAGTTCTTAATGGTGCAACTGCTGCAAACCATACAATATGTGGCTTAAGACAAGTTATTTTTCAGGTAAAAGGCTAGTCTCCATTAGATGATGCAGAATCAGTGGGGATGAACCCCAAACTGAGTACACGGTCTGCGTCCCAAATGGCAACTTATTCCCTACATAGCTAGTCCACTACCTGTGTGTATTCCTGGCCCACTGAGACGTAGATTCCAATCATGCAGCTCAGTGGTCACATGACTCCGGAGGGAGGCCGGGCCAGCCTACCTGGAAACCATCATTTATTAATATGGAATTACACTTTACGCTCTAGTAGAGGCCCTATGGGGTGTCACACACACACACACACACACACACACACACGTTGAAATAATAGATTGATTAATTAACAAAGGAAGCTTCCGTGTGGAATCTCACGCCATGCTACGGTAAAAATAACAGACTTGAATTGGCTGCCAATGCAGAGGAGAGCATAGCGTGACAATATGGCGGCGTTCCAAATAGCATCCTATTCCCTATTTAGTGCACTACTTTTGACCAGGGCCCTCAAAGTAGGGCCCCTATGTAGGGAATAGTGTGCCATTTGGGATGCAACCTATGATGAATACAGCATTATCACTGAGCGAGTACGTATGCATTGTGACATACTGTAGCGAGCAGTGCAGTCACCCCACTGGGTACAGACATCAGTTCAACTTCTAGTTTTGATTTACATTTGATTGAGTTGTCAACTAACGTGAATTCAACATGAAATCAACTAAAAATGTCGTCCTGTCATTGGATTTAGGTTAAAAGTCAACATCATCACATTTTATTTTTTTCTGGTTGAATTGATGTGGAAACAATGATGATTCAACCAGTTTTTGCCCATAATGTCATTTAAATGGTAGTGTCTGGAGAGTTCTGGGTTTTCACTGTGGAGGATTCTAAATCACACTCTATACTCTATGGACTCTGCTATCTGTTAAGGCATGGACAGGCCCTCATGTTTCATCCTCTCACAACGCCCCCAAGCAGATAGACTGACTGTACTAGTATAGACACACACACACACACACATACACACACACACACTTAGTCATCAAATAAACACTCAGTCAAACACACACACACACACTCCACACACACACTTAGGTGTCTCTGCCAGTTAGATTGACGAGGGGTGGTTGGTGTGTGGAGCTGCTAGGCCAGCAGTATTTCCCTCTCCTGCTGTGCCTCCTCTCAGATCTCAGGATGTTCTCTGGGACCTCCATCAACCCTGTGTCATCTTTACTGCAGAGGTGCCTAGGCAGGGATATTTCTGCTGTCTATCCCATGGGGCACAGCGTAAAACACTACTGCACTAGTTATGTAGCATTTTGTGACAACTGCTGATGTAAAAAGGGCTTTATAAAATACATTTGATTGATTGATTTGACTACTGTCAGAACGACTGTCTGTCTGCTGGTTTGCCAGGTTCTTTGTGGTGGCTAGGGAGAAGGGACTTCATCTTATCTGTATATTCTGGTTGGTAGTGATGAGGTAATGGTAATATAACAAGGTGAATTGGCAGGTTTCTGTTGAGGAAGAGGCCGGGAGATCTATGCTATGACAAGATTGTTGGATCTCTCTTACCATGCATCATGTTCCTCTTTCCAGATCCTCTGGGGGGGTGTGGGGTCTTATGGGTCCTGGTTGTGAGGTTTTTGTTGCATAAGAAATAAGACTGGTTTATGGGTTTTTGCTGATTTGAAGGACCACAACCGTTGTGTATAATCAAGTCAGTCTACAAATACTAACCCCCTCTCTACCCCCTCCCTCCTTTCCCCCTGCCCCCCACCATCTCCAGTCAGCGCTACTGCATGTGTAACCCGGACGTGGTGCAGCAGTTCCACAACCCCGACACCATCTTCATCCTGGCCTTCGCTATCATCCTCCTCAACACAGACATGTACTCACCCAACATCAAGCCTGACCGCAAGATGATGCTGGAGGACTTCATACGCAACCTCCGTGGTGAGGCATTATTTTAATATAGTGTGTGTGTGTTTGTGCGTGTGTGTTGGAGCGGTAGATGGGGAGGAGGGGGAGGGTGGGAGTAGAGGAGGGGAGGGGAACGGGTAAGTAATAGTTCATTACTACTTACTTTATACTAGTTTGTTAGTTACTAGTTAGTTAGTTACTAGTTAGGTAGTTACTAGTTAGTTGCTAGTTAGGTAGTTACTAGTTAGGTAGTTACTAGTTAGTTAGTTAGTAGTTAGTTAGTTACTACTAACACCCTATCCAAATAGCTTCTACATGGTGTAGCCTTTCACAGAGGCCACTAAATCTTGAATCTACAGCGACGACAGGATATTCAACCTATCAGATCGCTGCAATGATTTGCCAGTGTTTGAAATGTCCGTAGCGGATTTAATATCCGTGTAACAAGAGAAGACGGATAAAGTCCCAATCCATTGTCCCTAACAGTCAGCCTACTCTAATTCAAACCAGTTTCATCCCAAATGGCACCCTGTTCTCTATATAGTGCACTACCTTTGACCAGGGTCCATGGCACCCTATTCCCTATGGGCCGTGGTCAAAAGTAGTGCACTATATAAGGAATAGGGTGCCATTTGGGACGTTGGTAAGATAGAGCGGCATCATAGTTTTCCTCTGCCAGGGAGGGATCCATCAGGAATGTGGGATCAATACGGTACAACTTTAATGGATTCATCCGGATGGCTCCACACAATTACATTAAGTCGGAAAATCAATCGGGGTGTCTCATGTAAATTAGGATATGCCACGATGCTTGGCTTTCTCCCTCTCCCTCTGTTTGTGTCCTATCTCTCTTTCTGTTTTTCCTCTCCCTTGCTCTCTCTCTCTCTCTCTCTCTCTCTCTCTCTCTCTCTCTCTCTTTCTCTCTCTCTGTCTGACTGTCTACTTCTCTTTCCCTCTCTCTCTTTCCTTAGTTCTCTCTCTTTCTATCTTTCAGCCTTCTCTCTCTTACTGTCTCTCTCCCTACCTCCACCCTTTCTCCCTCCCTCCCTCCCTCCCTCCCTCCCTCCCTCCCTCCTTCCTCCTCTCTCACTCTATATTTTGAGTGGAGGGAAAAACACAGTTAAGTGTTAATTAATGAATAACAGAGGAGTGCTCACTGACTCAATTACACTGGACCAGAAATGTAAAAACATTCTGCAATTTCTAACCTGATGTATTGACACTGAATATAATTAGTATAATGACTTGTATTTTATCCTAGAAACCATTCCATATATATAAATGTCTTACTTTTGATGTATCAAAATATGGCAGTGTTCACACAATTAGTATAACTCTTGATGTGTCTAATTGTACCGCCGTTGCACATAGAATTAGTTTAATGACTTACATTGTATTCTAGAAACGTCTCCATATATAAATGTTTTACTGTTAATGTATCTAATTGTACTATAGTGAAGTCTCTTTGGAGTACGGGACCAAAGGGCCTATCACAGGGGTGGGCCATGCTGGTCCTGGACCAAAGGGCCTAGCACAGGGGTGGGCCATGCTGGTCCTGGACCAAAGGGCCTATCACAGGTGTGGGCCATGCTGGTCCTGGACCAAAGGGCCTAGCACAGGGGTGGGCCATGCTGGTCCTGGACCAAAGGGCCTATCACAGGGGTGGGCCATGCTGGTCCTGGACCAAAGGGCCTATCACAGGGGTGGGCCATGCTGGTCCTGGACCAAAGGGCCTAGCATAGGGACGGCCGTAGTATGTGGTTGTTGCAGTCAGATGTACTACCTGAATTTGTTCAGGGAGAGATGGAGAGAATACATAAAAGAAGAGACATCAGGAGAAAGACACAGTAAGCAGCTCTCTCTCAATCGCTCTCTCTCTCTCACTCCCTCTCTCTCTCTCTCCTATATCTTTATTTCTCTCTCTCTCCCCTCTCAATCTCTCTCACACACACACATCCCCCCCCCCCCACACACACACCCTGCTCCTCTTCCTCCCACTGTGCTGACTCCATAATGTTGAGTGATGCCTCAGCATATCCAAGGGTGCATCTGTGTCACTGCTCTGACGAGTGTCTACATTTGCCCGACCTAGCAGCCTCAATTGCTCCTCAGTGAACCACCCTGGTTATAATGGGGTCTATCTAGAGGGCAGCCTCACGGCCAAATGATACAGGATGTTCCCCCCAGTCCCCAGTTGATATGTTCCCCCCAGTCCCTAGTTGATATGTTCCCCCAAGTCCCCAGTTGATATGTTCCCCCCAGTCCCCAGTTGATATGTTCGCCCCAGTCCCCAGTTGATATGTTCCCCCCAGTCCCCAGTTGATATGTTCCCCCAAGTCCCCAATTGATGTGTTCCCCCCAGTCCCCAGTTTATATGTTCCCCCGTCCCCAGTTGATATGTTACCCCTAGTCCCCAGTTGATATGTTACCCCCAGTCCCCAGTTGATATGTTACCCCCAGTCCCCAGTTGATATGTTACCCCCAGTCCCCAGTTGATATGTTACCCCCAGTCCCCAGTTGATATGTTACCCCCAGTCCCCAGTTGATATGTTACCCCCAGTCCCCAGCTGATATGTTACCCCCAGTCCCCAGTTGATATGTTACCCCCAGTCCCCAGTTGATATGTTCCCCCCAGTCCCCAGCTGATATGTTCCCCCCAGTCCCCAGCTGAGGGGAAGAAGTGCTATATTCAGAGCTATGTGGAGTCTGAATATTTTGAAGAAGTGCTTTATTCAGAGCAATCTGTAGTCTAAATATTTTGAAGAAGTGCTTTATTCAGAGCAATGTGGAGTCGGAATATTTTGAAATGCTTTATTCAGAGCTATGTGGAGTCTGAATATTTTGAAGTGCTTTATTCAGAGCTATGTGGAGTCTGAATATTTTGAAGTGCTTTATTCAGAGCTATGTGGAGTCTGAATATTTTGAAGTGCTTTATTCAGAGCTATGTGGAGTCTGAATATTTTGAAGAAGTGCTTTATTCAGAGCTACGTGGTGTCTGAATCTTTTGAGGCTTGGGATATTTCATAACATCAAGGGGAGGTTTTTTGCAATTAACTAATTTAACATTTGCTTCTGTCATTATTTTAATAGAATGTATGTGTGTGTGGGGTTGTGTGGTGTGTGTGCGTGCCTGTGTGTGTGTTGATAGATTATGTAGAGGCGCTATATGTGTGTGTTTGATGGTGTGCTTTGAATGAGTGTGTTTGTTTGTGCTCTGTGATCATGACTGAGATATGAGTGTGTGTGTTTGGTCGTGCTCTGTGATCTGGACTGAGTGTGTGGGTTTTGTGCGCTGTGCCCAATGTGGTGTGTGTGTGTTTGGTGCGCTGTGCCCAACGTGGTGTGTGTGTGTTTGGTGCGCTGTGCCCAACGTGGTGTGTGTGTGTTTGGTGCGCTGTGCCCAACGTGGTGTGTGTGTGTTTGGTGCGCTGTGCCTAACGTGGTGTGTGTGTGTTTGGTGCGCTGTGCCCAACGTGGTGTGTGTGTGTTTGGTGCGCTGTGCCCAACGTGGTGTGTGTGTGTGTGTTGGAGGGAGCTTCCTGTGGCTCTGACACATTCACTGGCCTTGGAACAGGAGGAACACAGAGCATTCACCATTCAACTCTCTTATTTCAAAGCTTCACTGAGGTGAATACACACACACATGCACAGACATGAAATCACGCATACACACACACCCACACACACGCCGAACCCACACATACACACACAATAGAAAGACTACTGAATGTGTCATGGGCTGGGCTGTTTCTGCATGCATGTATGTATGTGCTGTGGTGCTGTAGCTTACAGTAGTTTACAGTATCTTACAGTAGCTTACAATAGTCTACAGTAGTTTACAGTAGTTTACAGTAGTTTACAGTAGCTTACAATAGTTTACAGTAGCTTACAATAGCTTACAGTAGTTCACAGTAGCTTACAATAGCTTACAATAGTTTACAGTGGTTTACAGTAGCTTACAATAGTTTACAATTGTTTACAGTAGCTTACAATAGTTTACAATAGTTTACAGTAGTTTACAGTAAATTACAGTAGTTTACAGTAGTTTACAATAGTTTACATTAGTTTACAGTATCTAACAGTAGATTACAGTAGTTTACAGTAGCTTATAGTAGAATACAATAGTTTACAGTAGTTTACAGTAGTTTACAGTAGCGCACACTATTTTAAAGTAGTTTACAGTAGCTTACAATATTTTACAGTATTTTACAATAGCTTACAGTAGTTTACAGTAGCTTACAATAGCTTACAGTAGTTTACAGTAGTTTACAGTATCTTACAATAGTTTACAGTAGCTTATAATAGTTTACAGTAGCTTACAACAGTTTACAATGGTTTACAGTAGTTTACAGTATATTACAATAGTTTACAGTATCTTACAATAGTTTACAGTAGTTTACAGTAGTGTACAGTAGCTTACAGGAGTTTGCAGTAGCTTACAGGAGTTTACAGTGGTTTACATTAGTTTACAATGGTTTACAATAGTTTACAGTATCTTACAGTAGTTTTCAGTAGTTTACAGTAGATACAGGCTTGTGTCACTGTGCCTCTGTGTGGATGTCTGTGTATTTGGGATTGCATGCGTGTTTAGGCCTCTCAAACATTGCCACTGTTTCTAGAACATGGTTTGTGTGTGTGTGTGTGTGTGTGTGTGTGTGTGTCTAGGGGTGGATGACGGCGCTGACATTCCCAGAGACATGGTGGTGGGCATCTATGAGAGGATCCAACAGAGAGAGCTGCGCTCCAATGAAGACCACGTCACCTACGTCACCAAGGTGGAGCAGTCCATCGTGGGCATGAAGACAGTAAGGACACCAGGGCTTGACATTAATGCTTGTTCGGGACAAGTGACATATTTGGGGGGTACAAGCAGAATATAGATTTCAGTCAAATAAATCACACAAAAATCGCAATGTCAAACAATTACTCCGATCAGAGTTGGATCAGAGTGTCCCCTGGATGCGTTGCGATGTGCACTGTTCTCCCAATCTCTGCAGAGCGCATCGGAGTAGAATTTTATTGCATTGACAGGCACGAGCGGTCTTTCAATCACCTGCGCAGATCCCCATGTAGCCGCGTGTACACACACTCTCACACACAGATGCAAATGCACACGCACACACAGATGCACACACACACCGTAATGGATGGTGCCTGACTGATCCATCAATGTTTACTTGGTGACAGAAGCCACTCAGTCATCCTATAGCTAGTCATTTATCATTGACAGATACATCTGAAAAGAATAAGAAGTATTTGAGCTGTTTTGGTCACTCAAGAGCAAGGTTGATTTAGTTTGAGAAGATACCCAGTGCAATAAGTTAGCCCAAGGGTGTCAAACTCATTCCATGGAGGGCCTAGTGTCTGCTGGTTTTTGGTATTTCCTTTCAATTAAGACCTAGACAACCAGGTGAGAGGAGTTCCTTACTAATTAGTGACCTTAATTCATCAATCAAGTCCAAGGGAAGAGCGAAAACCCGCAGTCACTCTGAATGAGTTTGACACGTGGGTTAGCCCATCAAGGTACAGTACCAGTCAAAGTGACTGGTTGAGAGAATGCCAAGAGTGTGCAAAGCTGTCATCAAGGCAAAGGGTGGCTACTTTGAAGAATCTAAAATCTAAAATATATTTGGATTTGTTTAACACTTTTTTGGTTACTACATGATTCCATATGTGTTATTTCATAGTTTTGATGTCTTCACTATTATTCTACAATGTAGAAATTAGTTAAAAATAAAGAAAAACCCTTGAATGAGTAGGTGTGTCCAAACTTTTGACTGATACTGTATATCTATCTAATCCGACCGCAGTCATGACGTTTTCCCATTGGCTAAGATGGTTAGAGTGTGGTGCTTATGATACCAAGGTTGTGGGTTCAATGCTCACATGGACTACTGAACATTTTTGTTACACTGAAGATACAGTATATATTACTCTGTTACACCAAACATTGTTCAACTAAACCATTACACTGACCTCTGCCTGGTCTCCCTTGTAAAAGAGGTATTCTGACCTCAATGGGACTTCCTGGATAAATAACTACGATTTTATCAAACTAAACATGTGTGTTGATTGCACCAATCTTACCTAAAAAGCTAAAAGACTCATGTTGCGAGTAGCTGGCTAATACAGATAGATTGAGTAATGACCTGAGTTAATGATTGCAGTGCTGATAATGAGCCTTTGATAATGGTGGAGATGCTAATGCATAAAATGGCTAATGGGCTCGGCTGACAGTGCTGAGGAAAGGTAGTTACAGCGTTCGCTAACGACGCTAATGGAAAAGACTGAAGGACTTTGGAATGGTGTCTTCTTTTACAGTAACTTAGCAGACAATGATTAAATGATCATACTACCACAACGTTCAGTTTATACTACCTCAACAGGACTCCACAGTACTATACAGTTCATACTACCTCAACAGTACTCCACAGTACTGTACAGTTCATACTACCTCAACAGTACTCCACAGTACTATACAGTTCATACTACTTCAACAGTACTCCACAGTACTATACAGTTCATACTACTTCAACAGTACTCCACAGTACTATACAGTTCATACTACTTCAACAGTACTCCACAGTACTATACAGTTCATACTACTTCAACAGTACTCCACAGTACTGTGCAGTTCATACTACTTCAACAGTACTGCACAGTACTATACAACTCAAACTACTTCAACAGTACTCCACAGTACTGTGCAGTTCATACTACTTCAACAGTACTCCACAGTACTGTGCAGTTCATACTACTTCAACAGTACTCCACAGTACTGGCAGTTCATACTACTTAAACAGTACTCCACAGTACTGTGTAGTTCATACTACTTCAACAGTACTCCACAGTACTGTGCAGTTCATACTACTTCAACAGTACTCCACAGTACTATACAGTTCATACTACCTCAACAGTACTATACAGTACTATACGGTTCATACTAACTCCACAGTACTATAAGGTACTATACAGTTCATATTACCTCAACAGTACTCCACAATACTATACAGTTCATACTACCTCAACAGTACTCCACAGTACTATACCGTTCATACTACCTCAACAGTACTCCACAGTACTATACAGTTCATACTACCTCAACAGTACTCCACAGTACTGTGCAGTTCATACTACCTCAACAGGACTCCACAGTACTATACAGTTCATACTACCTCAACAGTACTCCACAGTACTGTGCAGTTCATACTACTTCAACAGTACTCCACAGTACTATACAGTTCATACTACCTCACCAGTACTCCACAGTATTGTGCAGTTCATACTACTTCAACAGTACTCCACATTACTGTGCAGTTCATACTACTTCAACAAGTACCTCCACAGTACTGTGCAGTTCATACTACTTCAACAGTACTCCACAGTACTATACAGTTCATACTACTTCAACAGTACTCCACAGTACTATACAGTTCATACTACTTCAACAGTACTCACAGTACTGTGCAGTTCATACTACTTCAACAGTACTCCACAGTACTGTGCAGTTCATACTACTTCAACAGTACTCCACAGTACTATACAGTTCATACTACTTCAACAGTACTCCAAAGTACTGTGCAGTTCATACTACTTCAACAGTACTCCACAGTACTGTGCAGTTCATACTACTTCAACAGTACTCCACAGTACTATACAGTTCATACTACCTCAGTATTGCAGTGCAGGTGATAATGACACAAGCAATCAACAAGCTTCACCCACTGTGCAGTTTCATATTATTAGGCTAAAGGGAGAATGAGCACAGCATCATTAGCATAGCATCCCAGCTAATGACTGCCTCCTTCTATGAGGAGTGTGACTGCCTTGCATGTTTGAGGAGCTAGGCAGGAGGCTCTGTGTTAGCTTGCAGGATATGGAGAGAAAATAGGGAAGGAGGGAGAGGGAGAGGGAGAGAGAGAGACTTTTTACTTTTAAAGCTCTTTATTTAACCATTCAGAAGCGAGAGAGAGAGAGAGAGAGAGAGAGAGAGAGAGAGAAAGGGAGAGAAGGGGAGAGAGAGTGAGTGGGGGAAGTAAGGGAATAAACACCCAGGAAGAGAAGAAAGAGGGATGGAGGGAAAGATGGAGAGAGGTGAGAGTGGGAAGGAGAGGGTATTTGGATCATTCCCCGAAGGTTCTGTTTTGCTGTGTTATCTGCCTAATAAAAAAGGCCCAAATCATGGAGAAGCCCTCTGTATTGGTACTGGCCACGGTATGCACATGACAGAACCCCATGGAGCTCACCTTAACTCACCACTTCTGAACGACCCACTCTCTTTCACTCTTTTCAATCACTATCACTCCTTCATTAGTCACATTTTCCTCTCTCTGTTTCCCTCACCCCTCTCTCTCTGTATCACTCTCTTTCTCTCGACCTCATTATTGCTTCTCTCCCTCCCTCCATCTCTCTCTCTCTCTCTCTCTCTCTCTCTCTCTCTCTCTACCTCCATCTCTCTCTCTCTCTCTCTCCCTCCATCTCTCCCTCTCCTCTCTCCCTCCATCTCTCTCTCTCTCTCTCTCTCTCTCTCTCTTCTCTCTCTCTCTCTCTCTCTCTCTCTCTCTCTCTCTCTCTCTCTCTTCCTCTCTCTCTCTCTCTCTCTCTCTCTCTCTCTCTCTCTCCTCTCTCTCTCTCTCTCTCTCTCTCTCTCTCTCTCTCTCTCTCTCTCTCTCTCTCTCTCTCTCTCTCTCTCTCTCTCTCTCTCTCTCTCTCTCTACAGCCCCATGACATTCTGTCTTATCGTTTTGTATTGGACCCTAAGTATCGCTCAACAGTTAATCCTATTAATTAGACTAGCGTCATATCCAGTTAATTCTCATGTTACTCCTGAGGGGATACACAGTTATTATTATTATTGTGAAGAGACCTAGCATAACCCTTACGCCTCCGACGAGTGTCTCTATACTGTGAGCTACTATATCCTTAAGACTGCCCTCTGGGAGTCAGTCTGTACATTGGATAAATAATATACATTTTAATAAGTATTCACACCCCTTGACTTTTCTCACATTTTGTTGTTACAGCCTGAATTTAAAATTGATTAAATGTAGATGTTTCACTGGCTACACACAATACCCCATAATGTCAAAGTGGAATTGTTTTTAGATTTTAAAAAATGAAAAAAAGATTAATCAAAAATGAAAAACTGCAATATCTTGAGTTAAGAAATATTCAACCAATTTGTTATGGAAAGCCAAATAAGTTCAGGAGTAAACATTTGCTTAATAAGTCACATAATAAGTTGCATGGACTCACTGTATGCAATAATAGCGTTTAACATGATATTTGAATGACTACCTCATCTCTGTACCCCACACATACAATTATCTGTAAGGTCCCTCAGTTGAGCAGTGAATTTAAAACACTGATTCAACCACAAAGACCAGGGAGGTTTTCCAATGCCTCGTAAAGAAGGCACTTATTGGTTGATGGGTAAATAAAAAGCAGACATTGAATATCCCTTTAAGCATGGTGAAGTGATTAATTACACTAGTCACTACAAAGACACAGGCGTCCTTCCTAACTCAATTGCCGGAGAGGAACGAACCACTCAGGGATTTCACCATGAGGCCAATGGTGACTTTAAATGGGTAGAGTTTAAGGGCTGTGATAGAGAAAACTGAGGATGGATCTATCAAGGCTCATGATAAGACCCTGATGCAGACAGTTCGAAATAGCAAACATTTATTTACAAAACAGGGGGCAGGCAAACGACAGGTCAAGGGCAGGCAGAGGTCAGTAATCCAGAGCCAGAGTCCGAAAGGTACAGAAACGGAAGGCAGGCTCAGGGTCGGGGCAGGCATAGGTCAGTAATCCAGAACAGTGTCACAAGGTACAGAACGGCAGGCAGGCTCAGGGTCAGGGTCAGGGCAGACACAATGGTCCAAAACCAGAAAACAGGGACTAGTGAAAAACAGGAGTACAGGCAAACCGCTGGTAAGCTTGACGAGACAAGACGAAACTGGCAACAGACAAACAGAAAACAATGGTCTAAATACACAGGGATAATGGGGACAAATGGAGACACCTGGTGGGGGTGGAGACAAGCACATGACAGGTGAAACGGATCAGGGTGTGACAGGATCAACAACATTGTAGTAATCACAATACTAACCTAATTGACAGAGTGAAAGAAGGAAGCCCTGTACAGAATAAATATATTCCAAAACATGGATCCTGTTTGCAACAAGGCATTAAGTAATACTGCAAAACATATGGTAAAGCAATTAACTTGAATACAAGTGTTATGTTTGGGGCAAACCCAAAATATTGTACTTTCAGCTGTTGATGCTGGTGTACAAAACCAAAAGTAAAAGACACAAAAACGTAAGTACAGGAAGCTAGAAAAGTGTACATAGAAAAGATCAACCGCTTCTTAGACTTGCTTTCTAATGAGAATGACAAATCTATAACTCACATTTCTATTTGAATTTAGTCAGGTCACCCAAAAAGTTACATATTGCAGCTTTAAATGGGGGTCGGACCACCTGCTTATGTCCCAGACTGTATCTCTGCACAGCAGTTCAACCCAAACCCTTCTGTGTACAGCACAGTCACTTGAACTGTTACGCCAAACATCACCTACCGTTTCAGTTCACCACTCTCCATTTATTAGTGTTGCTAGTCTTTTTCCTCCACTATAAGAGAAAAGAAAGAGAGAGAGAGAGCAAGAGGGGAGAAGAGAAGGAGAGGGGGAAGATGTAACTATAGCCAAGGGTGAGAAAAAGAGGAACAACTTGACCTTGTCTGTGAGGTTCACTGTACTTTAGAAAACCCCTTGCAGGCTAAAAGATCAGAGCCTCTCTTTAAGGAGTCAATGGAGCACAGAGAGATCGATGGGCCACGGCCATGACACCCTTAATCAACAACACTCTCTCCACCTTTCCTCTCTCTCTCTCACTCTCTCTCTCTCTCTCTTTTTGGTCTCTCTCTCTATCTCTTTTGCTCTCTCTCTCGCTCACCCTCCCCTCCACCCTCTTTCCCCCCCCCTGCTTGGCTCGCCAACGGCATCAGTTTATCCCCTTCTTTCTGTTCTCTGACCATTCTCTCCTTTCTTTCATTTCTGAGAATGTGAAGTTTTCTAAGAAAGCAGGCTAAATGGTAGTTTTTACAGGCATAGCTGTCCTATCAGCCTGAGCAGATTAATCGACAAGACCTTATGTAGCAGAATCCTTTGGATTTATGGAGGCAGTTATTGACAGGAGAGGAATGCTCAGCGGTGTAATTCTGTTGCAGCCCACAGTAGAACAGGGTAGCATATCATTGTGCTTGGAGATCTTGGAAGACGTCAATGAAAAGTGGTGGAGTTAAACTTCTTATTTTTCAGCAAAATACATTTTTTTCTCTCTCCCTCTTTCTCTCACTCTGCAGAGTGTTGTATTTTTGAATTAGCTATATAAATACATTTGATTGTGCCTATAAAGCTTTGTTCTAAAATCAATCTCTCTCTCTCTCTCTCTCTCTCTCTCTCTCTCTCTCTCTCTCTCTCTCTCTCTCTCTCTCTCTCTCTCTCTCTCTCTCTCTCTCTCTCTCTCTCTCTCTCTCTCTCTCTCTCTCTCTCTCTCTCTCTCTCTCTCTCTCTCTCTCTCTCTCTCTCTCTCTCTCTCTCTCTCTCTCTCTCTCTCTCTCTCTCTCTCTCTCTCTCTCTCTCTCTCTCTCCTCTCTCTCTCTCTCTCTCTCTCTCTCTCTCTCTCTCTCTGTAGGTTCTGTCTGTTCCCCACAGAAGATTGGTGTGCTGTAGCCGTCTGTTTTGAGGTGACGGACGTCAACAAGGCCAGAAACAGGCAGCCACCAGAGAGAAGTCTTCCTCTTCAATGACCTTATCGTGGTAAGACTCCCTGACACCGGACTGACTATGCAAAAGATTGTGGGAAATGTAGTATTGTCTTCAAAAAGGATGATAAGCTTACTACACTCCTCTGAGGATTATAGCAACATTGTTTTGGGATTATAGCACTGCAAATGTCTACCTGTTTGGATTGAATTGATTTGCGGCACAATGACTTTTGGGAAGTGTGGTATCCCCTGACCTAAAGTAGCAACAATTTCCAAACTATACTGAAATGAACTCACTATCAACTTGATGTAGTCAACTCGTGAATGTGGTAGCCCACAGTCATCTAAAACAGCTTGCAACATTGTATTCTCTGCCACACATATTCAAGCTGTAAAGTTCCTGTTTGTGGAGGCGTGTAATACCCTGAAGTCTCTCACAGGGAACCATTTTCTGAAGACTACCTCCCTAGTTTCTATTTTGTTTCATGACTTAAATATCAGATAGTACAGTAGGCTAAACGCAGTCCGCAGTGCACTTATAAACTCAAGCCTAGAGAAAGAAATAACCACTAAAGGGTCAGTAATGAAGTCCAAGCTCTCACTCGGGCTAGCGCCACTCGGAGAAGTCATTAATTTGTTCAAAGTCACATCGAATGGGCCTGGGAGTTAATCATAGATTAAATGTCTATTATAATTAATACAATCATTAGGGCGACTCCAAATGTATCTATGTGAAGTATTAAA
The DNA here is from genome assembly GCF_964263955.1 of Coregonus lavaretus. Classification (NCBI taxonomy): domain Eukaryota; kingdom Metazoa; phylum Chordata; class Actinopteri; order Salmoniformes; family Salmonidae; genus Coregonus; species Coregonus lavaretus. The sequence goes on along the minus strand of NC_139992.1, from coordinate 48,730,725 downwards.
CTACTCCCATAATTCCACTAGTTCTCATCTTAAACTGTCTAAAACACAAACTGGGGAGAGAAAATAAAAATGAAAATGTTTCTCTGCTGCCTGCGCTGCTGTCGAAAAGTAATTGGGCCTCGAAGCGAGGAGGGGAGTTTTGAAAATGCTTATTTTTTGCAGAGCCAGAAAGAAATCCTCTTGCGACGTCTCGGCGGAAAACTGTTGATTCGGCACAAAGAGAATGTCATAATTACTTCAATCGCTGAACCTCATTTTTTTAGCGTGAAAAGAAATGAGGACGCACTCTCGAGGTTTACGCAATTACAAGTAATTAAGAGACCTTGTTTCTCACGACTACTCAGAGAGTAGGGTCTAGGGTCTGTGATAAGTTTGCAATTTTCGTATTTTCGTAAGGGGGTTCTTCTTTATGAGTTAATCATTATTCTTGCAGTTCCAACCCTCTCGTCTGCAGCGGTGGATGTGTCACGGTGATGTATTGGTTTAATATGGCGGCTTACCAAAATGGCCCTGCAGTATCAGCACTGAGGAGATACTCTCATATTTCTGTCCTCTGTAATGTTTCTATACTGTATGAGAGCTCCCCTCTCTCACTCTCTCTCTCTCTCTCTCTCTCTCTCTCTCTCTCTCTCTCTCTCTCTCTCTCTCTCGCTCTCTCTCTCTCTCTCTCTCTCTCATTATCTCCCTCGTTATCTCCCTCATTATTTCTCTCCCCATAAGGCATATCTGTTTTCCTCCACACACTCACAAACACATCCTTGGAAAAATATAAAAATTTGCAGTGCTGTTATGTTACTTTCACTGGAAATGGGATATTTGGCAGAGTGAAAGCTATACTGTAGTAAATTGGCTCTCTGAAGGTTATTAGTAGGATGCATATGCTGTGTTGATCCTCTCCGACCGATGATGGATAGTTGGCAGCCAATACATTTTTGAATACTTTTCTATTCCTTATTTATCACGGAGGTCACATTGAGACTTGAATGGCTTTTTCTTGAGTGCCTTGGACAGGAAACGCCAATGTGAAGCAAACTTCAAAGCCTCTTGAAAGCACGGCTTAAAACCTACAAAAAATACATCTCCATCTTTGCTGATAACTTCTTTATTGAGGAAAAATGCACTTAATACGACTGTGATATGTGGTTGTCTCACCTAGCTATTTTAAGATAAGTCGCTCATGATAAGAGTGTCTGCTAAATTTCTAAAATGTAAATGTAAAGGACTTTTTTTACCCTCAGATCCTGAAGCTCTGTCCGAAGAAGAAGAGTTCAGCAGCCTACACCTTCTGTAAAGCCCTGGGCCTCCTGGGAATGTACTTCACACTGTTTGAGAACGAGTGTAAGTCACCTAACACCAGCATCACTAGTCCCCCTCCAAAGAATACAGAGAGAGAGAGAAAGTGTGTGAGAGAGAGAGAGAGAGAGAGAGCGAGAGAGAGAGAGAGAGAGAGAGAGAGAGAGAGAGAAAGAGAGAGAAAGTGTGTGTGAGAGAGCGAGAGAGAGAGAGAGAGAGAGAGAGCGAGAGAGACAGAGAGAGAAAGAGAGAGGGAGAAAGAGACGGCGAGAGAGAGGAAGAGAGAGACTGGGAGAATGAGACGGAGTGAGGGACGAACACTTTTTCTTAACTAATTTTGCCATGGCATTTCCAACTCAAAATGAAACAAGCAGTAAGCAGCGCAGGAATTTGTTATCTTGATCTAGCAAGTATATCCTTGAAAGTACATCCCTTTTTGAGACATTTACACCACTATCATAGAAGAAGAGAGAAGAAAAGAGGTGGAGGGAAAGAAACGGTGGGAGGCAGGGGTATGGGGGAGTGAGAGAGGGAGGGAAAATGTAGTGAAAACAACAAAAGGTAATGAAGCAGATAAATGGTGCTAACAATCCCAGTCACATACAGTACCCAGAATACATTGTGTTAGCCTTGATTTGTGTACATTATACATAACTCTGTTTATTTGGATAAACAGCCTCTACCAAACCAACATATTACGTAGCCAACCCCAAGGTTATGGGTTTGATTCTCACATGGGTCACATACATACATACATAAATACATTTTTATTTTATTTTTTATTTAACCTTAATTTAACTAGGCAAGTCAGTTAAGAACAAATTCTTATTTACAATGACGGCCTACCAAAAGGCAAAAGGCCTCCTGCGGGGACGGGGGCTGGGACTAAAAATAAAAAAAATACACGTCACGACAAGAGAGACACCACAACACTACATAAAGAGAGACCTAAGACAACAACATAGCATGGCAGCAACACATGACAACACAGCATGGTAGAAACACAATATGACAACAACAAAACAAAACATGGCAGCAGCACAACATGGTAGCAGCACAAAACATGGTACAAACATTATTGGGCACAGACAACAGCACAAAGGCAAGAAGGTAGAAACAACAATACATCACGCGAAGCAGCCACAACTGTCAGTAAGACATACAGTACCAGTCAAAAGTTTGGACACACCTACTCATTCAAGGGTTTTCTTTAAATTTACTATTTTCTACATTGTAGAATAAAGTGAAGACATCAAAACTATGAAATAACACATATGGAATCATGTAGTAACCAAAAAAGTGTTAAACAAATCAAAATATATTTTAGATTTTAGATTCTTCAAAGTAGCCACCCTTTGTCTTGATGACAGCTGTGCACCCTCTTGGCATTCTCTCAACCAGCTTCATGAGGAATGCTTTTCCAACAGTCTTGAAGGAGTTCCCACATATGCTGAGCACTTGTTGGCTGCTTTTCCTTCACACTTGTCACCAGCAAAGCACCCCCACACCATCACACCTCCTCCTCCATGCTTCAGGGTGGGAACCACACATGCAGAGATAATCCGTTCACCTACTCTGCATCTCACAAAGACATGGCGGTTGGAACCAAAAATCTCAAATTTGGACTCATCAGACCAAAGGACAGATTTCCACTGGTCTAATGTCCATTGCTCAAGTTTCTTGGCCCAAGCAAGTCTCTTCTTCTTATTGGTGTCCTTTAGTAGTGGTTTCTTTGCAGCAATTCGACCATGAAGGCCTGATTCACGCAGTCTCCTTGAACCGTTGATGTTGAGATGTGTCTGTTACTTGAACTCTGTGAAGCATTTATTTGGGCTGGAATCTGAGGTGCAGTTAACTCTAATGAACTTACCCTCTGCAGCAGAGGTAACTCTGGGTCTTCCTTTCCTTTGGCGGTCCTCATGAGAGCCAGTTTCATCATAGCGCTTGATCGTTTTTGCGACTGCACTTGAAGAAACTTTAAAAGTTCTTGAAATGTTCCGTATTGACTGACCTTCATGTCTTAAAGTAATGATGGACTGTCGTTTCTCTTTGCTAATTTGGGCTGTTCTTGCCATAATATGGACTTGGTCTTTTACCAAATAGGGCTATCTTCTGTATAGCACCCCTACCTTGTCACAACACAACTGATTGGCTCAAACGCATTAAGAAGGAAAGAAATTACACAAATTAACTTTTACCAAGGCACACCTGTTAATTGAAATGCATTCCAGGTGACTACCTCATTCATCTGGTTGAGAGAATGCCAAGAGTGTGCAAAGCTGTCATCAAGGCAAAGGGTGGCTACTTTGAAGAATCAAATTTATTGAAAATGACATACAGAAATATCTCTTTTACATAATTATTCACACCCCTGAGTCAATTCATATTAGAATCACCTGTGGCAGCGATTACAGTTGTGGGTCTTTCTGGGTAAGTCTAAGAGCTTTGCACACCTGGATTGTAATATTTTTGCCCATTATTATTTTCTAAATGCTTCAAGCTCTGTCAAATTGGTTGTTGATCATTGCTAGACAACTATTTTCAGGTCTTGCCGTAGATTTTCAAGACAATTTAAGTCAATAGTGGAACTAGGCCACTCAGGAACATTCAATGTCGTCTTGTTAAGCAACTCCAGTGTATATTTGGCCTTGTGTTTCAGGTTATTGTCATGCTGAAAGGTGAATTTGTCTCCCAGTGTCTGTTGGAAAGCAGACTGAACCAGGTTTTCCACTAGGATTTTGCCTGTTCTTAGCTCTATTCCATTTCTTTTCATATAAAAAAAAAACAACCCTAGTCCTTGCCGATGACGAGCACACCCAATATGAAGAACGGTACTCAGTAATGTGTTGTGTCGGATTTGCCCCAAATATAACGCTTTGCATTCAGGACATAAAGTTAATGTCTTTGTCACCTTTTAATGCAGTTTTACTTTAGTGCCTTATTGCAAACAGGATGCATGTTTTTGAATATTTTTATTCTGTACAGGCTTCCTTCTTCTCACTCTGTCATTTAGGTTAGAGTGGCGCAGTGGTCTAAGGCTGTGGTTGTAGAAAAAAAATTGTAGACCTCCACAAGTCTGGTTCATCCTTGGGAGCAATTTCCAAACGCCTGAAGGTACCACGTTCATCTGTATAAACAATAGTACGCAAGTATAAACACCATGGGACCACGCAGCCGTCATACCGCTCAGGAAGGAGACACGTTCTGTCTCCTAGAGATGAACGTACTTTGGTGCGAAAAGTGCAAATCAATCCCAGAACAACAGCAAATGACCTTGTTAAGATGCCGGAGGAAACAGGTACAAAAGTATCTATATCCACAGTAAAATTAGTCCTATATCGACATAACCTAAAAGCAAGGAAGAAGCCACTGCTCAAAAAACGCCATAAAAAAGCCAGACTACGGTTTGCAACTGCACATGGGGACAAAGATCATACTTTTTGGAGAAATGTCCTCTGGTCTGATGAAACAAAAATAGAACTGTTTGGCCATAATGACCATCGTTATGTTTGGAGGAAAAAGGGGGTTGCTTGCAAGCCGAAGAACACCATCCCAACCGTGAAGCACGGGGGTGGCAGCATCATGCTGTGGGGGTGCTTTGCTGCATGAGGGACTGGTGCACTTCACAAAATAGATGGCATCATGAGGAAGGAAAATGATGTGGCTATATTGAAGCAACATCTCAAGACATCAGTCAGGAAGATAAAGCTTGGTCGCAAATGGGTCTTCCAAATGGACAATGACCCCAAGCATACTTCCAAAGTTGTGCCAAAATGGCTTAAGGACAACAAAGTCAAGGTATTGGAGTGGCCATCACAAAGCCCTGACCTCAATCCTATAGAACATTTGTGGGCAGAACAGAAAAGGCGTGTGCGAGCAAGGAGGCCTACAAACCTGACTCAGTTACACCAGCTCTGTCAGGAGGAATGGGCCAAAATTCACCCAACTTATTGTGGGAAGCTTGTGGAAGGCTACCCGAAACATTTGACCCAAGTTAAACAATTTAAAGGCAATGCTACCAAATACTTATTGAGTGTATGTAAACTTCTGACCCACTGGGAATGTGATGAAATAAATAAAAGCTGAAATAAAATCATTCTCTGTACTATTATTCTGACATTTCACATTCTTAAATAAAGTGGTGATCCTAACTGACCTAAGACAGGGAATTTTTACTAGGATTAAATATCAGGAATTGTGAAAAACAGAGTTTAAATGTAGTTGGCTAAGGTGTATGTAAACTTCCGACTTCAACTGTACATGCATGCATACATGTAACTGCCAAACCAACATATTTGCATGGCATGTATCAGTATCAAAACCTAACAGGTTGTACGATTGAAAGCCAGCCAGCACCGAAGGCTTGAGTTATAGAAATGGGGATTCGGCAGGGAGAAGAAATGTATGTTTTGGTAATGGAATCAGACCCAGTCGCGCAGGGCTATTGGAAAACGTTTATCCTCCTGAGCCTCCCACCACTCTGCATTCAGCCAGGCAGGTGATATGAAAATATGAAATCTATCATACAGGGATATTCCTTTCTTCCTGCCTTGGGCATGAAAGACACAGTGCCTCCATCGTCAAAGTGCCATTTAAAAGAGCAAAGGGGAGAGCGAGGCGCGCCGGAGCACGGGTAGTGAGAAATGAAAACAGAAAACAGTCGCTACAAATCTTATTTCCCACATTAATTTATTGGCTTATATGCCTCATTACCTTCTTCGGGGAATGAGAAAAAAGCATTCTGATATTTTTTGTTGCTACTGTGTCAGTTCTAGATGTGAGGGAACTGTTTGTTCTTTAGTTACCTGGCTGTGATGGTCTGTATCAAGCCTTTTTGTTGCTTTGGGGGAACTAATCTCTGTTTAATGATTTAAATACTTGTTATTCTGAAAATAAATTCCAGTACAGTAACATCCTCGAATACTCCACAAACTAACTAGTTAATGGATCTATTTTACCAATGTTTTGGCAAAAATACCTTTAGCCAATCTGGGTCTATTGCAATATGTTACTATTAGTGGTGGGTGCCAATATCATTGGATATATGAGCAAGGCATTTGGCAATATAGTTTCATCCTTCTTCTCAGCCAACACTATTATGTAAAAAAAAAAAGTGATATCCTTCTCATATCTGCTCCTCAGACTACCCCCATGGCATCACCATCGTCTCACCCTTTGGCTCAGACAAGAAGCAGGTGCTCAACTTCTGTGCCCAGAGCGCCGAGGAGCTGCTCAAGTTTCTAGAAGATCTGAAGGAGTCCATCGCTGAGGTGTCAGAGATGGAACAGATACGCATTGAATGTGAGTACTGTGGAGGAGGGGTGTGTGTGTGTGTGTGTGTGTGTGTGTGTGTGTGTGTGTGTGTGTGTGTGTGTGTGTGTGTGCTCCGTTGCTCCAAACTCAGGTGAAGAGGGAAAAAAGAAACAGTTCATGCAAAATAATGTATGAATCATCCATCCCTCCATCCGCACAGAAATTCCCTTTCATTTCAAAAAATATATATATATATAAATATGGAATCAGGCTGCCGCAGGCTTATTTACACAAGTGCTAACAATGGGGAGAGGAAGATGTCAACAGTCTGTCTGTCTGTCTACGTGTGCGTGTGTCTGTGTGTGCCTGTTTTTATATACATTGATGTCATTACATAACCAAACTGTGTTCATGCTCATTTTCCTCCTAGTACCCATACAAATCAACGACTACACCAAAGATACAGTTATTTATGCTCCCAATACTGTGATCATACACTCTGTTCTGATGCGTTTCTGAAATCACAGGAGTCAGAGAGCTACCACAGGAACAAAACACTGATACACTGATAGACAAGGACAGTCACACACATTTCAAATACAACGATATACAAACAATACAACTAAAAGTGTGTGTGTGTGTACGTGTGTGTGTGTGTTAGTGTGTGTGTATGTGTGTGTCCACACATTCCCCGTTGTTCCATGAGATGTTGTTTAATTAAAAATGTTTTAGTAATTTTACTGTTTGCTTGAGTAAATGGAGATGGAAGATAGTTCCATGCGATCAAGGCTCTGTATAATACTGTGCGTTGCCGTGAATTTGTTTTGGACTTGGGGACTGGGAAGAGACCCCTGGTGGCATGTCATGGGGACTGTGAAGAGACCCCTGGTGGTATGTATTGTGGGGTATGTATGGGTGTCTGAGCTGAATGTTATTTGATTATGTAAAGCTGGAATTTTCACCACAGTAATATTTCTCATAGAAACAAGAGAAGCAGTAATCTCTCGTCAACCAGGAAATACTAGCGTGCATGTTGTTGATGTTAGTTCTGTATGTGCATTTAAGTGCAAGGTGTGCTTCTCTGTTTTGAGCCAGCTGCAGCTTTGGTAGGTCTTTCTTTGCTGCACTTGACCATATTACCAGACAGTAATCAAGATGGGACAAGACCAGAGCCTGAACAACTAATGCAGTTGATTACTATAACAGATATACCCCTCCCCATCTTCACAACAACTTTGTCAATATGACTTGACAATGACACTTGACCATCCAATATTATACCTAGGAGTTGACTTTCCTCAACTTGCTCAATGGTCACACCTTTTATGCACAACTCCAGTTGAGGTTTAGGTCTTAGAGAATGTTTTGAACCAAATACAATGCTTTTAGTTTTAGAAGTATTTAAGACCAGTTTATTATTAATCACCCACTCCTTATTTAGAATTTCAGTGAGCTCACTGGCTTTGAGTGCTGACATGTAGAGTGAGGAATAATCTGCATACATAGTCATTCTAGCTTCGTGTTCGACCAGTAGCAAATCATTTGTAAAAATAGGGAAGTGTAACGGCCGAAGGCAACTGCCCTGAGGGATACCGCACAGTACCTATCTGATGTTAGAGAAGCTTCCACTGAAGAACAATCTCTGGGTTCTATTGGATAAGTAACTCTCCAACCATGTGATTGCAGGTGATGTAAAGCCATAGCAAGTGAGTTTCTTCAATACAATTTATGATCATTAACGTCGAAAGCTGCACTGAAATCTAACAATGCAGTTCCTACTATCATCTTATTATCCATTTCTTTTAGCAATCATCTGTCATCTGAGTCAGTGCAGTACAAGTTGAGTGCCCTTCTCTATATGCATACTGCAAGTCAGTAGTTAACTTGCTCTCTGAAAAATAGCAATGCACTTGATCAAACACAATTATCTACACCAGTTTACTAGGAACAGGCAGCAAACTGATTGGGTGGCTGTTAGTGCCAGCAAAGGGTGCTTTACTATTTTTAGGTAGTGGAATTAATTTAGCTTCCTTCCACGCCTGTGGACATACACACTCCTTTAGGCTTTGGTTAAAGATGTAGCAAATAAGGTGGCAATACAGTCTGCTACGTGTATGTATGTGTGTGTTTGTGCGTGCGTGTGTGTGTGTGTGTTGTCGTATCGTCAGCATCTCCCTGGGCAGCGTCAATGTCTTATCAGTCTTACCCTGGGATTAACCCTGGAGGTTTCCCTGGAGGTTTCCCTGCCTGTCTGACAGTGCCTTGATACTCTGTGAGAGGATAAAGACAGAGAAACATGTCCCCACTACAGCACAGATTTAAAGGTTGAACACATTGACAAGGAGAAGCTAGAGTCCTGGGGGCCAATAGAGAGCAGCGATCAGAAAGAAACCGTGCTGTTGGGGCTGACTGACCAATACTAAGGAGAGAAAAACAGCCATACAGGTCACACAGCCTTTTTAAACAGGCAAACTGAATCACAAATTAAGCCCTACCCCTAGGCACTTTTGTAGATCTGAAATGATTAGATAGGGGTATCCAATAAGACAAAACTTCAACTTAGCCTATCAGAGAGCCCTTCCTCTATCACTCAAACCTATCTTATACTTTCAGATCTGCCTTGGGGTACGGACTAGGAGACTATTTAGAATTGAACCTATGTCCAGGTGAAGTGCTGCTTCTGGCCAGGCAGGCACCTTGATGTTTGTCTCCCAGTCTGATTCCTGACGGAGACCCTGGCCGCTGACCTTTTGTCAGTGTTCTCTGGTACACTGCAGCCAGACACTCTGGACAGAACAAGAACAAGGGAGAGGACAAGAGAGGGCAGCTCTCCTGAAAGCAGCCAGGCATAAGAGATGGGGAGGAGAGTGGTGTGTGTGTGTGCTAGTGTGTGTGTGTGTGTGTGCCAGTGTGTGTGTGTGTGTGTGTGTGTGTGTGTGTGTGTGTGTGTGTGTGTGTGTGTGTGTGTGTGTGTGTGTGTGTGTGTGTGTGTGTGTGTGTGCTTTTTGAGTTTGCCTGTTCACTTCAGGGAAGTCACACACACACACACACACACACACACACACACAAACACACACACACACACACACAAAACACACACACACACAAACACATGCATATGCACTAGCGTGCACACACCATCTCACAGACATGCATTCACACATAGGCGCCTGAGCAATGGAGCAAACAGAGCAGCTGCATCCCCACTTTTTTCATGATCCTTGGGTAATTTGTCATTTTAATCATTAGTAATGCTTGGAGCTAGTCTGTATTAAAATAGATATGTACATTTTATAAAAAACATTTGTAACAAACACAGTTAACACCACACCATGTTATACATACAGCTTCACCAGACCAGGATAAACACCATGTTATACATACAGCTTCACCAGACCAGGATAAACACCATGTTATACATACAGCTTCACCAGACCAGGATAAACACCATGTTATACATACAGCTCACCAGACCAGGATAAACACCATGTTATACATACAGCTCACCAGACCAGGATAAACACCATGTTATACATACAGCTTCACCAGACCAGGATAAACACCATGTTATACATACAGCTCACCAGACCAGGATAAACACCATGTTATACATACAGCTTCACCAGACCAGGATAAACACCATGTTATACATACAGCTCACCAGACCAGGATAAACACCATGTTATACATACAGCTCACCAGACCAGGATAAACACCATGTTATACATACAGCTCACCAGACCAGGATAAACACCATGTTATACATACAGCTCACCAGACCAGGATAAACACCATGTTATACATACAGCTTCACCAGACCAGGATAAACACCATGTTATACATACAGCTTCACCAGACCAGGATAAACACCATGTTATACATACAGCTCACCAGACCAGGATAAACACCATGTTATACATACAGCTCACCAGACCAGGATAAACACCATGTTATACATACAGCTCACCAGACCAGGATAAACACCATGTTATACATACAGCTCACCAGACCAGGATAAACACCATGTTATACATACAGCTCACCAGACCAGGATAAACACCATGTTATACATACAGCTTCACCAGACCAGGATAAACACCATGTTATACATACAGCTCACCAGACCAGGATAAACACCATGTTATACATACAGCTTCACCAGACCAGGATAAACACCATGTTATACATACAGCTCACCAGACCAGGATAAACACCATGTTATACATACAGCTCACCAGACCAGGATAAACACCATGTTATACATACAGCTCACCAGACCAGGATAAACACCATGTTATACATACAGCTTCACCAGACCAGGATAAACACCATGTTATACATACAGCTTCACCAGACCAGGATAAACACCATGTTATACATACAGCTCACCAGACCAGGATAAACACCATGTTATACATACAGCTCACCAGACCAGGATAAACACCATGTTATACATACAGCTTCACCAGACCAGGATAAACACCATGTTATACATACAGCTTCACCAGACCAGGAAAAATCACGAAAGAAAAATACAATTAAATGTACAGATTTGGTCAAGCCTCCCATCTATCTCCGACCAACAGCCCGTAGCAAACATCTCAAATAGTAGACAGTCAAGATAAAGACACAAGGGGAGGAAAAGAGAGGTAAGCCACCCTACCAGTTGGTCCCTTTTGGCAGAGGATAACCCTGCCTATGCCTGCACTATGGGCAGTAATGGAGCTAACGTTATCACTTGTTTGTGTGCTATGACCTGATACACATAGTCACAAGAAGAAAACAAGGTGGGTCCTAATCTGGCAGGGGGGAGGGGCGTACTTGTATAAAAGCAGAGATTGTTTTAGACACTTTTGTAGAACTTATGAGGAGCCATCCAAATCCTGTGTGACTCTGTATTAACTTCTACCTGCAATTGCATAACTAAATATATTTTATATATACTCAGAAGTTGTTGTCTGTGTCATTTTCTAAAGCTTAAGGTTTGTTTAAGAATAAGAGAATATCAGCACTGTGCAAAGAATCCTCTACACCATGCCTGCACTATGGCATTTCATATATTTAAGCAATAAGGCCCGAGGGGGTGTGGTATATGGCCAATATAACATGGCTAAGGGCTGTTCTTAGCACGGTGCAACGCGCTCTACAGTTTCCGATGTGTATCAAGAATGGTCCACCACCCAAAGGACATCCAGCCAATTTGACACAACAGTGGGAAGCATTGGAGTCAGCATGGGCCAGCATCCCTGTGGAACGCTTTCGACACCTTGTAGAGTCCATGCCGCGACAAATTGAGGCTGTACTGAGGGCAAAAGGTATTCCTAATGTTTGGTATACTCAGTGTATGTAGCCAACTCACTGTGGTTATTGTACAAAAGGCCACTATTAGAATGGCTACAGTAGAATGATTTTTGTTCAAAATGTGTGGTTTTAAGAACCAAAACCCAATGACATTATGTATGCATTTATGATTATGAAGTAGCCTTGATGAAAGAAAAGGTTGGAGACCCCATGTTACCAGAGCTACATTTTATTCTTTATATTGCAGATTCGGGCCGCAAATTAATATATATAGCTGGCAAACAAATCTAGTTTGATAATAATAATGATAAATTAATAACACGTTTGTAATTTGTTTTTTATGTCAACATAATCAATGACCAAATGTAAATGCAAAACTCCAGTTTGCATTTTCAAGTTGACAGTTCTGGTTCAATGCCCTACCAGATAACCCTGCCATATTGAGAAAGAAAGTTGTTAAAATATTCAATCAGAGTTCATATTTGTGACAAAAAGATGTGCAATTTGTATTTGTACTACATTGTTGTGATCACATTATTTGTGACACTTAATGTGCAATTTAACAATGCTTTTTCTGAACCTACCAAGTACAATGTTAAAATTCAAATCCTTATTGGGTAAAACAATAATATTCTTCCCATTTCCTCATTGTCATGCGTTATCTTGGCCACATTCTTAACAGTTTGGCCTGTCAATCGACCACTGTGGGTGGGACTGTCAGGGAAGGGGGCGGGATATGTGTTAGAGTCATAGAGTTGGTAGGGATTCAGACCTGTCAATCGACCACTATGGTTGGGATTTTCAGGGAAGGGGGCGGGATGTTTGTGAGTAAAAGGGTTGGTAGGGTTTCAGATCTGTCAATTAATTATTGGAGGTGGGATTTTCAGGGGAGTAGATTAGTAATGTAGTCATTAAAACACTTTTTCAATATCATTTATTGTGTGCTGTTCATAAATATGGATACCCCCTGTTAAGAAACAGTGTAGAATTGCAGGAAAATTGTTTTAAAAGCTTTTGCACCCCCACTTTCAGACAAAGTCAAGCGCCAGTGCATAAACACACACACACAATCACTGGCACACACACACACAGTCGACATCTTCCCCCACCCTATTGTTTTTTTTTTTTTTTTTTTTTTTTTTTTTTTTTAGGGGGTAGATCAGCTTTAATATTGCAAATAGATTGTAACTTCCATCAATGTAATTGTCTGCATCACTTCCAATCCCCCATACGTTTTTTTCTTCTTTTTTTTTCTCGCATATATATATATATATATATATATATATACATATAAACATACATACACGTATATATATACACATACATACATATATAAACATACATACACATATATATATACACATACATACATATATACATACATCCATATCCTTTAAAAATGATATATTTCCCTTTATTACTTTCCAACCCTACCATCCCCTCCCTAATTGGAGTAAACTAGTGAACAACAATGCTTAGGCCTCTACTTCATGCTTATACATACTATATACATTTTATGGACACAGTCACTAATTATATTTTGTTTGTTTTTACTCCTGAACTTCCTCCTGAACTTCCTCCGATCATTTTCATGATGTCCATCTGGTATGCTTCTATATGCCATATCTTTCTAACTGTGCTCTTTCACAATATATAACCTCACAATATATAACCTATATACAGTGGGGGGAAAAAGTATTTAGTCAGCCACCAATTGTGCAAGTTCTCCCACTTAAAAATATGAGAGAGGCCTGTAATTTTCATCATAGGTACACGTCAACTATGACAGACAAATTGATGAAAAAAAATCCAGAAAATCACATTGTATGATTTTTTATGAATTTATTTGCAAATTATGGTGGAAAATAAGTATTTGGTCACCTACAAACAAGCAAGATTTCTGGCTCTCACAGACCTGTAACTTCTTCTTTAAGAGGCTCCTCTGTCCTCCACTCGTTACCTGTATTAATGGCACCTGTTTGAACTTGTTATCAGTATAAAAGACACCTGTCCACAACCTCAAACAGTCACACTCCAAACTCCACTATGGCCAAGACCAAAGAGCTGTCAAAGGACACCAGAAACAAAATTGTAGACCTGCACCAGGCTGGGAAAACTGAATCTGCAATAGGTAAGCAGCTTGGTTTGAAGAAATCAACTGTGGGAGCAATTATTAGGAAATGGAAGACATACAAGACCACTGATAATCTCCCTCGATCTGGGGCTCCACGCAAGATCTCACCCTGTGGGGTCAAAATGATCACAAGAACGGTGAGCAAAAATCCCAGAACCACACGGGGGGACCTAGTGAATGACCTGCAGAGAGCTGGGACCAAAGTAACAAAGCCTACCATCAGTAACACACTACGCCGCCAGGGACTCAAATCCTGCAGTGCAAGACGTGTCCCCCTGCTTAAGCCAGTACATGTCCAGGCCCGTCTGAAGTTTGCTAGAGTGCATTTGGATGATCCAGAAGAGGATTGGGAGAATGTCATATGGTCAGATGAAACCAAAATAGAACCTTTTGGTAAAAACTCAACTCGTCGTGTTTGGAGGACAAAGAATGCTGAGTTGCATCCAAAGAACATCATACCTACTGTGAAGCATGGGGGTGGAAACATCATGCTTTGGGGCTGTTTTTCTGCAAAGGGACCAGGACGACTGATCCGTGTAAAGGAAAGAATGAATGGGGCCATGTATCGTGAGATTTTGAGTGAAAACCTCCTTCCATCAGCCAGGGCATTGAAGATGAAACGTTGCTGGGTCTTTCAGCATGACAATGATCCCAAACACACCGCCCGGGCAACGAAGGAGTGGCTTCGTAAGAAGCATTTCAAGGTCCTGGAGTGGCCTAGCCAGTCTCCAGATCTCAACCCTATAGAAAATCTTTGGAGGGAGTTGAAAGTCCGTGTTGCCCAGCGACAGCCCCAAAACATCACTGCTCTAGAGGAGATCTGCATGGAGGAATGGGCCAAAATACCAGCAACAGTGTGGAAACCTTGTGAAGACTTACAGAAAACGTTTGACCTGTGTCATTGCCAACAAAGGGTATATAACAAAGTATTGAGAAACTTTTGTTATTGACCAAATACTTATTTTCCACCATAATTTGCAAATAAATTCATTAAAAATCCTACAATTTGATTTTCTGGATTTTTTTTTCTCATTTTGTCTGTCATAGTTGACGTGTACCTATGATGAAAATTACAGGCCTCTCTCATCCTTTTAAGTGGGAGAACTTGCACAATTGGTGGCTGACTAAATACTTTTTTCCCCCACTGTACTTATTATGGACACAGCATGTCTTACACTAGTTAACTTGTTGTTATTAGTTGTTGTTATTAAACATCTTTGCTAAAAGTATTATTATATTATTGATCGATTTACTATGACTTTTCAGATCCCCCAGTAGTGCTATCTGCAGGGTCAGCTTAATGCAAATATGCCGATTTTGCAGGTTTTCCTACTTACAAAGCATGTAGAGGTCTGTCATTTTGATCATAGGTACACTTCAACTGTGAGAGACGGAATCTAAAACAAAAATCCAGAAAATCACATTGTATGACTTTTAAGTAAATCATTTGCATTTTATTGCATGACATAAGTATTTGATCACATACCAACCAGGAAGAATTCCGGCTCTCAAAGACCTGTTAGTTTTTCATTAAGAAGCCCTCCTGTTCTCCACTCATTACCTGTATTAACTGCACCTGTTTGAACTCGTTACCTGTATAAAATACACCTGTCCACACACTCAATCAAACAGACTCCATCCTCTCCACAATGGACAAGACCAGAGAGCTGTGTAAGGACATCAGGGATAAAATTGTAGACCTGCACAAGGTTGGGATGGGCTACAGGACAATAGGCAAGCAGCTTGGTGAGAAGGCAACAACTGTTGGCGCAATTATTAGAAAATGGAAGAAGTTCAAGATGACGGTCAATCAACCTCGGTCTGGGGCTCCATGCAAGATCTCACCTCGTGGGGCATCAATGATCATGAGGAAGGTGAGGGATCAGCCCAGAACTACACGGCAGGACCTGGTCAATGACCTGAAGAGAGCTGGGACCACAGTCTCAAAGAAAACCATTAGTAACACACTACGCCGTCATGGATTAAAATCCTGCAGCGCACGCAAGGTCCCCCTGCTCAAGCCAGCGCATGTCCAGGCCCGTCTGAAGTTTGCCAATGACCATCTGGATGATCCAGAGGAGGAATGGGAGAAGGTCATGTGGTCTGATGAGACAGAAATATAGCTTTTTGGTCTAAACTCCACTCGCCGTGTTTGGAGGAAGAAGAAGGATGAGTACAACCCCAAGAACACCATCCCAACCGTGAAGCATGGAGGTGGAAACATCATTCTTTGGGGATGCTTTTCTGCAAAGGGGACAGGACGACTGCACCTAATTGAGCGGAGGATGGATAGGGCCATGTATCGCAAGATATTGGCCAACAACCTCCTTCCCTCAGTAAGAGCATTGAAGATGGGTCGTGGCTGGGTCTTCCAGCATGACAACGACCCGAAACAACTAAGGAGTGGCTCCGTAAGAAGCATCTCAAGGTCCTGGAGTGGCCTAGCCAGTCTCCAGACCTGAACCCAATAGAACATCTTTGGAGGGAGCTGAAAGTCCGTATTGCCCAGCGACAGCCCTGAAACCTGAAGGATCTGGAGAAGGTCTGTATGGAGGAGTGGGCCAAAATCCCTGCTACAGTGTGTGCAAACCTGGTCAAGACCTACAGGAAACGTATGATCTCTGTAATTACAAACAAAGGTTTCTGTACCAAATATTAAGTTCTGCTTTTCTGATGTATCAAATACTTATGTCATGCAATAAAATGCAAATGAATTACTTAAAAATAATACAATGTGATTTTCTGGATTTTTGTTTTAGATTCCGTCTCTCACAGTTGAAGTGTACCTATGATAAAAATTACAGACCTCTACATGCTTTGTAAGAAGGAAAACCTGCAAAATCTGCAGTGTATCAAATACTTGTTCTCCCCACTGTATCTACTAGTTCTAATGTATCCATGACATTCACGATTTCCTTAAGAGCATGAGGGTGATTGTTTGTAGTGTGATTTCCTTTACTGTTCATTGAGCTATTTAAAACGGTATTATAATCTCCCACCATAATAATAGAGTCTTGAATTGCTTGCAAGGTCGATAATTTATTATATATATTTTCAATGAAGTGTGGATCATCATTATTTGGTCCGTAAAGGTTAATGAGCCATATTTGTTTATGGTCCAATAACATATTTAAAATAATCCATCTACCTTGCGTATCTGTTTGGACAATTTGCACATTCGGATCGAAATTACTGTTAATTAATATCATCACCCCTTTTGAGTTTCTTAGCCCATTAAATATGTTTGTAAATTTACCAATAGAAAATACCATAGTGATTGAGTGTCCATATAGCTATACCATGATATTTGCAATGTTACTAAATAACCCTCCAATTGTTCTCCACTAATTCCCCCGCTAAAACCCCTCCCCATCCCAAGATGGGCCGTCATCCCAGTGATCAGCATACCACCCCTGTTGCCCCGGATCCCTATGCCCCCGAGGGGCCAAGACCCATCCGTCGAAAACATCACATAGTGCCACCCACAAAACAGAAGCAGGTCAACCACCAAAAGCATTTCCAATGCTCTCACCTCAATATATTTATATAGCTATTTAAAAAATATCTATTCAAATATCTTGCATATCTTATTTTCCATCATTATCAATTAATGTGCGTAATAATGTCGGCATTCATGCGTAGGATTTTAACCTATAACCCGAATTGCCATTGTATTACATTACATTTTTAACAAGCAACTACCACTTCAGCAAACAACCACTGCAATCCAACCCCCACCCCCCCTGCAACAGATGCTGGCCACAAACTCACACACACACACACACACACACGTTCACACACTCAACCCCCCCACCCCACCCCACCCCACCGCCCCCCTCCCCACCCACCCCCCAGATCAGATGCTCAATGGTTGATACATCCCAGAGCCCAACTCAAGAAAGGACCTGATTTACGAATGCATATACAGTTACAGCCGTTTGAGAAAGCATGCAAGATTGAGCAAAAGTGAACAACAATGTGAGATTTGATTAATCTATTTAATCTATGTTAAGTCCTAGGTGATGGAGATCAGATCCACCCTCTTCACCTGAGACACAAACACTCTGGTCCCCCATTGTAACCATTTTCCCAAGCATCTCTGTGCAGTCATATCTTTGATTATTTTGTGCCACTTGGGCCACAATAGTAAGCCCCCTCTCTGATTGTCAGAGTGTGACCCCATCCCCATGGGTTACTGGCGCCAGTGTTGCCAGCACTGCCACTACCTGGGTGGGGGTACCCCACCGGAATCCCCACCGGCTAGGTACAAGGTCGTCAAGGTTCTCATTAGCAGCTTTGAGAATTTCCTTGTATATTATGCTCCCCCATCAGGGGCTCTGGCTTTGTAGGACCAACCCTGCCAGGCAGGCTCAAAATCTTGAGGGGGCGGTGCTGCTCAAGTAGGTCTCTGACCGCATTTATTTCTCTGTTTAGGCTGCATATAGGCAATTCACAGCAGGTCCATAAAACAGATGGGAACTTCTCTTTGGTGTATGGGTCGCTCAGGTGGGTGTCCAGGATATAGGGTTGGGGATCGTTCCATCATGATAGGACAATAAAAAATAGATTAGATGTATACTATATTGAAAAATTTATATCCCTCATCTACACAAAAAGCTCCCTCTCACAACCCCTGCTCATAGACACCCGTTGGCTCTGGGATATGCAACCATTTCCCCTCTCACTCACTTAACGCCGGACATTTCCAAACAGAAAAACGCACTCCACATGGCTGATTGCGGAGGCTAGGGGCCGAGCACGCGCCTGCATCCCACACCTGCCGCAAGGGGGAAAGGACGCCAGGGAGAACACAGGACCAACCACAACAACCGTTCGCCAAAACAACAATTGCCTGCCAAAAATGCAATGTTCTAATTAGTTGTATTTGAAGATGTATTATTCTGCTTGTTATCTTTTCTTGTTATATCGTCTTATCCTTTTATAAAATACTATACATGTTCTTTAATATTACAATCGCTATCATGGCTAGTATTGGGTGTTCCATTATTCAACTCCTCTATTAGAACTTTCAGAATAGCCATGGAGTAATCTTTGTGTCTCGGAACATTTGGTTGTCAATATACAGTTTATCGACAACGAGTGCAACACGTTTCCCTTTTAATCTATTTTCCTTGAAGATTGGATACAGAACTTTGCGCCTTTCTGCAATCTCCCTCAGAAACGGATCATTCATGCCTATTTTTGTGCCAGCAAGTCTTTTACCTTTTAACCATTGCTTTATCCTTTAAAAAAGCAAATTTGGCAACGATTGGACGCTCGTATTTCTGTCCTCTTTGTCCGAAACGGTGTATACGTTCGAGTTGGATTTTATCGACAGCCTCGAGTGGAATCTGCAGCTCTGTAAGAAGGAAGTCCTTCACAATATTCGCAGTTACTTCTCCCTCTTTTTCCTGAATACCCATAAGTACTAGATTTTCTCTCATTTATCTAGTTTGGATGTCTAGTAAGGCTTCTCTCAGAAGGTTGTTCTCCTTTTTAAGTTCCCTAACGTCCGTTTCCATCTTAGTGACTGTCACTTTAAATTTGTTGGTTTCTTTCTCCATTATCGCTGCTTTTTCGTCACTCATTTCAAGACTATCTTTCAACTCCTTCACATCCTTACTGACCAACTCTAGTATGCCCAGTTTGTCATTTATCGACTTCAAACAGGTCACTTTCCACACTTACCAGACCCAGTGGTGAAAAGCATAAATCATCTGTATCAGTCGACGAGTCGCGTTTTCTCTTGAAGATTGGTTCTCCTCGTTTATCTTCCGACATGTTTGGGTGTTTCGTGTTGTTGTAATATTTGTAGATATATTTCTCTAGCCTTATGATTTGTTTTGTGTTATTATCCAGATTGAATTTTATTAACTGCGAATATATGAAATGCTAATATTTAGTCTAACTTACTGATTTTGAATATTATGTTTTTATCTTGAGGTGATTTGTACCGCTGTCTATTCAATACGCCATCTTGTCTACGCGCCCTATTGTTAGCACTTGTGTAAATAAGCCTGCGGCAGCCTATTAAATTGTTTTATAGTTTTTTTCTACTCTTTGAGAAATGAAAGGGAATTTCTGTGTGGATGGAGAGATGAATGATTCATACATTATTTTGGATGAGCTATTTCTTTTTTTTCCATCCTTTTTTTTTTGTCGGACTGCAGATGTCCTAGGGGATGTCACTGTGACTCAAAGGTCACCTGAGTTTGGAGCAACGAAGCACACACATTCACAGACTCACTCACACACACACATTCACAGACTCACTCACACACACACACATTCACAGACTCACTCACACACACACACATTCACAGACTCACTCACACACACACACATACACAGACTCACTCACACACACACATTCACAGACTCACTCACACACACATTCACAGATTCACTCACACACACACATTCACAGACTCACTCACACACACACATTGACAGACTCACTCACACACACACATTCACAGACTCACTCACACACACACATTCACAGACTCACTCACACACACACACACATTCACAGACTGATTGACAGACTCACTCACACACACACATTCACAGACTCACTCACACACACACATTCACAGACTCACTCACACACACACATTCACAGACTGATTCACAGACTCACTCACACACACACATTCACAGACTCACTCACACACACACATTCAAAAAAACACACACACACACACTCCCTACTATTGCTCATGAGGAAAGAAACTTAAAAACGACTAAACTATTCCGCACAGTCATCCTACTAGAGTACAGCTGCATCAGAATTATAACGCAGCAGTCAGTGGGGACAAAACAACATTTAGCCGTCACCAATGGAAATGACAGGCAATCATCATAAACTACAGAGCAGAATTGGCGCGATAGAGAGTAGGCCTGCGTCCCAAATGGCACCCTATTCCCAATGCAGTGCACTACTTTTGACAAGGGCCAATAGGGAATAAGGTGCCATTTGGGACGCAGCCAGAGTAGAGTTGAGTGACTCTAGGGAGGAGGCAGAGGACTCACCCCCACTTGTTTTTCTGGTTTGGCTGTCACTGTCTCCGTCTCTGCTGATGTCACTCTTTCTGACTCTGTTTACGTCTGTCTGTCTGTCTGTCTCCCTTGCACATGCTGTCATTTGTTCTGTTTTTGCTGTCCCTCTCTCTGTCTGTGCCCCTGCCACTCATTCTGTCTCTCTCTTTATCTTCCTCTTCCTCTCTCTCTCTCTCTCTCTCTCTCTCTCTCTCTCTCTCTCTCTCTCTCCCTCTCTCTCCCATCACCACTCTGTCTCTCAGCCTCACCCCATCTCTCCCTCCCTCTGATTCTCTCTTCTCTCTCCCTTTCCTTCAAACTCCCATCCCTCCCCTACACACTCTGTCCGTCTCTCTCTCTCTCTCTCTCTCTCTCTCTCTCTCTCTCTCTCTCTCTCTCTCTCTCTCTCTCTCTCTCTCTCTCTCTCTCTCTCTCTCTCTCTCTCCTCTCTGTCTGTCTGTCCGTCTCTCTCTCCCTCTGTCTGTCCGTCTCTCTCTCTCTCTCTCTCTCTCTCTCTCTCTCTGCCTCTCTGTCTGTCTCTCTCTCCCTCTCTCTCTGATGACTGTCTTCTGTCCTGTGTAGGGGAGTTGGAGAAACAGCAGGGCTCGAAGGGAGTCTCAGCTAAGAACAATGGCACTCTGGAGCTACGTAGCAAACAGGGCTCCCCGTCAGGTGTGTGTCTGTGTGCACATGTGTTTGTGCATGTGTGTGCATGTGTGTGTGCATGTGTGTGTGTGTGTGCACCTAACCTAAACTAACATGCAATACTGTTACACATACTACTCTCCAGACACACACATTTGTTTTACTATCCTTGTGGGGACCAAACAATTAATTCCCATTCAAAATCCTATTTACCCTAACCCTTAATCTAACCCTAACCTTAAGCCCTAAACCTAACCCTATCTCCTAACCCTTACCCTAAATCTAACCCTAACCCTTATTGTAACACTAAACCTAACCCCTAAGCCTAAAAAAATGTTCCTTGTGGGGATCGCCGAAATGTCCCCGAATTTTCCTTGTTTAACTATCCTTGTAAGGACTTCTGGTCCCCACCAGGATAGTAAAACTAAAAACACACACACGCCACTGATTTTGGCCTCATGTTGCCGTCAGCTCTTATGTTGGTGTCATTTTGATTGACAGGCAAGCAGGACCTGGATGAAAACAGTGGACATAATGCAGTGGAGGTAAGTGCTCACTGATAGGCCAAGTCTTAATGCAGGTAAGTGTTTCTTTGTATCTATTGTCACTGGAGGAGAGACCTAGGCACCACAGAAGTTAGCCTGACCTAGCATAACGCTAGTGTGTATGTATGTGAGTGGATGGGTGAGTGTGACTCTATTGAACTAACTATTGACCCTATTGAACTAACTAACTATTGACCATATTGAACTAACTATTGACCCTGTTGAACTAACTAACTATTGACCCTATTTAACTAACTATTGACACTATTGAACTAACTATTGACCCTATTGAACTAACTATTGACCCTATTGAACTAACTATTGACCCTATTGAACTAACTATTGACCCTATTGAACTCAGATCAGACAACAAATGTGCCCCCCATACAGCATAACATATCCATATAAATGTCCTTAGTAATTGTTATAGGTAGGTAGGTAGGTAGGTAGGTAGGTAGGTAGGTAGGAGGTAGGAGGTAGGTAGGTACTTAGATAGGTAGAAACACAGGAAGTGGTTACTGCATTATATACAGTGCATTCGGAAATTATTCAGACCCCTGGACTTTTTCCAAATTGTGTTACATTACAGCCTTATTCTAAAATGGATTAAATCGTTTTTTTTCCTTCATCAATCTGCACACAATACCCCATAATGACAAAGCAAAAACAGGTTTTTAGAATTTTTTGCAAATGTATTAAAAATAAACATCTTATATCACATTTACATAAGTATTCAGACCCTTTACTCAGTACTTTGTTGAAGCACCTTAGGCAGCGATTACAGCCTCGAGTCTTCTTGGGTAGGACGCTACAAGCTTGGCACACCTGTATTTGGGGAGTTTCACCCATTCTTCTCTGCAGATCCTCTCAAGCTCTGTCAGGTTGGATGGGGAGCGTCGCTGCACAGCTATTTTCAGTTCTCTCCAGAGATGTTCGATCGGGTTCAAGTCCGGGCTCTGGCTGGGCCACTCAAGGACATTCAGAGACTTGTCCCGAAGCCACTCCTGCATTGTCTTGGCAGGGTGCTTAGGGTTGTTGTCCTGTTAGAAGGTGAAACTTCGCCCCAGTCTGAGGTCCTGAGCGCTCTGGAGCAGGTTTTCATCAATGATCTCTCTGTACTTTGCTCCGTTCAGCTTTCCCTCTCCCAGTCCCTGCCGCTAAAAAACATCCCCACAGCATGATACTGCCTCCACCATGCTTCACCGTAGGGATGGTGCCAGGTTTCCTCCAGATGTGACTCTTGGCATTCAGGCCAAAGTGTTCAATCTTGGTTTCATCAGACCAGAGAATCTTCTCTCATGGTCTGAGAGTCCTTTAGGTACCTTTTGGCAAACTCCAAGAGGGCTGTCATGTGCCTTTTACTAAGGAGTGGCTTCCGTCTGGCCACTCTACTATAAAGACCTTATTGGTGGAGTGCTGCAGAGATGGTTGTCCTTCTGGAAAGTTCTCCCATCTCCACAGAGGAACTCCCTGACAAGGCCCTTCTCCCCTGATTTCTCAGTTTGGCCGGGCGGTCAGCTCTAGAAAGAGTCTTAGTGGTTCCAAACTTCTTCCATTTAAGAATGATGGAGGCTACTGTGTTCTTGGGGACCTTCAATGCTGCAGAAATCTGTTGGTACAATTCCCCAGATCTGTGCCTCGACACAATCCTGTCTCAGTACTCTACAGACAATTCCTTCGACCTCATGGCTTGTTTTTTGCTCTGACATGCACTGTCAACATTTCTAAAAACCTGTTTTCTCTTTGTCATTATGGGGTATTGTATGTAGATTGATGAGGATTTTTATTTATTTAACCTATTTTAGAATAAGGCTGTAACATAACAAAATGTGGAAAAATACTTTCCGAATGCACTGTATAGCCTGGGCCAGAGGTTTGGAGGTGGCCCTTGGGGCTTTCAGGTGAGTGAGAGAATGAGAGAATAGAAATGGTGAATTACAATGGTAAATTACCATATTTCTAGAAGGTGTTTCGACTTGTATTCAGTTGACATAACCTACCTCAATACAGCTGTATGTGTGTGTGTGTGCGTGTGTACCCCGCTTCCCTCACATGTTTATCTCAATTAACAAGCAGGTGTGTTCACGGTAACACTGATTTGACCCGTCATCGTCACCTACCCCTCCCCTCTCGTTCCTTGGGAGAATTACCACTCCGGTGGTGCTACATTACCTTTTGTATCCCTCCGCCGGAGGACTGGTGCACAGAGGCAAACACACCCGGTCAATGTGACATTCAGGGCCTGTTTAACAAGAGGCAGTGCGCTAGGTCTCCATTGAAACAAGGCTTTATTTGTTCTAACACTCAACGGGCCCACTTCGGTATCGAATTCAATTGGTTTTGATCATCTTTGAGGTACATTATACATATCTGCTATACCTGTGTCCCTCAGTGATGTCTTCACAAAAGGACTGGGTTAAATGCAGATTTGGAGTTGTATTATTAATGACGGAGGTGTATTCTAGGTGTAGGTGTGTAGTACCTCCCGAGGCCAAGGTGGCTAGAGTACGTGTCGGTCTTAGAGAACATGTCCCTTCGCTCTACCCCTACAGTCTCTTACCCCCTCCCCACGCTGAAATGTCAACCCCCGTGAGGACGTAAGCTGTTGAAACGCATCGGTGCTGGATATAGCTGAATATGTGTGACGGGGAGAGAGATGGATAGAGAAGGTGAAAGAGAAAGGGAGGGAGGGAGGGAGGGAGGTTGGGAGGAGGGAGAGAAATCAAAGGCAGCGCGTGATTCATTGTTCGTTAAGGACGGATGATAAAAGATAAAACATCTAGGTTATTACATTATGAATAAATGTACATCAAAGCCCCTATAGAACACTGTAGAGCCCTGCAAATTGACCACCCGCCAACGTGCCTGGTGAAATACACATTCTTACCTAAATCTACACGCATTTGGCGGGTGGCAGGTGTTCTTTTTATGACCTGATTCCCACGCATAATAGAGAGACCTGATCGTACTGTACACAAATGTAAGCAAGGTTTGAAATGATTATGTTCTAATCAAATATTATATTTGTTTAGGCTTCTTGCAGTCAATTTGCAGTCTACAAATTATTTGTAATTATCTTCCGGCCCCCTGACCATTCCGCTCAATAAAAAATCGACCTGCGGCTGAATCTAGTTGATGATCCCTGGTCTAAAGCCTATCATCCCAAAGTCCCTTCCTATGTTAGTTGCTCCTATCATAACTGTTTAATCATTTCCATAACGAAAGGGAACATATTCCTCCATGACAAGCACTTCCTGGTGGAAATGACACATGCCTGCATACATAATAAGGCTGATTTGCATCTAATTTGCATACAAGCTTCTCCCAGCCTATCTGCTACACCGCAAATGTGTTCAGCGGCTGATTAGCAGATTCCACCGAGAATCCACCTACAAGCGCTCTGTAATGAAACGCAGCTCATTCTGGGTGTGTAGACAACTAGACATTTCCCTACAAATCTCTTCGTTCCAAGTCCAATATGTTTAGGGAGATGAGGGGAACAGTGGAAGGTCCCCAAGCTCCATTAGTGCTGCTGGGGAGGAGTCATACAGCTGATTAGCCAAGTAGTGACCTTTCACACTGCAAGCAAAGCAGTGCTTGCGTTGAGACTGAATTGAATTATTGTGTTTATTGTGAATTAAGACGTATTTTTGTTGCGAAACACGCTCAAACGTGCTACTGTAGCTTTTAAGGATATTTTCAAAACATGGGAATACTGTTTGTAGTCATAGGACTAAATAGGAATCGAAGACAAAGTAATTCTCCCTCCAACACCAAACTATGTAGGATGTACACAAACCCCAGCGAGAGTTCTTTCGTTTTTAACTGAAAAAGTTTCACAGGTAGAAAAATAAATATGTTTCTTAGGAACCTTCATGGGAGGTCAATCTCCCGAGTTGCGCAGTGGTCTAAGGCACTGCATCGCAGTGCTAGCTGTGCCACTAGAGATCCTGGTTCGAATCCAGGCTCTGTCGTAGCCGGCCGCGACCGGGAGACCCATGGGGCGGCGCACAATTGGCCCCGCGTCGTCCAGGGTAAGGGAGGGAATGGCTGGCAGGGATGTAGCTCAGTTGGTAGAGCATGGCATTTGCAATGCCAGGGTTGTGGGTTCAATTCCCACGGGGGGTATGAACTAACTGTAAGTCGCTCTGGATAAGAGCGTCTGCTAAAATGACTAAAATGTAATGCGTAAGTAGGAAGTGAAACCCCCCCCCTGAATCTTTGAAGGTATGACCAGGCCTGCTGAACAGAGCAGACTTGGCGAGTGACAAGGCCTGCAAAAATGTGTTGTAAAATGATGAGAGGCATGTATTCTGATGAGTGTTGCCTGTGATGTCTGTTGATGTCCCCCCCCCCCCCCCCCGTTGGTTTCACCTTCCGTCTCCAGTTCTAATCCCCCCCTTCTATGTTCAATGGACGTCCAAAAGCACCCCTCCCTATCTCCTTCACCCCAATTGTTCCGTGACCCTTAGTGCTGCACAGTGGTTTGAAAGGGAGACACGGGTGCCCTCAGTGACTCCTTTAGAACCAACAGGCTCTCCCAAAAGAAGCAACTAACCTACACCCTCGCACCACCCCGCTATCCCCCACCTCTACACCAATGCTTCCAGCACCCAGTCTGAACTGGTCCCCCCAGCACCAGAGGGTGCACGCTCGCCCTCCAACCCTCCCCCCCTCTCCCCCCCCCCCCACCCCACGCATGCCAGTTGTGATGTGGTGTCACCCAAAAAAAGAGAAGAGGGCTGAGGGAACGCTAGAAGGAGGCCAGTCTTATAACATTTGATGCTGTCTCTGGCTGTTCTTATAACATTTGATGCTGTCTCTGGCTGTTTTCTAAACTAGGTGTCAATTCACAACAGGCTTCATACGTACCAGCTCAGCAGCAGCGGGAGCTTGCCCCGGACCCCCGAGAGTATTGGAGCCCTTCTTAACCACCGGGGGGAGCTCTTCCAGCAGCCACAGCTTCAGTCAGCTGCCGGCACCCCCCTCCACCACCTGCAGCAGCTCCAGCCAATCAGCATGGGCGACCTTCGGCCCGACACGCTCATCCAGTGCCAGCAGATTGTCAAGGTGATCGTCCTGGACAACAGTGGCCATGGCCGCGTGGAGGCCTTCCTCAGCCACACCCCCACCCACTCCCATCATCATCACCATGGCCACCACCTCCAGGTGGTCCGATCGGCCGCCTCCACTCCTGTGAGGTCGCCAGAGACCAAGGACGGTCACCAACCCCCCTTGCCCCCTCCTCCTCCCCCCTACAACCACCCCCACCAGTACATCCCCCCTGCGGACCCCCGCCTCAGCCT
This sequence comes from Coregonus lavaretus, assembly GCF_964263955.1. Classification (NCBI taxonomy): domain Eukaryota; kingdom Metazoa; phylum Chordata; class Actinopteri; order Salmoniformes; family Salmonidae; genus Coregonus; species Coregonus lavaretus. The sequence continues at coordinate 48,703,207 of NC_139992.1, read as the reverse complement.
CCAGAGGACCCCCAGTGGCTCTCGAAGCCTGCTGTAAATAAGAGACCAATGAACCAATGACCACCCCTCACCCACCTGACCTCACCCCAACCTCACCCCTCACCCACCCAGCCTCAGCCCCACCCACCCCGACCACGTCACTAACAGAACATATGTACATGTTATACATACAGAGACAGAGCTATAAAAAAAAAGATAAACACATCTATATGCATATATTTAAGGAAATAACGACAAAAGATGAATCGAGGTAAAGATTTAAAAAGAGATGATGATGTGGAGTAACGTCACGAGAATAATCCAAGTGAAAAAGAAGACTTGATTCCATGTGTATTTTGAAATATTATGTAGTTTTAACACATTTCTATAACAGTTTTGTCAGTTTTAACTCTTTAAATCTAGATAATATAATTGGTTTCTTTAGTTTTCTGGATGGATCTTTAGTAGTTAACAAGGAAGGACGTAGTACAAAATCCAGCACCAACCAACTACATTCAGATGGATTCCACAGACTATGTGACTGTCTTGGAGAGTCACTCCGAGATTTAACTTAATCTAAGAACGACTTTTGTTCACTTTTACCATTCATATCCTAACCTTATCTCTACTATGTGTGTGTGCATTTGATTGACAATGACTGAACAATGTGCCAAAATGACGGAATTCTCCACCAAACGGACTACTTTGTACTCGACTAGAAGAAAACTAGAAGAACTCAGAATAGCTGTCTCCTCACTCTGACCTCGAGGAGTAGCCTACATAGAAAAAGAATTACAGCTAGCGATATTTCAGCGCAACCTGTCTCCTTGTTTGCAATGTGGTTGATTTATTCATTGAGATGGGAGACTTCTCTTTCTCTCTCTCTCTCTCTCTCTCTCGCTCTCTCTCTCTGTCTCTCACCCCCTCTCTCTCTCTCTCTCTACCCCTCTCTCTCTCTCGCTCTCCCTCTCTCTTTCTCTCTCTCCCCCTCTCTCCCCCTCTCTTTCTCCCTGTCTCCCTCTCTCCCCCCTCTCCCCCCCCCTCTCTCTCTCTCTCTCTCTCTCTCTCTCTCTCTCTCTCTCTCTCTCTCTCTCTCTCTCTCTCTCTCTCTCTCTCTCTCTCTTTCTCTCTCTGTGTTCTGAAAAGGTGTGTTATTTGTCACTCTCTGTGGTGTTGTTTTTCCTTCTTTTCTATTGTCAGGAAACTCACTTCCACTGTCACCCTCCACAGGTCCCCCGTTCAGTTACTGTAGCTAAGGATGATGGGATATGAAGACAAGGCAACCAATCAGAAGGATTACTGCCAAACCAAAAGCCAATAACAGCCCAGGAAATAAGCTCCTTTATTTGCTGTCGTCATTGTTATATTCAGCTCAGGAATTCTTGACGTAAATGATCTGGAATGGTTTAGATTGCACATTTATTGTATGCATGTGCTGTTATGCTGAGAGCATAACCAGGACGAGGAATAACTCCAGGCCCTAATCATAGCCAATAAGACTGGCATTTCCCACTATTCGCCCTTTGCCAGTCTGCAGATCTGTCTGCCAATACAATCCAACCTAAATGTTTTCCCAGTGTATTTTGGAGTGCAACACACTCATTATGTTAAACATATGCACTGGATAAACATGAAACTTGTAATTTCTCATTGCTGCTTCTTCTGTGTATCCCAGATAGCCTTTTGATTGGACTGTTTTAAAAGCTTTGCGCTCCAATCTCCACATCACTCCCATAACAGCACTCAAATGTTTTATCTGTTATTTGCTCATCTGTATTGAAGGGGACAAGAATAATCTTTATCTTTCGCTTTTCGCTCGGCTTAGTTTGTTAAATATCACGTTGGGGTGTCGGAGAGGACGACCGAGTTATCTCCATCCACGTAAATGCTAAGGTCAACAAAATGTAATTTATCTGAAATAGTTAATCGACTGCTCTGGTCTGAATGTGCCCATGTTTAAAACATGAGCTCCATCAGGTGGTGTGGAATATGTATTCGGCTGGCCCTCCTGGCCTCCTCTCATCCGGCCCTGCCGTTATTTCAGATAATTACCAACCTGCTGTGTGGAGGTCTCGTCTCATCTCCAATCTCAGTCTACTTCATCTGTGAGGAGCGAGCCTCTGGAAAAACAATCTATTGCACCACGCTGCTGTGGGGGCTGAGAGGTTGACTGTGGTGTGTGTGTGTGTGTGTGTATGTGGTGTGTGTGTCTGTGATATACCAAATGTGATATGTCTCCCATATCTCCTTTGTATGTGTGTGTGTGTGGAGATTGCCCCATGCCCACCTCAGCATCGTGACTCATGCTCGCCAAGCCAAGAGGAGATCTCACACTCTCTCTCCCTTTTTCTCTCTTTGTTTCAATCGACAAAAGGCTCTGTTATATTAACTGCTGAAGGGTGTATAAAACAGGGTTACATATTTCAAATACTTCACTGTGGGTGCGTCCCAAATAGCGCCCTGTTCCCTACATAGGTCACTACGTTTGACCAGAACCCTATAGGCCCTGGTCAGAATTAGTGCACAATAAAGGGAATTGGGTGCCATTTGGGACGCACTCTGTATGTCTCTTTAGGGTTTAACAGCCTACGGCAAACCAGAGAGTTGTGTCTGTATCCATTTCACACTCTAAGAACAAGGTCATCTGTTCCTTTCGTCGTTGTCAATTCACCATGTGGAGCGAATGTGATTCTTCAACCTGGCATAACATTGGTTTTGTATGTGTAGGAGGCCTATTGATACTGTGATACATGCGTTCCCTTCAAAGTCAAGTTTGTTGTGCATGACTGAAGTTGACAGAGTGCAGCACGGGGGATAAAGATGTCATTATTCTGTCTTGTCCGTTCACCCACAATGCATCAGAATGTGAGAAGCCTATCATTGTTTTGTGGGTAAAAATGTGACTGTCTCCCACGAATGGAGTCTCATGCAGCAAAAATGAGGTTTATTGGAATTGATTGAATTGATTGAATGCTATTGTAAGATGCATTGAAATTGAATGCTACTGTAAGTTATTTCAAATGACTAACCTTTTTCTTTGGATAAAGATGAAAGGGCTATGTGATGCTAAAAATGCACTGCTGTCGATTCGGGTGACGCGTGGAACTCTTATCTTCTGGTGGTTTTCTGTCACCTATGTTGTTCTGTTGTCACACAATGAGGAAGGGGACGTTTTAGGAGGACGGACTTGTTGAATTTGGGCATAGGTTTCAACCATCACCTCCCTCGGTTGGCTTTGAATCCCTCTTTACCTGTCTTCTGTTCTGCAGTACTGTACAGTTGAAGTCGGAAGTTTACAAACACCTTAGCCAAGTACATTTAAACTCAGTTTTTCACAGTTCCTGACATTTAATCCTAGTAAAAATTCCCTGTTTTAGGTCAGTTAGGATCACCACTTTATTTTAAGAATGTGAAATGTCATAATAATAGTAGAGAGAATTATTTATTTCAGCTTTTATTTCTTTCACCACATTCCCAGTGGGTCACAAGTTTACATACACTCAATTAGTATTTGGTAGCATTGCCTTTAGACTGTTTAACTTGGGTCAAACGTTTCGGGTAGCCTTCCACAAGCTTCCAACAATAAGTTGGGTGAATTTTGGCCCATTCCTCCTGACATAGCTGGTGTAACTGAGTCAGGTTTGTAGGCCTCCTTGCTCATACACGCTTTTTCAGTTCTTCCCACAAATGTTCTATAGGATTGAGGTCAGGGCTTTATGATGGCCACTCCAATACCTTGACCTTGTTGTCCTTAAGCCATTTTGCCACAACTTTGGAAGCATGCTTGGGGTCATTGTCCATTTGGAAGACCCATTTGCGACCATGCTTTAACTTCCTGACTGATGTCTTGAGATGTTTCAATATATCCACATAATTTTCCTTCCTCATGATGCCATCTATTTTGTGAAGTGCACCAGCCCCTCCTGCAGCAAAGCACCCCCACAGCATGATGCTGCCACCCCTGTGCTTCACAGTTGGGATGGTGTTATTCGGCTTGCAAGTGTTCCCCTTTTTCCTCCAAACATAACGATGGTCATTATGGCCGAACAGTTCTATTTTTGTTTCATCAGACCAGAGGACAATTCTCCAAAAAGTACGATCTTTGTCCCCATGTGCAGTTGCAAACCGTAGTCTGGCATTTTTATGGCGGTTTTGGAGCAGTGGCTTCTTCCTTGCTGAGCGGCCTTTCAGGTTATGTCGATATAGGACTTGTTTTACTGTGGATATAGATACTTTTGTACCTGTTTCCTCCAGCATCTTCACAAGGTCCTTTGCTGTTGTTCTGGGATTTATTTGCACTTTTCGCACCAAAGTACGTTCATCTCTAGGAGACAGAACGCGTCGCCTTCCTGAGCGGTATGACGGCTGTGTGGTCCCATGATGTTTATACTTGCGTACTATTGTTTGTACAGATGAACGTGGTACCTTCAGGCGTTTGGAAATTGCTCCCAATAATGAACCAGACTTGTGGAGGTCTTGGCTGATTTCTTTTGATTTTCCAATGATGTCAAGCAAAGAGGCACTGTGTAATGTAAACTTCCAACTTCAACTGTATATCAACATGCTATTAAAGATGGTTTCAGTCTATTCACCATACTGGATGTCTCCTGTCTTCTGTTCTGCAGTATATCAACATGCTATTAATAATAATATGCAATTTAGCAGACGCTTTTATCCAAAGCGACTTACAGTCATGTGCGCACACATTTTTACGTATGGGCAGTCTCGGGGATCGAACCCACTACCCTGGCGTTACAAGCTCCATGCTCTACCAATTGAGCTACAGAGGACCACGACTATTAAAGTTGGTTTCAGTCTATTCACCATACTGAATGTCTCCTGTCTTCTGTTCAGCAGTATATCAACATGCTATTAAAGATGGTTTCAGTCTATTCACCATAGTGGATGTCTCCTGTTCTTTCCCTCTATTGCGCAGTATGTCTGGGTGTACACACAACTTTCTATCACACTGTATCGGAATCTGTTAAGAGAATTTCTATCTCTAATTCAACCTAAGCTTGAATCATTACCAGAGGTTGTAAGGCTCTGGTTATAATCATAAATGATTCAAGGTCCACAACCAGCAAGAATGATCTGTATTTTTATTCATGGAGAGCTCTCGCGCCAAAACCCATACCCTCCTGTTTTATACCTCTTGACACACAAAGGCACTTTGCTCCGCCCACCTTTAGGAGGCTTTCTTAAACAGTTTCCAACTTTCTCCTTCACCCTGGAATGTTTAGTCCCGCCCCCCTCTGTTAGTGGGTTGATAATTCTAACACAGTTTACACATTTATACTGTATTTGGGGTGAAATCCTTTAGTCATTATTCTTAAAATACAAATTAATCTAACAGAATCAGAATCACCTTTATTCGCAAAGTACATTTACACATACCCAGAATGTGCCTTAGTGAGAAGGTGCTGCCAGCAATAGACAATATCCAAACTGAATACAGACACAAGATCACATAGTAGACATCATACAGAATATACAATATCGGAACAGTAAACCTAAAACTCTGGAGTATAGGCTGATTACATTGGGAATATACCATTTACAGAGGGGATATATCTATATAAGCAGAGGGAGGGATGCTGCCGTGGTGAATAAATACTGTGCATTTACCGTGTTGTGCAGAGGTGTGCATAGTTCAAATGCAGTATAGTGCAGATTAGTATTTTGAGGTCAATGATGACAAAGTGCAGTAATCGGCCCAATGCAAAGTCACTTAATCACTCTGAGCCCGATGGCCGGTTGGTGAGGGCCACAGCATGGGGGAAGAAACTGTTCTGGTGGGGGGCAGTTTTGGTCATGATTGACCTAAACCGTCTGCCAGAGGGGAGTCTTTGAAAGATGGGGTGTCCGGGGCGGGCAGGGTTGGCGATGATCTTACCTGCACTCTTCCTTGTCCTGAAGGCGTGCAGGTCCTTGATGGATAGCAAGTGACAGACGATGACCTTCTCCGATGCGCTGCAGTTTGCGCGTGCAGCGGTCAGACACAGACCCAAACCAGACGGGATAGAAGAGGTGAGGATGATGGATGTGTAGAACCGAACCAGAATTGTCAGATATAGTTTGAGTTTCCTCAGCTGCCGCAGTATGTGAGTAGGTATACTACACACAATTTCTATTCAACTGTATGTGAGTGACTATAATACACAAAATGTTCTAGTACTGTAAAATAAACCTCCAGTTCACTAGTTGAGTCTGAGAGATTTTCCTGACAACATGACCTGACCAGGAAAATCTAAGCAAATCAATTTTTATTTACATTTACATTTACATTCTAGTAATTTAGCAGGCGCTCTTATCCAGAGCGACTTACAGTAAGTGAGTGCATACATTTTTTCATACTGGCCCCCCGTGGGAAACCTGCACAGGATCGGTACATCCGAACATCACACCTGCGGGACAGGTACAGGATGGCAACAACAACTGCCCGAGTTACACCAGGAACGCACAATCCCTCCATCAGTGCTCAGACTGTCCGCAATAAGCTGAGAGAGGCTGGACTGAGGGCTTGTAGGCCTGTTGTAAGGCAGGTCCTCACCAGACATCACCGGCAACAACGTCACCTATGGGCACAAACCTACCGTCGCTGGACCAGACAGGACTGGCATAAAGTGCTCTTCACTGATGAGTCACGGTTTTGTCTCACCAGGGGTGATGGTCGGATTCGCGTTTATCGTCGATTGAATGAGCGTTACAGCGAGGCCTGTACTCTGGAGCGGGATCGATTTGGAGGTGGAGGGTCCGTCATGGTCTGGGGCGGTGTGTCACAGCATCATCGGACTGAGCTTGTTGTCATTGCAGGCAATCTCAACGCTGTACGTTACAGGGAAGACATCCTCCTGCCTCATGTGGTACCCTTCCTGCAGGCTCATCCTGACATGACCATCCAGCATGACAATGCCACCAGCCATACTGCTCGTTCTGTGCGTGATTTCCTGCAAGACAGGAATGTCAGTGTTCTGCCATGGCCAGCGAAGAGCCAGGATCTCAATCCCATTGAGCACATCTGGGACCTGTTGGATCGGAGGGTGAGGGCTAGGGCCATTCCCCCCAGAAATGTCCGGGAACTTGCAGGTGCCTTGGTGGAAGAGTGGGGTAACATCTCACAGCAAGAACTGGCAAATCTGGTGCAGTCCATGAGGAGGAGATGCACTGCAGTACTTAATGCAGCTGGTGGCCACACCAGATACTTACTGTTACTTTTGATTTTGACCCCCCCTTTGTTCAGGGACACATTATTCAATTTATGTTAGTCACATGTCTGTGGAACTTGTTCAGTTTATGTCTCAGTTGTTGAATCTTGTTATTTTAAAATATTTACACATGTTGAAAATAAACGCAGTTGACAGTGAGAGGACGTTTCTTTTTTTGCTGAGTTTATATATATAAACTTTACAATAGTTCAAAAGTACACAACTTCAGTCAATAGGTGTCACGGTCGTTGAAGAACGGGTCAGACCAAGGCGCAGCGTGAAATGCATACATGATTATTGAACTGAATAAACATACAAAACAACAAAAGGCAACGAAACGTGACGTTGGAAGGCTATACACTAACAAGCTGTTACGTGAATTATTTAACAAACTATTTTAGTGTCTCTGTGCGTCTCCCAAAAGGTTGTAAGTCTTTTGGGATTTAAGTAACGCCCAGAGTCCCTGTCTGCATGGTCAGAGATATTTATTCATTGAGAATTCTGCCATCACAATTTCAGAGTCCATCTTTTATACTCATACGTCATACAAAAAGAAATCCCTTCCCTCTGTAGGCGGGCTGTAGTTTTCCACTCTAAAACTGCTCTACTGACCTTCAGTTCACACACACACACATATACACACATGCATACACACATACATACACACACACACACACACATATCCTACTCCCTGCTTTACTCAGTTATTGCCGTTCTCACAATATTCTGCACCATGTTTTCATAAGTTTCTCCCCTCCCTAAATTGGGAGGCCTCTTTATCTTAGTTTCTCAGTTGTCTTTGTTGTCTGGCCTGACTCTTACTCACATTGCTAAATAATGGCTCAATGCCATAGCCTTTACTGGTCCTACACTCACACATTATACACAGTTTCAGGGTGTAATAATTAGTCATTAATAATTAATCTATCACAAGCCCAAACTCACCGAACACAAACAAGATCCCCCAACACAGGCAGGAAAACTGGCTGCCTAAGTATGATCCCCAATCAGAGACAACGAGCGACAGCTGCCTCTGATTGGGAATCACACCCGGCCAAACATAGAAATGCAAACATAGAATGTCATCATAGAAAACACACACGATATACACACCCTGACCAAACTAACTAGAGTTCTATAGGTCAGGGTGTGACAGTACCCCCCCCCCCCCCCCCCCCCCCCCCCCCAAAGGTGCGGACTCCGGCCGCACAAACCTGACTTAACAGGGGAGGGTCTGGGTGGGCTTCCAGCCTCGGTGGCGGCTCTGGCTCCGGCTGTGACGTCTCCTCCCTTACTGACTCCGCGTTGCACCCCTGGACCGGTCTGGACCTCAACGCGGAGCTTCCCCTCTCAGTCCTCCCACGATGCACCGATCCCTGTCTGGACCCTGGTGTGGGAGACTCCGAACCTAGAGAGGGGCTGATGTCTGGACCCGGAGTGGAGCCGCTGACCGGAGCTGAACTGGACACCGGTGGAACGGACTGCTCTAGCTCCGGAGTGGAGCCGCTGACCGGAGCTGGACTGGACCCCGGTGGAGCGGACTGCTCTGGCTCCGGAGTGGAGCCGCTGACCGGAGCTGGACTGGGCACCGGTGGAGTGGACTGCTCAGGCGCCGGAGTGGAGCAACCGACCGGAGCTGGATCAGGCACCGGTGGAGCGGACTGCTCCGGCTCCGGAGTGGAGCCATTGACCGGAGCTGGACTGGGCACCGGTAGAGCGGACTGCTCTTGCTCCGGAGTGGAGCGGGCACGGGCCGTGCCGGATTGGAAACACGCACCACTGGTCTGGTGCGAGGAGCAGGAACGGGCCGGGCTGGACTTGGAACACGCACCACTGGCTTGGTGCGAGGAGCAGGAACGGGCCGGGCCGGACTGGGAACACGCACCACTGGCTTGGTGCGGGGAGCAGGTACGGGCCGTACCGGACTGGCGACACGCACCACTGGCTTGGTGCGGGGAGCAGGCACGGGCCGTACTGGACTGGGAACACGCACCACTGGCTTGGTGCGAGGAGCAGGAACGGGCCGGACTGGGAACACGCACCACTGGTCTGGTGCGAGGAGCAGGAACGGGCCGGGCCGGACTGGGAACACGCACCACTGGTCTGGTGCGAGGAGCAGGAAAGGGCCGGGCCGGACTGGGGACACGCACCACTGGCTTGGTGCGAGGAGCAGTCACGGATCTGGGAACTGACGCTGGAGGTCTACGACTGTACCAGTCCTTTACTCTCCACACCCAATCCTCCTCCAGTGAGGACTCCTCCGGGAGCGCCCACGAGTTAGGGAACAGAAACTCATCGTCGTCGTCTTCCTCCAACTCCTCAGTATAAAACTCTTGTTCCCATGGTCGTAGGGACTCAACCTGGAAACCAACCGGGTGCAGTGGTCGGGGCTCTTCTCTCTCGCTCCCCGACCACCCCTTTAGCCCCCCAAGTGTTTTTTCTTGGGGCTGCCTCTCGGGCTTCCTCCTCGGCCGGCGCCTTCTGTGTTGCCGTTGCTCCTCTCTAACCCGGGCCTCCACTGTCACCTCCCAAGGACGGCGATCCATCCCAGCCTGAATCTCCTCCCATGTCCAAGATCCCTTTCTGTCCAGGATCTCCTCCCATGTCCAGGATGTCTGCTCCTGGGCCCGCTGCTTGGTCCATTTTTGGGGGGATCTTCTGTCACGGTCGTTGAAGAACGGGTCAGACCAAGGCGCAGCGTGAAATGCATACATGTTTATTGAACTGAATAAACATACAAAACAACAAAAGGCAACGAAACGTGATGTCGGAAGGCTATACACTAACAAGCCCAAACTCACCGAACACAAACAAGATCCCCCAACACAGGCAGGAAAACTGGCTGCCTAAGTATGATCCCCAATCAGAGACAACGAGCGACAGCTGCCTCTGATTGGGAATCACACCCGGCCAAACATAGAAATGCAAACATAGAATGTCACCATAGAAAACACACACATGACTGTCACACCCTGACCTATAGAACTCTAGTTAGTTTGGTCAGGGTGTGTATATCATGTGTGTGTTTTCTATGGTGACATTCTATGTTTACATTTCTATGTTTGGCCGGGTGTGATTCCCAATCAGAGGCAGCTGTCGCTCGTTGTCTCTGATTGGGGATCATACTTAGGCAGCCAGTTTTCCTGCCTGTGTTGGGGGATCTTGTTTGTGTTCTGTGTAGGCTTGTATGTGTATAGCCGGAGGACGTCACGTCACGTTGTTTATTGTTTTGTTGTATGTTTATTGAGTAATAAACATGTACGCTTTTCACGCTGCACCTTGGTCTGACCCGTCTCTCAACGTTCGTGACAATTGGATTGAGGTGTGACTAGTTTCTGGTCTGGGGAACATCAAATGTTTTTATGAAACTTTGTGAAGAGCTTTGACCTGTCATATCAAATTACTAGGGTATTCAAACAGGCTCATACAATCTCACATTAAGTTCACAATGCAAAACACTGCATAATAGTAGTTAAAAATTGTAAACAAAATATTTTGTTACAGAATGAGCTATACCGAATTGAGCTATTCAAAATCAGTTAGAAATGTGACTATAATGCATTATCTTAATGATCCAAACATTATTTGGAACATTTGTCAAGGACAACAAAATGTCAGGGACAACATACATTAACCTCAGTTTAAAAACATGTAATGTCATATTAAAAGTAACAATCATGCACACAATACAATTATTCTTACATTGTTTTGTAACAGAGTGCTGAAGGGTAACAAGAGTAGCCTACCTTATTTTTCTCCAACTAGACATTCTAGACACAAGTTCAAAACTAAACTTAGAAATAACTTTATCCATAATACTGAGAGCAAACACTCAAAACAGTTGGCTAAAACCAAACATTTTTAAAAAATGAACAGCAATAACAGAAAACGCCATGGGTTAGTTTATGATGGCATTTGCTTAAGTTAAAAGCAGGTCTGAAATGTTTCCTCCTGCCTTTCTTCTGCTATGTCAAGTCTTTATCGAAGCTTGTTTGCACATAAATGCACATTTCCAGTTTTCCTCCAATTACAATTGCACTTCACTCCAGCATGGAGTGCTTTTAGTGCAATACGAAGAGAATGGTCGTGTCTCAACCCAAGCCCTATATCTAAGACTGTGGACCTATGTGCCAAACACCATTATGTTCTGGTCGATTCAAGTACATATCTATAGCTGTGACATCATATGCACACGTGTCTTGGCCAATCCGGCATAAGATCCTGATCTTCTCCTACAGAAGCATTTTCAACATTGTCACTTCTTCAGTAGGAATTTCATCCCGAGTCCTTTGAGTCCCTTGAGGAACCCACTAGATTCAGGGTTTGAGGCCAGATATTCTGCAGCTCTAAATTCAAAAAGCCCTTTGCCCCCTCCCTTGCGCAGCTCCTTGTCGTGGATGAAGCCGGCGAACATCTGTGTGTCCATGAAGAGTTGCAGGAACAGCGGGAGGGGTGGGACTTGCGGAAGCTCTCCCTCTGGAGCTCCCGAGCCCGGCTGGCACTGCTCTCGCCAATGTGGAGGGAGTAGTGGCCCACCAGCTCTACAAAGAAATGCACAAAGGCCTCCGACACCAGGGAGCTCAGCCCACACTGCTGGCCTCCTGTGCAGTCTCCTTCATCTTGCCGCAGTATCTGCTCTCTCTCCTCCAGGATCTGCAGCAGTGCAGCCTGAAGCTTACTTGGCAAGATACAGTCCTCATCACCAAGCTGTTTGACAAACTTGTCCGTGCATAAATCCACAATAAGCACCTCCTCTATGGGCAGCTCCAGAAGCTCGGGCAGGCAGGGCGCCAGTGCCCCCATGAGGAAGGGAGTGGGAGAGCAGCTAATGTCCAGCATGCTAGCGGGCAGCACGGGCACAAATGTATGCTGCCAGGTGAACGGGTAGAGCAGCGCCAGCGCGGCATGGCCACAACGAGACAGCACGCTGAGTTTGTCAGCAATGAAGATGACCCTCCTCTCCAGTAGCAGAGAGGCAAACACCTGTAGGAGTCTCCCAACGCTCAGGCACTGCAGCAGGCTCTCAAAGTCCACGTGCGCCAGCCTTGAGTCTACCGGCCGATACAGCGTCAGCACCTCATTTCCTGAGCCTGCGAGGAAGCTCTTGAGTGTGATGGTGCATCCAGGGGCGGGAAAAGGAGCCTCCATGACGCTATGCATGAAGGGGGACACTAGGGCTGGACAGATCTCCCTGCACCTCTCTACCTCCTCCAAGATCTTAGCAAACAGGTTGTAGCAGCCCATCCTGCTTACAATACAGTTAACTTCTTTTCCCCTTTCCGCTTGGCAGGATCTTACGACAGTAACAAAACCACCGGCTGCCATCCTCTCCCGTCAAGACAAAAGAGAAGGTTTCACTGTGAAGGTCTCCAGAAGGCCGCCAGTCCTGAGAGTCTGGGAAGCAGAACTTGGGAATGGCCTTCAGCCGGTCTTCTGCTTCACGGGAGTGACAAGAAGACTTCTCAAACTTGTTGGGAAACTGTTGCATGATCTCAGGGGAGTAGTTGTTTCCTGAGAAATGCTTGGGTAAGGCAGGTCTAGGGGGGGGGCTTCTGTAGGGGAGGGTGGTGTCGCTGCCAGCGAGGGTTCTGTCTCTGTGTCATGGTCCAGGGTTGGGGACGCCCGATGGGGAGACACATAGTAGGAGACGGCTTGACATCCTCATATGGGTTGTCTCTGGTCAGTGGTTCAGAGATAATGTCCTCATAAATGTTGTCGTCAGAGAAGGCGTGGTATAGGCCAGAGCGCTTGGCCTCACTTCCCAGTGTGTCCTGCTGCTCTGTCAACCGCACCACATCCTCAAACTCAAATGACTTCCTGCTATTTTTGTGTCTGGAAAACCCATTGCCACGGCTGACAGGACACAGGGGTGGTGGAGATCTAGGTGGGTGGGTTATGCCGTTGCTCTTGGTGTTGGACCCAGTGTGCTGGGGTGCTGTCTGCTCCTTGATACTGAAACGTCTGTTGTGGTTTCAGTGGCAGGTGAGTCACTGGACCAACAGCACTCTGAAGCTCTGCTGAGGTATTTCTTCCCTTCTCCCAGAACAACTAATCTCCCTCCAGCCTCCGCCAGAAGCTTCTTGAGGTGTAGAAATTCCCTGGGGGCAGGCTCTCTCCATGGTCATCCACTGACAGAGGTAGGGGTTTGGTCAACTTAACTTCCAACACACCACCCAACTTCAGTTCGCCATTGGTGGTGATGATCCTTTCTACTTGGAAGATGTTTGTAGTGTCTGTTGTAAGAGTTTGCGAAGGCGCTGTAAATGGCTTGGACTCTGATATTGCAGTTGAAGTCTTACTGAAACAGGAGTGATTCTGAGGGGGATCCGACTTTCTGCTGATGCCTGTGTGTATGCCCCGTGCTTGTAGGTTTTCCCTGAAATCTAAACCCAGGCTTTTGGCTTTAGAGAGGTTAGCTTTGCCGTGAGGTTCGCCTCTCCTACTGTCACTACATACTCCGTTACCCTGGACATCCTCTGAAAGAGATCGGGATGCAACTGGTGCAAGTGCTTTGACCCTATCAGCCTTCCCACCGCTGTCTGGTTGACAGAGGCCTTCCCACTGAGAGATCTTCTGCTTGATGTTGAGGCCTGGTTTGTGGGTTAGAGGCCTCCCTTGGTCATTGGTTAGAGGCCTCCCTGGGTCCTGGGTTAGAGGCCTCCCTGGGTCGTGGGTTAGAGGCCTCCCTGGGTCCTGGGTTAGAGGCCTCCCTGGGTCGTGGGTTAGAGGCCTCCCTGGGTCGTGGGTTAGAGGCCTCCCTGGGTCCTGGGTTAGAGGCCTCCCTGGGTCCTGGGTTAGAGGCCTCCCTGGGTCCTGGGTTAGAGGCCTCCCTGAGGAGGGTGCCTGTCAGGCCACAGTAGCCTGGCCCCGTCGTTATTTGTCACATGTTCCAAACACAACAGGTGTAGACCTAACAGTGAAATGGTTACTTACAAGCCCTTAACCAACAATGCAGTTTGAAGAAAGAATACCCAAAAAAATCACACACAAAAATAAAAAATAAAATAATACGAAATAAAAGTAACAAATAATGAAAGAGCAGCAGTAAAAAAACAATAGCGAGGCGATATACAGGGGGGTACCGGTACCGAGTCAATGTGTTAGTCGATTTAATAATAGTAATAACAGTAGGGAGGCTATATACAGGGGGTACCGGTACCGAGTCAATGTGCGGGGGCACCGGTTAGTCCAGGTAATTGAGGTAATATGTACATGTAGTTAGAGTTATTAAAGTGACTATGCATAGATAATAAACAGAGAGTAGCAGCAGCGTAAAAGGGGGGGGGGGGGGGGGGGATAGCCATTTGATTAGATGTTCAGGAGTCTTATGGCTTGGGGGTAGAAGCTGTTTAGAAGCCTCTTGGACCTAGACTTGGCGCTCCGGTACCGCTTGCCATGCGGTAGCAGAGAGAACAGTCTATGACTAAGGTGGCTGGAGTCTTTGACAATTTTTAGGGCCTAACACCGCCTGGTATAGAGGTCCAGGATGGAAGGAAGCTTGGCCCCAGTGATGTACTGGGCCGTACGCACTACCCTCTGTAGTGCCTTGCGGACGGAGGCCGAGCAGTTGCCATACCAGGCAGTGATGCAACCAGTCAGGATGCTCCCGATGGTGCAGCTGTAGAACCTTTTGAGGATCTGAGGACCCATGCCAAATCTTTGAGGGGGAAAGGCTTTGTCGTGCCCTCTTCACGACTCTCCTGGTGTGTTTGGACCATGATAGTTTGTTGGTGATGTGGACACAATGGGGGCGTGCTCAGTCCTCTTTTTTTTCCTGTAGTCCACAATCATATCCTCTGTCTTGATAACGTTGAGGGAGAGGTTGTTATCCTGGCACCACACGGCCAGGTCTCTGACCTCCTCCCTATAGGCTGTCTCATCGTTATCGGTGATCAGGCCTACCACTGTTGTGTCGTCGGCAAACTTAATGATGGTGTTGGAGTCGTGCCTGGCCATGCAGTCATGGGTGAACAGGGAGTACAGGAGTGGACTGAGCACGCACACCTGAGGGGCCCCCGTGTTGAGGATCAGTGTGGCAGATGTGTTGTTACCTACCTTTACCACCTGGGGGCGGCCCGTCAGGAAGTCCAGGATCCAGTTGCAGAGGGAGGTGTTTAGTCCCAGGGTCCTTAGCTTAGTGATGAGCTTTGATGGCACTATGGTGTTGAACGCTGAGCTGTAGTCAATTAATATAATTCTCACATAGGTGTTCCTTTTGTCCAGGTGTGAAAGGGCAGTGTGGAGCGCAATAGAGATTGCATCATCTGTGGATCTGTTGGGGCTGTATGCTAATTATGGTGGGTCTAGGGTTTCTGGGATAATTGTGTTGATGTGAGCCATGACTAGCCTTTCAAAGCACTTCATGGCTACAGACGTGAGTGCTACGGGTCAGTAGCCATTTAGGCAGGTTACCTTAGTGTTCTTGGGCAAAGGGACTATGATAGTCTGCTTGAAACATGTTGGTATTACAGACTCAGACAGGGAGAGGTTGAAAATGTCAGTGAAGACACTTGCCAGTTGGTCAGCGCATGCTCGGAGTACACGTCCTGGTAATCCGTCTGGCCCTGCGGCCTTGTGAATGTTGACCTATTTAAAGGTCTTACTCACATCGTCTACAGAGAGCGTGATCACACAGTCGTCCAGAACAGCTGATGCTCTCATGCATGTTTCAGTGTTACTTACCTCAAAGCGAACATATAAGTAATTTAGCTAGTCTGGTAGGCTCGTGTCACTGGGCAGCTCGCGGCTGTTCTTCCCTTTGTAGTCTGTAATGGTTTGCAAGCCCTGCCACATCCGACGAGCGTCAGAGCCGGTGTAGTACGATTAGATCATGTGACAGATCATGTGACACTAAGATTGCACACAGGTGGACTTTATTTAACTAATTATGTGACTTCTGAAGGTAATTGGTTGCACCAGATCTTATGTAGGGGCTTCATAGCATAACACACCACTTTTCCGTTATTCATTTTTTTGACTTTTTTGAAACAAGTTCTTTTTTTAATTTCACTTCACCAATTTGGACTATTTTGTGTATGTCCATTACATGAAATCCAAATAAAAATCCATTTAAATTACAGGTTGTAATGCAACAAAATAGGAAAAATGCCAAGGGGATGAATAATTTTGCAAGGCACTATAGCCTATAACTAGTGCCAATACCCACTGGGCACACACTAGTTGAATCAACATTGTTTCCACATCATTTTAATGACATTACTTTGAACCAACGTGGAATGAATGTTGAATTGACGTCTGTGCCCGGTGGGTCGTTTATTCTGGTCAGGTTTGTAGAGGAGTAACTCCTGGCCCTACTCATAGATACTAACGAGTGGCTTCTCCCACTGTGTCCGTTGTTTTTTGTGTCCCAAACTGTGTCCCATGTTTTAGCAGTACTGGGAAGGAAATATCAGAGCTCTCTGCAGAATTTCGGCTGTTGTGGCTGCCTCACTAATATGCTAGTTATGTAAAAACACTAAATGGCTCTCACAATGCAACAGATAAACAGAGGAGAGATAAACAACTCTCCTCTGAGTGCATGTCTGTTCCATTTGTAGAGATTATTCAAGTTCAAGTGTATTGAACTTTTTGTGTTTTGAGAGACGGTAAACAGCTGGCATATCTGTGAAAAGGGAGGCTAGCATAAAAGAGTTGACACTAAGTTAAATATATTTTTGTGGTTTTGTTTGCTTTTATTGAACTGAAAGAAACAGAGCAATACCCAACCAAATCCCTTCTCATAGTACAGTCGTGGTCAAAGTTTTGAGAATGACACAAGTATTGGTCTTCACAAAGTTTGCTGCTTCAGTGTTTTTAGATATTTTTGTCAGATGTTACTATGACATACTGAAGTATAATTACAAGCATTCCATAAGTGTCAATGGCTTTTTTTGACAATTACATTAAGTTTATGCAAAGAGTCAATATTTGCAGTATTGACCCTTCTTTTTCAAGACCTCTGCAATCCACCCTGGCATGCTGTCAATTAACTTCTGGGCCACATCCTGACTGATGGCAGCCCATTCTTGCATAATCAATGCTTGGAGTTTGTCAGAATTTGTGGGTTTTTGTTTGTCCACCCGCCTCTTGAGGATTGACCACAAGTTCTCATTTGGATTAAGGTCTGGGGAGCTTCCTGGCCATGGACCCAAAATGTTGATGTTTTGTTCCCCGAGCCACTTAGTTATCACTTTTGCCTTATGGCAAGGTGCTCCATCATGCTGGAAAAGGCATTGTTCGTCACCAAACTGTTCTTGGATGGTTGGGAGAAGTTGCTCTCGGAGGATGTGTTGGTACCATTCTTTATTCATGGCTGTGTTCTTAGGCAAAATTGTGAGTGAGCCCACTCCCTTGGCTGAGAAGCAACCCCACACATGAATGGTCTCAGGATGCTTTACTGTTGGCATGACACAGGACTGATGGTAGCGCTCACCTTGTCTTCTCCGGACAAGCTTTTTTCCGGATGCCCCAAACAATCGGAAAGGGGATTCATCAGAGAAAATGACTTTACCCCAGTACTCAGCAGTCCAATCCCTGTACCTTTTGCAGAATATCAGTCTGTCCCTGATGTTTTTCCTGGAGAGAAGTGGCTTCCTCGCTGCCCTTCTTGACACCAGGCCATCCTCCAAAAGTCTTCGCCTCACTGTGCGTGCAGATGCACTCACACCTGCCTGCTGCCATTCCTGAGCAAGCTCTGCACTGGTGGTGCCCCGATCCCGCAGCTGAATCAACTTTAGGAGACGGTCCTGGCGCTTGCTGGACTTTCTTGGGCGCCCTGAAGCCTTCTTCACAACAATTGAACCTCTTTCCTTGAAGTTCTTGATGATCCGATAAATGGTTGAATTAGGTGCAATCTTACTAGCAGCAATATCCTTGCCTGTGAAGCCCTTTTTGTGCAAAGCAATGATGACGGCACGTGTTTCCTTGCAGGTAACCATGGTTAACAGAGGAAGAACAATGATTTCAAGCACCACCCTCCTTTTAAAGCTTCCAGTCTGTTATTCTAACTCAATCAGCATGATAGAGTGATCTCCAGCCTTGTCCTCGTCAACACTCTCACCTGTGTTAACGAGATAATCACTGACATGATGTCAGCTGGTCCTTTTGTGGCAGGGCTGAAATACAGTGGAGATGTTTTTTGGGGATTACGTTCATTTTCATGGCAAAGAGGGACTTTGCAATTAATTGCAATTCATCTGATCACTCTTCATAACATTCTGGAGTAAATGCAAATTGCCATCATCAAAACTGAGGCAGCAGACTTTATAAAAATTAGTATTTGTGTCATTCTCAAAACTTTTGACCACGACTGTACAATTTTAGCGATGAGAAAAATAGTTTTTTTAACTCATGTCTTGTACCTTTATATAGGGCTACTTCATACAGTACATTATTGAACACGTTTTGTTTCATTTCATTCACTATTACACCATTTGGACTCACAGAATAATATTTACAGTTCAACACTATTGAAAACAAACATACAATATCTTAACATAAGGGCCAGTTATAAACATTTAAGAAATGTTACTATATTGTACAAACCGTTATTTATAGTACAAACTGTTATTATAACTGTTACATCAAACGCTAAACTGGTGAATGCTCCCTCTAATGAATATGTACCGTATACTGCATCATAGAAGAAACAGCCATAAAACATTAAAATAAAAAATATATTTTTCAATGTATTCAGATACTTTATAAAATGCTTTGTATTTGTTCGTAAGCCGAAGTGGGCCACAATGACTTTGCATAGATCATTGTTTGAAGAAGTAGGTGTCACCTTATGAATTGTATACAGCAGCATACAATAGAAGAAGAAAATATTGTATTGTTCAATAATATTGTCCATTATATTATGTGACCATTCAGTTCCAGAGGATACATATGGAATGGATGCATTTTGGCCAGGGCATCTCCCATGATGCCTTTCTCTGTTTGAATATTGGGGTGTATTCATTAGAGCAAGACCGTAGCAAATAGTTGCAAAACGTTTCACAACAGAAATCGTTTACTCCTAACAGAAACAATAGTTTCTATTGGACAAATTCAGGTAGGTCACTCCCCGTTTCAGTCTGTTTGCTTCTGTTGGGTTCCGTTTGGTTAGTTTGGTTCCTAGTGAATACACCCCTGTGTTGACTAGGTGTCCGGCGCATTCAGGAATTCTGGGTGGAAGTTGTCTGTAGGCACAAATCTAGGATCGGTTTACCCTCCCAAAAATCCTCATCTTAACCATTAGCAGGGAAGCACTAAACTGACCTTAGATCAGTGCCCAGGAGTCAACTGTATTCTATTCCCAGTTAGACGGCGGCTTCGCCCACACTTCCTGTGTGTGAATTCTGGTGTGTGACGGCAGCATGTTCCCATGGTGCGCTGGTGGTCATCTTGTGCCAACGCTGTTCAGGACAGACAGGGAACCAGCAATGAGGGATACTTTCAACTACAGTTTAAAGGTGATTTCTCATAATACTTTCAACCAGACCTGGGTTCAAATAGCCTTTGAAATCTTTAAAATATGTTGAGGGTTTCTTTCAGCCCACCTGGAATTCCAGTTGGGTAGTGTTTGCCCATCTTTTGGGACTATTCTATTGGTTTATTGTGCCAGGCAAGCTCAATCATGCACAAATGCCATTTGAACCCAGGTCTCCTTTTGACTACAGAATAAAGGTGATCTTTTCCATTATAATGGGGCTGTTATTTGATATTTGACGTTTCATAGCTAGAGCAATTTATTTATTCTTCTCATGTGTGAAAGAGGTGGAGTGAGGGGGAAAATGGAGAGAGAGGAAGAGGTGTATACAGAGATGAAGGTCGTGTTTGAGAGCATCAATTCTACTCAGTAGCTGATCACCAACTAAGCAGACTGTCTGATCTACAAATCATATTTAAAAGTTATTAAGGATCCAAGGTGATTTGTAGATCAGTCAGTCTACTTAGTCGGTGATCAGAGACTGAGAGTGAGTGAGTGAGCGGACAGAGAGAGAGAGAGAGAGAGAGTGAGGGGACAGAGAGAGAGAGAGACTGAGTAAGAGGACATAGAGAGTGAGGGGCAGAGAGAGAGAGAGTGTGAGGGGACACAGAGATGGGGGGGGGGGGCAGAGAGAGAGGGGGGGCAGAGATGGGGGGGCATAGAGAGGGGGGGCAGAGAGAGAGTGAGAGAGAGAGGGGGGCAGAGAGAGAGAGAGAGAGGGGGGGGGACAGAGAGAGAGAGTCATAGAGGGATATAAAAATAATAATAATAATAATAATAATAATAATTGGATCAGAGTGAGAAAGAGACAGAAGGAGAGAACAACTGAGAGAGGTAGAGATGTCTAGCCAGTCCCCAATCTCTCTCTCTACCCCTTCCCCTTAGCCCCAACCCTCGATATTTGCAGATCTGTATAGTGGAAGCAATATGGTGCAAGCATCTACCTATCCAGACATTACAGACATGCTAATATCGAGGGGTTAGGGCCAAAGGGGAAGGATATGGAGCAATGTGGGATCTGCTGGTTGACTGTGTACCTGTTTGATGCCGCCCTTGGAGGTGCAGAACATGTAGATGACATAGCCCGGCACCAGAACCATGGATGACAGAGACATGACCCAGCCAATCCCCTGCCCCCATGCCGGGTACACGTACTTCCCCAAGGTCAGGGGGGTCATCTCAATGGCACTGAAGGTAAACACTCCCTGCACACACAGAAACATTTACCTCACATTAAAATAGGTGATGCTCCAGGCCGACTGCATCGCAGCCAGATCTCCCAACACCGGCCGGCGAGATAGGACAAGCCGATCTGGCCGGCTGGCCAGGATAAGTTTGGCCGGCTGGCCAGATAGGCCAAGTCAGTCAAATAGGACAAGTCAACCAGATAGGACAAGTCCGACGGCTGGCCAGATAAGACAAGCCGGCCAGATAGGACAAGAGGTTATCCTATCTGGCCAGTCAGATAGGACAAATTGGCCAGGTAAGACAAATCAGCCCGGATAAGTTTGGCCGGCCAGTCAGATAGGACAAGTCAGCCAGACAGGACAAGTCAGTCCGGACAGGTAGGACATGTTCGGCCAGCCGGCCAGATAGCATAAGTTCGGCCAGCCGGCCAGATAAGAGAAGTTCGGCCCTGTTAGTGAGCATTTCTCCTTTGCCAAGATAATCCATTAACCTGACAGGTGTGGCATATCAAGAAGCTGATTAAACAGCATGATCATTACACAGGTGCACCATGTGCTGGGGACAATAAAAGGCCACTCTAAATTGTGCAGTTTTGTCACACAACACAATGCCACAGATGTCTCAAGTTTTAAGGGAGCCTGCTATTGGCATGCTGGCTAAAGGAATGTCCATCAGAGCTGTTGCCAGATAATTGAATGGTAATTTCTCTACCAATGTCGTTTTAGAGAATTTGGCAATATGTCCAACCGGCCTCACAACCGCAGACCACGTGTATGGCGTCGTGAGCAGTTTGCTGATGTCAACGTTGTGAACAGAGTGCCCCATGGTGGCGGTGTGGTGATGGTATGGGCAGGCATAAGCTACGGGCAACGAACACAATTGCATTTTGTCTATGGCAATTTGAATGCACAGAGATACTGATATCCTGAGGCCCATTGTAGGGCAATTCATCAGCCGCCATCACCTCATGTTTCAGCATGATAATGCACAGCCCCATGTCGCAAGGATCTATTCACAATTCCTGGAAGCTGGGAAAAAAACAAAAACATAATGCACAATATAGGAAATCGGATGCCATTTGGGACGCAACCAGTGTTTCTGAGATGCAGGGTTTGGTATGATTTCCCTGGGGATTTAAACACATTGACAACCAATGAGAAGCCTGAATGGAAATGGCAGTTACCAGGCAGATTGCCGGAGTGAAGAACTTCCAGCAGAGTTTCCACCAGCCACAGGGCCGATAGCCGATCATCTCTTCAATGTCCCCATAGAACTTATCAGCTCCTAAGAGAGAGAGAGAGAGAGAGAGAGAGAGAGGAGAGAGTGCATTGAACAAACTACACAAGGTGACGATTTATAGATTATGTCAAGACATCCCAAAAGTTATCTGTAGGCTATATCCCAAGTGGGACTGTTGATGTGATTTCGAGTTAGCTCGGTAGTTAACCTTTGTTGTCTCGGTAGTTAACCTTTGTTGTCTCCGTGTGAGACTTGGATGAGCAATAACTTTTTAAAACTAAATTACGACAAAACTGAGATCATGCTCATGGGCTCTAACTCCCTCATCAAGAAACTGGGTCAATCCACAGGGTTAGTGGAAAATAATTAAGGAAAATATATTTGATAAAGATATGTATATCATGCATTATCATGCTGAAAAATATATTTTCCTTTATTATTTTCCACTAACCCTGTGGATTGACCCAGTTTCAACATATTCAAACTTCAACTGAGTCCTCACACACACCAGACCTTGGGGACCACATCACCCCCACCCTCATCAAACTCCACTGGCTCCTAGTTCAATACAGGATCATCTTTAAATTGCTCATGCTCACCTATAAAGGCACTCAATGGACTGGCGCCCACATACCTTACTGACCTCCTGCACCCTTACACTCCCACCCGGCTCCTCTGACACTGGCCTCATCACCATCTCTCACGCCAGACTCCGCTCCGGTCCATGGGAGACCCGGCTTTTAGCAGTGCAGCTCCCCAACTCTGGAACTCCCTCCCTTTCCATGTCAGAACCTCACAATCCATACACATATTCTAGTCCCACTAAAGACACACCTCTTCACACAGGCTTACCTGGATTCTCTGTTGTCTTAGCTTTTATCCTCTGTCTAGTTCACTTCCCTGGTCAGTCTGTCATCATGTTTAGTGTTCTCCATGGTCAGTCTGGCATCATGTTTAGTGTTCTCCCTGGTCAGTCTGTCATCATGTTTAGTGTTCTCCCTGGTTAGTCTGTCATCATGTTTAGTGTTCTCCATGGTCAGTCTGTCATCATGTTTAGTGTTCTCCCTGGTCAGTCTGTCATCATGTTTAGTGTTCTCCCTGGTCAGTCTGTCATCATGTTTAGTGTTCTCCCTGGTCAGTCTGTCATCATGTTTAGTGTTCTCCATGGTCAGTCTGTTCTTATGTTTAGTGTTCTCTCTGGTCAGTCTGTCATCATGTTTAGTGTTCTCCCTGGTCAGTCTGTCATCATGTTTAGTGTTCTCCATGGTCAGTCTGTTCTTATGTTTAGTGTTCTCCCTGGTCAGTCTGTCATCTGGCAAGTGTCTTCACTGACATTTTTAACATGTCCCTGACTGAGTCTGTAATACCTACATGTTTCAAGCAGACCACCATAGTCCCTGTGCCCAAGAACACTAAGGTAACCTGCCTAAATGACTACTGACCCGTAGCACTCACGTCTGTAGCCATGAAGTGCTTTGAAAGGCTGGCTCACATCAACACCATTATCCCAGAAACCCTAGACCCACTCCAATTTGCATATCTCCCCAACAGATCCACAGATGATGCAATCTCTATTGCACTCTACACTGCCCTTTCCCACCTGGACAAGAGGAACACCTACGTGAGAATGCTATTCATTGACTACAGCTCAGCGTTCAACACCATAGTGCCATCAAAGCTCATCACTAAGCTAAGGACCCTGGGACTAAACACCTCCCTCTGCAACTGGATCCTGGACTTCCTGACGGGCCGCCCCCAGGTGGTAAAGGTAGGTAACAACACATCTGCCACACTGATCCTCAACACGGGGGCCCCTCAGGTGTGCGTGCTCAGTCCCCTCCTGTACTCCCTGTTCACACATGACTGCATGGCCAGGCACGACTCCAACACCATCATTAAGTTTGCCGACGACACAACAGTGGTAGGCCTGATCACCGACAACGATGAGACAGCCTATAGGGAGGAGGTCAGAGACCTGGCCGTGTGGTGCCAGGATAACAACCTCTCCCTCAACGTGATCAAGACAGAGGAGATGATTGTGGACTACAGGAAAAAAAAGAGGACTGAGCACGCCCCCATTCTCATCGACGGGGCTGTAGTGGAACAGGTTGAAAGCTTCAAGTTCCTTAGTGTCCACATCACCAACAAACTATCATGGTCCAAACACACCAAGAGAGTCGTGAAGAGGGCACGACAAAGCCTTTCCACCTCAAAGATTTGGCATGGGTCCTCAGATCCTCAAAAGGATCTACAGCTGCACCATCGAGAGCATCCTGACTGGTTGCATCACCGCCTGCTATGGCAACTGCTCGGGCTCCGACCGTAAGGCACTACAGAGGGTAGTGTGTACGGCCCAGTACATCACTGGGGCCAAGCTTTCTGCCATCCAGGACCTCTATACCAGGCGGTGTCTGTCATCATGTTTAGTGTACTTTTATATACTTACTTATTTTAATATGTGATTGTATTACTTTCTATCCTGCTGATCTTCTTGTAAAGATACTTTGGGGGTCGTGAAAAGCACTTAAAATAAAATGTATTATTATTATTAACTGTAGCAGTACAAATGGATAGTGTTTAAACGGGATGTATGCTTGTAGAAAATAAGAAAAGTGCATACAACGATAGATCCTATATTCTCCTAATAGTATAGAAGCTGACTGTGTCCTACCATAGAACCAGGAAATGGAGACGGTTTCAAAGAAGACAAGGAAGAGGAGGCACATCCCGCTGGCAGAGTAGTAATCAAACAGCTTGAA
This sequence comes from Coregonus lavaretus, assembly GCF_964263955.1. Classification (NCBI taxonomy): domain Eukaryota; kingdom Metazoa; phylum Chordata; class Actinopteri; order Salmoniformes; family Salmonidae; genus Coregonus; species Coregonus lavaretus. The sequence goes on along the minus strand of NC_139992.1, from coordinate 48,678,362 downwards.
GACGTACAGACCACCCTGGGGAAGCATCGCAGCCGTAGAGGCTTGTTAAAAGGCTAAACACACACACACACACACACACAGGCACGCCCTCATACACACACAAATATACACACAAAGACGCATAAACACATTCACTCACACAAACGCTAACCCTAAACATACAGTACATCCACACACACAATCCACACACACATTCACACACACACACACACACACTGTGTTACCTGTGTGATGTTGGAGAAGCCGATGAGGAAGGAGATGAGACAGACGCCAAGGATGAAGACCTTCTTCCTCTTCCTCAGCACCATGGGGAACTCATCCATCAGAGCTGTGATGAAGCCCTCCACAGTACAGAACTACAGGCAGAGCACACAGGTTAACACACACACACACACACACGTTGGTTCACTCAGGTCTTGCACCAGAGACCTCTAACAGGCTCGCTAGCTTCTGCAGGGTCACCTGGACACTCACTTTTTGTGCATTCCGTTGAAAATTGAAATATCAGTGGGAATTCTATGCAACATCTACTCGGTAGCAACAAGCCACTTGTCACATGTCCACCTGCCGTTCTGTTTTCTCTTTGTTCTACTGTAAGGAATTGTAATGTTGGCTTGTCTGTTGTCTGTCTGGTTCCCACTAACACCTCTCTTCCCTTGGTAGTTATCTGGGAGTCACTTGACTCTAGGTGGGATCCTCACCTGGCTGTCCAGCCCCAGCATCATCAGCATGGAGAAGAACAGGATGGCCCACAGGGAGGACATGGGCAGCTGAGTCACAGCCTGGGGGTAGGCCAAGAACGCCAAGCCTGGGCCTAGAGTTAGACACCACCCCAAACACAGTGAGCTAAGTCTGGGCCTAGAGTTACACACCACCCCAAACACAGTGAGCTAAGTCTGGGCCTAGAGTTACACACCACCCCAAACACAGTGAGCTAAGTCTGGGCCTAGAGTTAGACACCACCCCAAACACAGTGAGCTAAGTCTGGGCCTAGAGTTAGACACCACCCCAAACACAGTGAGCTAAGTCTGGGCCTAGAGTTACACATAACAGTACATCAGTGAGCCTCAGCCCACAGTGCATACTCACACTCAAATGGACACAGTACTGCACACCATAATAATTATTGTACCATATGAAATCTCTTCTGTTGAATAAAACGCTTATGTTTTGATGTTCCTGACAAAGTGATATAACTTCAGTCCTCTATTGTATCTTACATGTATCTAAGAAACCAATACTATACTTGGCTTCCTTTTTCAATTGATGAGTTGATTAGGAGCACTATGATCCCTTTTCTCTTATGTCAGAAGAAGTGCTGCTGATTTTCATTCTTCCCCTCTGATCAGGGACTTATTCAGACACTCAGGCAAAAGGTGAGTGGAGTCTGTGGCCAATCAGTGGCATTAATCAATTAAATTACTTTTACTGTATCAAGAAGAAGATACCCAGTGCTAGATTGACACTAAAGGAAACATGTCAAACTCATTCCACAGAGGGCCGAGTGTCTGCAGGTTTTCGCTCCTCCCTTGTACTTGATTGATGAATTAAGGTCACTAATTTGTAAAGACCTCCCCTCACCTGGTTGTCTAGGTCTTAATTGAAAGGAAAAACCAAAAACCCGCAGACACTCGGCCCTCTGTGGAATAAGTTTGACACCCCTGCTGTAGAGTCTGAACATCCTTTATATTTTATTTTGACATTGTCCTTTCCAGCACTGTTCCAGCAACTATGTTGGATGAGTAATTAGACCAGGGCAGTACAGCTCGGGTTGACTCTATAGTGTTAATCAGGAACAGCTGACTCTGATGCCAATAACAGTGAATGCTGCAGTAGGGTGAGTTAACTGTACTGTACCTGAGGCAGCTAGCTCCTGGACAGGCTTCTTGGTGATGTACGACATGAAGCCCACAATGGAGAAGATGACGAAGCCCGCAAACATGCTGGTGAAGGAGTTTATACAGCACACGATGAGGGAGTCCCTGACAGGAGAGAAAAACACAACCCATGTTTGGTATTGGTAAGGAGACAGGACACCATAATGGAACACCACGGAAGACAATAACAAGAAAAGGACAGAACAAATGAAAGCGAGAGGAACGATGGAGTGGAACCCAGAAGTATAGAATCAAAGCAAATAGAATGGTTCCATCATCTAGGTTTTTAACATGTAACAGAAGTCGTTTGATGAGCCTTACCTGAAGATGTGCGTTAGCTCCCTGAGAAAATGCACAGGCTTTAGCTCAGAGGGCTAACAGTCTTGATGCACACATGACAAGAGACCCAGGTTTGAAACCAGTGGGTCACTAACAGGGGCATAAGGCATAAAGGAGAAGCTGTGGGGGTTGCTTACCTGTATACATCGTTGTTGAAGGAGTTGTAACTTCCCAAGGCGATGAGCGAACCCAGACCCAGTCCATAGGAGAAGAAGATCTGAGTGGCAGCGTCCAGCCACACCTGGGAGAGTAGTCAGACAAAAACACACACACACACTCACAAAGACATACCGAAATACACACACACACACACAAAGACATACCGAAACACACACACACTCACAAAGACATACCGAAATACACACACACACACAAAGACATACCGAAACCCACACACACTCACAAAGACATACCGAAATACACACACACACACAAAGACATACCGAAACACACACACACTCACAAAGACATACCGAAATACACACACACACACATTTTTCAAGGACAGTTTTCACATTTCAAGACATTAAACATTTCTTATTTTTCCTGTTGACATTTGAGTGTGTGCCTAGACACATGGTCTGTGAGTGTGTGACTCTTAGGGGCTACCGTACCTCAGACTTGAGGAGTTTGTTGAAGTCGGGGGTGATGTAGAAGAGGATGCCCTCCTTGGCCCCAGGGAGAGTGACCCCACGGAAAAACAGGATAAACAGCATGAAGTAAGGGTACGTGGCGGAGAAATAGACCACCTGAAGAACAGATAGGGTACAAAGAAATAGACCACCTGAAGAACAGATAGGGTAAAAAGAAATAGACCACCTGAAGAACAGATAGGGTACAGAGAAATAGACCACTTGAAGAACAGATAGGGTACAAAGAAATAGACCACCTGAAGAACAGATAGGGGACAAAGAAATAGACCACCTGAATAACAGATAGGGTACAGAGAAATAGATCACCTGAATAACAGATAGGGTACAGAGAAATAGACCACTTGAAGAACAGATAGGGTACAGAGAAATAGACCACCTGAATAACAGACAGGGTACAGAGAAATAGACCACCTGAATAACATAAAGGGTACAGAGAAATAGACCACCTGAATAACAGATAGGGTACAGAGAAATAGACCACCTGAATAACAGATAGGGTACAGAAAAATAGACCACCTGAAGAACAGACATGGTGCATTGGTGAGGAGTGAAAAGGTGGGTAGTTGACTAACTTAAAAAAACTAATTGAGGGTGAACTTCCAGCCTCAATGGTACATGAGCAGACTGAAACATTCACCATTAGGGACTGAAACATTTTAATTCCTGCTCACCTGCCTCACCTTCCTCTCCTGTGCTTTGCGCTTTGTCAAATAATGATTGTGTTTAATTGGTCAATTCCATCAAGGCCAGGGCCTTGGGGGAATAAATTTTCTGCTTTGTGCGGTTGACATTAAATTCCAATTACCCTCGGAGAAGAATATGTAGATGTGTTCTTTGCTCATACATTTATATTCTTAAAAAGTGAGCATTAATTTAACACCCCCCTAACTCAACAAAGTTGTTATTGCATTTGTTTGTTGCCAGGTTACAGTCATGGAAGGTAGCTGTGGCCTGCTGCATATATCAGGGTTGAACTATAGTATATGATGATGCTGAAATGGATTTAGCCATTCTATCAATTGTATTGTGGTTGATGTGTCTTCCAGATGAGGAGAATTTTTCATTAAATACCATGAGTGCCAGAGACAGAGAGAGAGATGGAAACAGAGTCACCCAGACATAAGGAGACAGAAAGAGAGACAGAGACTGTCACGGATGCCGCCGAGGCTGCTCCTCCTCCTTGCTCGGGCAGGCTTCGGCGTTCGTCGTCCCCGGAGTACTAGCTACTACCGCTTGATGTTTTCGATGTTTGTTTTGTCATGTCTAGTGGGTACACCTGTTGCGTATTCTGTATTGATTATGTCACGTATAAGTTCACCTGTTTTATGTTTTGTCTTTGTATGTTATTGTCCGCGTGTCTTGGATGCCTTGTGTCGGTGTTATACTCATTGTGTCATTTTACGCATGTGGTGTTTTTCCCTCCAGTGTTGGAGACGTTTATTTTCGTGCGTATTTCGTGTTCTAGTAAAGTCGTCTTTACTTATCCTCTGTGTCCTGCGCCTGACTCCACCACCGCATACACATCAGCCTCTGACAGAGACAAAAGCATCAAGATGGAAAAAGAGACGGAAAGAGAGAGAGAAAGAGACATGAAAGAAAAGAGAGAAGGAAAAAATAACGAGAGTAGAAATAAGAGCAAGAGGTCTGACCTTCCCTGTCCACTCCACTCCTTTCCAGATAGAGAAGTAGACCAGGATCCAGGACAGGGCCAGAGTTCCAGCCAGGGGCCAGCGCACCTCACCAGGCTCCTCCAGACCACTGGACAGCTGGTGCATGTTCCGCCTGGACGGGACACACACACCGGTCAGTGCAGTCACACACACACTGGTCAGTGCAGTCACACACACACTGGTCAGTGCAGTCACACACACACCGGTCAGTGCAGTCACACACACACTGTTCAGTGCAGTCACACACACCGGTCAGTGCAGTCACACACACACTGTTCAGTGCAGTCAAACACACACTGGTCAGTGCAGTCACACACACACTGGTCAGTGCAGTCACACACACACACCTGGGTCACACAGACACATGCATACATACTTTTGGACAGGTTATACACACATGAACACACACACACGCATACAGACAGACAGGCCACTCACACACAAACAAACAGTTATGCACACTCTCTGGTCACCCACACACACATTGTCAATACACACACACAAATGTAGTATACACACACACATTTTACATATTTTATCCCATGCTTTTCACACGACTCAGTGATAAATGATAGAAGTTTAACACTTGAAATGCCAGGCCTCGAGGGACCCCACTTCCAGCCAATGATGTGTCTTTTGGACGTCAACATTCTAACAGTCTAATAAATACATTTCATGTATGCTATCGGAAAAACAATCCTTTGGTTGTATTTATGAAAGTCTTTAGTATATTAATGTTTTTTTTTCAAAGAACATAATAGCATTTTCATTAATTTATGATAATGTAGGCTAGATGTAAAAATGAAAAACCATTAGAAACACCACAATTAAAGTGTTAAAATAAAAATAAATGTTTTGACGTACTCCCAGAACTCAGTGACAGCACTGGTGAGGTTGGTGGTGTCTGTCAAACTGTAGTTGGAGAAACATTTCTCTGTGTTCCAGGGGTTATCACAACCCTCCCACGGCAAATCCTAGAGACAGATAGAGAGAGACAGAGATGGATGGAGAGAGAGAGAAGGAGATGGAGAGACAGAGGGTGAGAAAGAAAGGAGAGAGAGAGAGAAAGACAGACAGACAGACAGACAGACAGACGGATAGATAGACAGAGAGAGAAAGAGAGAGAGAGAGAGAGAGAGAGAGAGAGAGAGAGGGGGGGGGGGGGGGGGACGGAAGGATTAGAACAACCAGGCATTAGCATTGTCCATTGCCTAAAGGAGAACATTGGAGAGCAGAGAGCTATTTAACTCATACAGTAGCGTAGTAATCAATGATGTATGGTAGTAACCTCATCCCCAGGCTCAGAGCTGGCTGTTAGAGGAGACTATTATGGTAGTAATCTAAAGCCCGGTTAGTTTTATGATGGAGTGAGCAACTTGTTTCCCCTATGTCCTGTCCTCTACTGCCTGTTAGATATTATTTGTATGTGCTGTTTGTTTGTCATAGGAACCATTCCACACAAGAAGCTCCCTCACAAGAAAATAGAGTCATTTGAATTGAATTGAAGTCAATGAGTGCAGAGTTTTCATTGTCATATAGAAACTAAAGGTCTTTCCACCTTGTATCTAATTGCTGCACTATTGCTGCAAACAATCCTTTGGTTATATTTATGAAGGTCTTAGGTAACATTAGTATATTAATGATTTTTTTTCAAAGAACATAATAGCGTTTTCATAAATTGTTGTTACTTTAGGCTACAAACCACTAAAAACACCATTCTCCCGTGGACAGACCATGTATCTGACCAAATTACGCAAGTTTGTAGTTCTGGGTTAACCGAGATTAAAGAACCCGTAATGGAGTCTCAGGTACTCTCTGTGCTTGGAACCATTTTATTTTCTTGTCTGCTCTCTCAGGTCATCATCATATATGTATTTCTACACCACTTCTGAGTGGAAAGCTCTTAGTGTCTCAGATTGTCTGCTTCATTTCAGTGATGTCTCTTTCTCTCTCTCTCTCTCTCTCTCTCTCTCTCTCTCTCTCTCTCTCTCTCTCTCTCTCTCGCTCTCTCTCTCTCTCTCTCTCTCTCTCTCTCTCTCCTACTCTCTCTCTCTCTCTCTCTCTCTCTCTCTCTCTCTCTCTCTACCTCCACCTCCCTCTCTCTCTCTACCCCCTCTCCCTCTCTCTCTCGCTCTCTCTCTCTCGCTCTCTCTCTCTCGCTCTCTCTCTCTCTCGCTCTCTCTCTCTCTCTCTCTCTCTCTCTCTCTCTCTCTCTCTCTCTCTCTCTCTCTCTCTCTCTCTCTGTCTCTCTCTCTCTCTCCCCTCACACTCCTGACCCATCTCTTTGTGCTCCTGTCTGGTGTGAGGAGACTGGTGATGGAGAGCGTCTGTACAGATATAATAACTCTGTCTCAGGTCTTTGTGTAGAAACAAAATGAACAGCCACAGTGAACCACAGGAATCAGAACACTATTAAGTGAACTACTCAGAAACTCTATTGACTAAGTCTGACTAAGGCCTGCGTATTTCTTAGAGCATTTGTTAGTTATAGCCTATAACGTATTCAACCCACACTTATTTCTGGTCAGGTCACATAGTTATAATAATATAATAATATAATATGCCATTTAGCAGACGCTTTTATCCAAAGCGACTTACAGTCATGTGTGCATACATTTTTACATATGGGTGGTCCCGGGGATCGAACCCACTATCTTGGCGTTACAAGCGCCATGCTCTACCAATTGAGCTACAGAGGACCACAGTAAGTTAAGCTATGAAGTCACAGCAAAGAATATACTCCTGCTTATTCCATAGCCTGGTTCCAGATTTGTTTGTGCTTTCTGCTGAGTCAGCAACAGAGCCCAAATAGATCTGGAACCAGGCTATGACCATAGGAGTCAATGACCGTGGAAGTTGGCAAGACAGCACAAAGATTTGGGACAGATATTTTACTGCATTGTTGAGGAGAGTTAGCAAGCAAGAATTTCACTGTACCGTGTGCACGTGACCAATAAATGTTGATTTGATTTGACTGGGCTACTGCTTTCTAGTGTGGTGATGTCACCTACCGCTCTGAAGGAGTTGAAGAGGTAGCAGAGGGCCCAGGCGATGATGATAATGTAGTGTGATTAGTGTGGTGATGTCACATACCGCTCTGAAGGAGTTGAAGAGATAGCAGAGGGCCCATGCGATGATGATAATGTAGTGTGATTAGTGTGGTGATGTCACCTACTGCTCTGAAGGAGTTGAAGAGATAGCAGAGGGCCCATGCGATGATGATAATGTAGTGTGATTAGTGTGGTGATGTCACCTACCGCTCTGAAGGAGTTGAAGAGATAGCAGAGGGCCCATGCGATGATGATAATGTAGTGTGATTAGTGTGGTGATGTCACCTACTGCTCTGAAGGAGTTGAAGGGATAGCAGAGGGCCCATACGATGATGATAATGTAGTGTGATTAGTGTGGTGATGTCACCTACCGCTCTGAAGGAGTTGAAGTGATAGCAGAGGGCCCAGGCGATGATGATAATGTAGTGTGATTAGTGTGGTGATGTCACCTACCGCTCTGAAGGAGTTGAAGAGATAGCAGAGGGCCCATGCGATGATGATAATGTAGTGTGATTAGTGTGGTGATGTCACCTACCGCTCTGAAGGAGTTGAAGAGATAGTAGAGGGCCCAGGCGATGATGATAATGTAGTGTGATTAGTGTGGTGATGTCACCTACCGCTCTGAAGGAGTTAAAGAGATAGTAGAGGGCCCAGGCGATGATGATAATGTAGTGTGATTAGTGTGGTGATGTCACCTACCGCTCTGAAGGAGTTGAAGAGATAGCAGAGGGCCCATGCGATGATGATAATGTAGTGTGATTAGTGTGGTGATGTCACCTACCGCTCTGAAGGAGTTGAAGAGATAGCAGAGGGCCCATGCGATGATGATAATGTAGTGTGATTAGTGTGGTGATGTCACCTACTGCTCTGAAGGAGTTGAAGAGATAGCAGAGGGCCCATGCGATGATGATAATGTTGTGTGATTAGTGTGGTGATGTCAGCTACCGCTCTGAAGGAGTTGAAGAGATAGTAGAGGGCCCAGGCGATGATGATAATGTAGTGTGATTAGTGTGGTGATGTCACCTACCGCTCTGAAGGAGTTGAAGAGATAGCAGAGGGCCCATGCGATGATGATAATGTAGTGTGATTAGTGTGGTGATGTCACCTACCGCTCTGAAGGAGTTGAAGAGATAGCAGAGGGCCCATGCGATGATGATAATGTAGTGTGATTAGTGTGGTGATGTCACCTACTGCTCTGAAGGAGTTGAAGAGATAGCAGAGGGCCCATGCGATGATGATAATGTAGTGTGATTAGTGTGGTGATGTCACCTACCGCTCTGAAGGAGTTGAAGAGATAGCAGAGGGCCCATGCGATGATGATAATGTAGTGTGATTAGTGTGGTGATGTCACCTACCGCTCTGAAGGAGTTGAAGAGATAGTAGAGGGCCCAGGCGATGATGATAATGTAGTAGATGTTGAGCCAGAAGGAGAGCACCACTGAGGCCAGACCAACCCCTATAGGGGGAGAGAGAGAAAGAGGTCAGTATTAACAAACAAATAGTTAACTAACTATGAACTGCTATAGCTAACTATTATTTGTCTTTGGGATATGTGTATATCTATTCTGTTAGAATTTTTTATGAACTACAATGAGCTTGACTCCTTAATGATTTTGAATGTGTTGCATTTGTATGTACAGTTGAAGTCGGACGTTTACATACACTTAGGCTGGAGTCATTAAAACTTGTTTTTCAACCACTCCACAAATTTCTTGCTAACAAACTATAGTTTTGGCAAGTCGGTTAGGACATCTACTTTGTGCATGACACAAGTAATTTTTCCAACAATTGTTTACAGACAGATTCATTCACTGTATCACAATTCCAGTGGGTCAGAAGTTTACATACGCTAAGTTGACTGTGCCTTTAAACAGCTTGGGAAATTCCAGAAAATTATGTCATGGTTTTAGAAGCTTCTGATAGGCTAATTGACATCATTTGAGTCAATTGGAGGTGTACCTGTGGATGTATTTCAAGGCCTACCATCAAACTCAGTGGCTCTTTGCTTGACATCATGGGGAAATCAAAAGAAATCAGCCAAGACCTCAGAAAAAAATTTTTTGACCTCCACAAGTCTGGCTCATCCTTGGGAGCAATTTCCAAACGCCTGAAGGTACCACATTCATCTGTACAAACAATAGTACGAAAGTATAACCACCATTGGACCACACAGCCATCATACCGCTCAGGAAGGAGACGCGTTCTGTCTCCTAGAGATGAACGTACTTTGGTGCGAAAAGTGCAAATCAATCCCAGAACAACAGCAAAGGACCTTGTGAAGATGCTGGAGGAAACAGGTACAAAAGTATCTATATGCACAGTAAAACAAGTCCTATATCGACATAACCTGAAAGGCCGCTCAGCAAGGAAGAAGCCACTGCTCCAAAACTGCCATAAAAAAGCCAGACTACGGTTTGCAACTGCACATGGGAACAAAGATCGTACTTTTTGGAGAAATGTCCTCTGGTCTGATGAAACAAAAATAGAACTGTTTGGCCATAATGACCATTGTTATGTTTGGAGGAAAAAGGGGGCACTTGCAAGCCGAAGAACACCATCCCAGCCGTGAAGCACGGGGTGGCAGCATCATGATGTGGGGGTGCTTTGCTTCAGGAGGGACTGGTGCACTTCACAAAATAGATGGCATCATAAGAAAGGAAAATATGTGGATATATTGAAGCAACATCTCAAGACATCTTTCAGGAAGTTAAAGCTTGGTCGCAAATGAGTCTTCCAAATGGACAATGACCCCAAGCATGCTTCCAAAGTTGTGGCAAAATGGCTTAAGGACAACAAAGTCAAGGTATTGGAGTGGCCATCACAAAGCCCTGGCTACCCGAAACGTTTGACCCAAGTTAAACAATTTAAAGGCAATGCTACCAAATACTAATTGAGTGTATGTAAACTTCTGACCCACTGGGAATGTGATGAAAGAAATAAAAGCTGAAATAAATCATTCTCTGTACTATTATTCTGACATTTCACATTCTTAAAATAAAGTGGTGATCCTAACTGCCCTAAAACAGGGAATTTTTACTAGGATTAAATGTCAGGAATTGTGAAAAACTGAGTTTAAATGTATTTGGCTAAGGTGTATGTAAACTTCCGACTTCAACTTTATATGCATTCTTTAATTGTCTAATTAATGTAATCAAACCATCAACCACAATCAATCACTTACCTAGACTATCTGTCAATATGTGGGTGGATTTTCAACATACAGTGGGGAGAACAAGTATTTGATACACTGCCGATTTTGCAGGTTTTCCTACTTACAAAGCATGTAGAGGTCTGTAATTTTTATCATAGGTATACTTCAACTGTGAGGGACGGAATCTAAAACAAAAGTCCAGAAAATCACATTGTATGATTTTTAAGTAATTAATTTGCATTTTATTGCATGACATAAGTATTTGATCACCTACCAACTAGTAAGAATTCCGGCTCTCACAGGCCTGTTAGTTTTTCTTTAAGAAGCCCTCCTGTTCTCCACTCATTACCTGTATTAACTGCACCTGTTTGAACTCATTACCTGTATAAAAGACACCTGTCCACACACTCAATCAAACAGACTCCAACCTCTCCACAATGGCCAAGACCAGAGAGCTGTGTAAGGACATCAGGGATAAAATTGTAGACCTGCACAAGGCTGGGATGGGCTACAGGACAATAGGCAAGCAGCTTGGTGAGAAGGCAACAACTGTTGGCGCAATTATTAGAAAATGGAAGAAGTTCAAGATGACGGTCAAACACCCTCGGTCTGGGGCTCCATGCAAGATCTCACCTCGTGGGGCATCAATGATCATGAGGAAGGTGAGGGATCAGCCCAGAACTACACTGCAGGACCTGGTCAATGACCTGAAGAGAGCTGGGAACACACTTTGAAAGAAAACTATTAGTAACACACTACGCTATCATGGATTAAAATCCTGCAGCGCACGCAAGGTCCCCCTGCTCAAGCCAGCGCATGTCCAGGCCCGTCTGAAGTTTGCCAATGACCATCTGTATGATCCAGAGGATGAATGGGAGAAGGTCATGTGGTCTGATGAGACAAAAATATAGCTTTTTGGTCTAAACTCCACTCGCTGTGTTTGGAGGAAGAAGAAGGATGAGTACAACCCCAAGAACACCATCCCAACCGTGAAGCATGGAGGTGGAAACATCATTCTTTGGGGATGCTTTTCTGCAAAGGGGACAGGACGACTGCACCGTATTGAGGGGAGGATGGATGGGGCCATGTATCGCGAGATCTTGGCCAACAACCTCCTTCCCTCAGTAAGAGCATTGAAGATGGGTCATGGCTGGGTCTTCCAGCATGACAACGACCCGAAACACACAGCCAGGGCAACTAAGGAGTGGCTCCGTAAGAAGCATCTCAAGGTCCTGGAGTGGCCTAGCCAGTCTCCAGACCTGAACCCAATAGAAAATCTTTGGAGGAGCTGAAAGTCCGTATTGCCCAGCGATAGCCCAGAAACCTGAAGGATCTGGAGAAGGTCTGTATGGAGGAGTGGGCCAAAATCCCTGCTGCAGTGTGTGCAAACCTGGTCAAGACCTACAGGAAACATATGATCTCTGTAATTGCAAACAAAGGTTTCTGTACCAAATATTAAGTTCTCCTTTTCTGATGTATCAAATACTTATGTCATGCAATAAAATGCAAATTAATTACGTAAAAATCATACAATGTGATTTTCTGGATTTTTGTTTTAGATTCCATCTCTCACAGTTGAAGTGTACCTATGATAAAAATTGCAGACCTCTACATGCTTTGTAAGTAGGAAAACCTGCAAAATCGGCAGTGTATCAAATACTTGTTCTGCCCACTGTATCTCACCTTTCATCATAGGCATTAGTTTGGTCCACACCCCCAACCCCCCAACCGAGGTGAATTGGCCCAGTGAAGTCTCCAACAGGAACAGAGGTATGCCAGCAAACACCAGGGTGAGGAAGTACGGGATCAGGAAAGCCCCTGTCACATGACCAGGGCACAGTGTGACACAACAGAAAGTGTGTTTCACATTTACACCAAAGATATCCTCTTTCATCTGTGTTTACACTTTTACTTACAGACTGCATCCCCATTCTCCATCATTCTCTCAAAGTGTGCAATCACTATCATGGATTTTAAAAGCATTAAAGGATTGGTGGAAGCACTGTCTGGAGCCACAGGAGGCTGCTGAGGGGAGGACGGCTCATAATAATGGCCAGGAAGGATGATGCATTTGAATCCGTTCTCCTCCAGCTATTACCACGAGCCCGTCCACCCCAATTAAGGTGCCACCAACCTCCTGTACTGGAGACAGTTTTTACCACAGGAGGTTGGTGGCACCTTAATTGGGGAGGACGGGCTCGTGGTAATGGCTGGAGCAGAATCAGTGGAATGGTATCAAATACATCAAACACATGGTTTCCATGTGTTTGATGCCATTCCATTTGCTCCGTTCCGGCCGTTTTTATTAGCCGTCCTCCCCTTAGCAGCCTCCTGTGGTTTTTACCATGGGGCGTGTGCAAGTGCACACTTTGAGAGAAGGTTGGAGGATTGAGACTCAGATGTGGTTAAGACATTAAATGGCCAGTATTCAATCAGTTTTAGATAGTGTATTTATGGATAGGTGATTTCAGAAGTGTGTGATTTGTACAGCAGCTTCATCACATGTGATTAACAAACTAGCAGTCCCATCCCACTGAGGACAGAAGTCAATTCAGCGTCTATTCCACGTTGGCTCAACGTTATTTCATTGAAATGATGTGGAAACAACGCTGATTCAATCAGTGTCTGCCCAGTGGGATGACATGACCCGTTCAGTTTTGATGGTAAACTTGGCTGACAAATCATCCAGTGCACACAACCAAACTCACAATTTCTATATCAAGTGTCAACTCCCTGCACAGGGACACGCTGCTGTGCAAAACAAGCATACTCCTGCAAGGGCTATATGGATATCCATATTGAATTGAATTCAAAACACTTAATTGATCTCCAAAGGAGAAGTTGGATGTAGGACACAGACAGTAACATATGCATATGCTTACATATAGACCTGAGCCCTGATGGATGGTGGAACTAGTCAAATATATGACGTCTACAGAAACCAATAGAATGAACTATGCATGAAAACAAGGGGACTGTGCAATACAACACATTATCAACATATTACGTAAGTGTTTCTCAAACTCGGTCCTCTGGACCCCAAGAAAGGTGGTATTCGTTACACTTTAAGGATATTTTACCTTGAAAAACACTGTCACATTTTTTAGTTTCTGTGAACACTAACACTGTTGATGTTATGTATCTAGTCCTCATGAAAAATATATTTGTAATTATTTGCTCACTAACACAGAAAGTGACCTCAATAGTCCATAAATATGATGCAGCTTACTAGCACAGTGTACATTGTGATGAAATATAGATGTTTGCTAATGTCAATTTCATTATTAACAATAATAAATCAAGGTTGGTCATTAAATAATCATCATGGTACATTCCATGCAGTTGTTTTAATTACATGTTTAGATTTTCTCTCACTCAGGTTGCATAAAACAAAATAAGATGGATAGCCAAGTGTATTAATTGAAAGCTTCCTTTTTTGCAATGTCTGTTCATTTTCTATGTCATATTACACATCCTACAAGTTCCATGTACAGTAATGTAAAAACTGTCTATGGAACATTATATCTAATTCAGTAAGGCCTGTGACCTTAACAGCAGAGCAGAGCTTGGGACCAGGCCTACAAAACCAGGTCAGTGCCATACAGCACTGCTATCTCCTTATGTTGGAAAATGTGAAGCTAGGCAGCCATCTTGGTGCAGTTTTGGCATTCAACTGAACTGGTTAGTTCATCAAGTCCACATGAATTAATGAGCCCTTATTATAATATCAGGGGTTCTCAACCACTGGGACTCTAGAAAAATCCAGGGCCCCATAATTCACATTAAAGCAAATGTGGACTCTGGACACCCACAATATTAAATAGCATGTTTCTTAAAAACAATTTTTGGGCACAATGTGTTAGTTCATCAAACAGTGCTCAATATGTTGTGCTTTATACTGATGATATTTTGAAATTTGTAGTTTCAAGGGGTGCCAGACATTTAAGAGGCACCCTTGAAATCTCACTATTTCAAAGCCTGTAACAATGATTCTTCCCAGACGCCAAAATGGCCTACCTCCCCTCACTGTTTATTTTACCTCCTCCATTCTTGCCGCACAGGTAAGGGAACCGCCAGACATTCCCCAGGCCGATGGCATAGCCCACGCATGACAACAGGAAGTCAAACTTGCCCTTCCAAGAGCCCCTGTCAGGGAGTACTTCCTCCTTCTCCTCGCCATCTGTGGGCGCCACCGTCTCCATGACCTCGAATGGGACTGCCTGTTTGACCTCTGTCGGGGAGTTGAGGTCCACGGTGCTCTTACCAGTCTTCCCCATAGGGTGGGACCACGGTTCACTGGACCACGGTTCACTCAAGTCGAACCGCCGGTCCTCATAATCTGATAGGGTCCACTACATACGGTCCACCACGTATGGTCAAATGATGTATGGTCAAATTGAGCCTCAGTTAGTACGTTTGGTCCTTTTGGTCCTTTTGGTCCTTTGCCAGTGTACTTCGCAGGGAGATGGAGACACTGGACATGAAGTGGAGCTGTGAAGCAACAGAGATAGATAGATAGATAGATAACTGTGAGTTGTAGTGCATTCATGCTAACTCTGAACCCTCAATGACGACATACACTAATGTGTATTCGTATGGGGGCATAATCAATTCAAAGATATTGAGTTTGGCCATTAGTGCCCCCTCTTATGTCTATGTGTAATGCACTATGTATGTAAGGTTTGTGACATACTGTAAGTCTGTCTACAAAGATGCAGAAATACGTAAAAAATATATATTTTCTTAATGGATTCAATTGCTTACTACATCACATATGTGCAGATATGCGCACCACATGATTGCTCTCTCTCGCTCACTCTGCTGTGTGTACATCTTGCTATCTGTCACTCAAATGGCGAAGGGTTGAAGCTCATTGGCTAGAACTCGAATTGCTAGGAGGCTGGCACACGTGGGGAATATGTAGGGAAAATGCCGCGGCACAGCTTCCAGAAAAACAGTCATTTTCAAACTAGGGATTTTGTAAAACAGTAATTCTGCTCATAGATTATGCATGTATGAACTCCACATTGACACATCCAGCCCAAAGCGGGAGGTTTAAAAAATACTTAGTAGTCGCCAAAGTTCCGGAGCATGTCTTTAAACTTCAGTAGGCTATAAGATATGTTTGTCTGGCTCAAATGTTCTACGGTACTTCTTGGAAATCCACTTTGGTTTGGTAAATGTGCATATTTTCATGGCAATATCCTTTGAAAATGGCCTAAAGTGTTTTTAAAAGAAATGTCCTTGATTTTTCATCTTATTTATACTTTACTTTCTTTCTCTATTCAAATGTAAAACTGTATGATTTTTAGCGCATGGGCAATTTAGGCCTATCTGATCCTAGATTATCCTAGATTTTCCTAATGGATTCAATAAAGTCATCATCATGAGCAACCTCTCACAATGCCTCTATACAGATGGACTGATGATTGTAGTGGACATATGAGAGCTTCACTTAAACTTCAATAGGCTGATAGTTATGTTTGTCTGGCTCAAATGTAAATGTATTCAATTGCAAACTTTTGTCCTACGGTACTTCTTGGAAATGTTCTTTGGTTTGGTAAATGTGCATGTTTATTTTCATGGCAATAACCTTGGAAAATGGCCTAAAGTATTTGTTTGTTATATTTTTCTTTGCTTTATCATCTTTATGCCCTTCTTCATACTTTACTTTCTCTATTCAAATGTAAAACTCTTTGCTTTTCAGCGCATGGCCAATTTAGGCCTATCTGGGAGTTTTTAGCTCATGGGCAATTTGTCCTGTTGACAAAATGTTTTTTTCCAATTACCATTTCAAAGATACATCTTTTGTGTCACCTTGCTACTAATAATTTAGAACAGAAGTACGGCTGCTATAGGCACAATGGCACAATTATTCATCTGCGATTAAGCTAGTCTTTTGTATGAGTTGGATACACCAAACAAAATCACAGAAGAGAAAATAATGGTTCTCCACATTGTAAAAGAAACAGGGTAAAGAGAGGAGAAATTATGAAAATGCCATTTGTTTGGACCGTATGATCTCATTGGTTTGAAAAGCAAAACAAGATAGTCTTGTCATTTGTCATTTCAGTGCCACATTACCAAAGTGACCTTCGGATACTGCCTGAAAACTCTATATGAGCATAAATTGTATTTTTCTTATAGCCAGAGACAACTTTGGGGTATCAAAAGTGAAGTTTTGATATAGTTTCTTGTACAGTATCCATTGTTTTATCTTATTCTACACTCTTAGAAAAAAAGGTGCTCTCTATAACCTAAAAGGGTTCTTCGGCTGTCCCCATAGGATAACCCTTTGAAGACTCCTTTTTGGTTCCAGGTAAAACCCTTTTTGGTTCCGAATAGAAATGTTTTGGGTTCCATGTAGAACCCTTTCCACAGAGGGTTCTACATGGAACCCAAAATGGTTCTACCTGGAACCAAAAAGGGTTTTACCTGGAACCAAAAAGGGTTCTCCTATGGGGACAGCCAAAGAAAACCCTTTAGGAACCATTTTTTCTAAGAGTGTATAGTACTCATCCTGGTATACAGTATATACTTTACTTTATATACTTTACTAGGCATTCTGTATCTGACAGCATTCAACCTTTATCTTAACTAGTCATTTTAGTATTGCTGAAACAGCAGCTACTCTTCCTGGGGTTAACTTAGAGCTCTGTGAGGAGGGGGAAGATGATATAGGAAGATCTGCGGCATACCTGTGTCTGAAGTCGTAATGTCCCTTGTCATGTGATCAGGGTCCCTTCCTTATACCTTTACACCTGTAGCACGAGGCAAAAGTAGTAAAACCATCCAATGGAGAAAGGATCCAGCTATCCCCTCTATGAAAAGCTTTCATCCGCTGCCCCACCCAAGGGAACTGTCACAATGTCAATGCTGCTGGAAAAAAAAGTTTAAAAAATGTCTACCCCCTCTTTCTTTCTTCTCACCTTTAACTTTTTTCTCTGCAGCTGTTGGTGTCCCTTCCTTTGGCTGCTATTGAGTGGCAGATAATAAAGTTCGACCTGTTGTCTGATCGTATTATTATTCTGCCCGGTGAGGCCCCAGGGCCATGAGGGAGAAGTCAATCGCCTGATTCCGGTAGGGTGTCGTGCATTGTGTGTTGCAGTGTGGGTGGGGATGGAGTGTGTGTGTGTGTGTCTCAATGTGTATGTGTTTGGGGGGGTGCGCAGTGTTTGTGTGTGTGTGTCACAGTGCGAATGAGTGTGTGGTGGTCTCACAGTGTCTATCGCAGAGTGTGGGTATATGTGTGTTTCCCAGAGTGTGCGGATACGTATCTTTGAATATGTGTGTGTTTGTGTTTGAGGGTCAGTCAGCTTTTGCCAGTGCCGTTACCATGGGATTTCCCAATAGAGGAGGGCCTAATCCGAGCAGTGAAAGGCATTTGGAAGTTTGGAAAATGAAACAACCACTGCTCACTGCTTACTGGCTCTAGGCCTGGAATATGAAGAGCACAGAACATAATGTGAAATCATACGACTCTGAGGGTGATCCCTATAATATCTCCTTTCTCCTGAACTGTACACTTGTTCACTACTTCCCACATATCTTCCCACAAAGCATTGCATTGGTGGAGGCATGGGCCCGAGGGTTTTTCCACCCCAATTTCCATTCAAATCAGTGAAGGGAAGTGAGCAAGTGCACACTTTGGGAGGAAGGAGAGATAATTAGGACATAACCTGAGTGGCAGAATATTTTACTGCAACCTTATATTTACATTCTAATCTCTGACCGTAATTCTACGTTGACAATCACACCACAGTTATTTCTGCAAATATCACAGAATAAAACACTTTCAAATCTAACCCAAACCACAAATATATTCAAATGATACTGTGTGACCAACTCTGAAGAAAGCTGCATCTAGAGAATAAGTACCTTTAGAAAAAAAGCAGTCATCCACTTTTGTTCCTTTGCAGACTATGGCTGGCTGCATTATAGTGTGTATGACTGTGTGTGGAGTTGTCTGCCATCTCAATGCTGGATCTGGGCCTGCATCTCCAGGCAAATCCAGCTTCTGCTGAGATCCGCACTGCTGCCAAATGTCACCCTCCCACTGGGCACACGTCATTCCATTGAAATTGCAACGTGGAATAGACGTTGAATTGACGTCTGTGCCCAGTGGGCTATTTCCTAAATAGTGCACTACTTTTGGCCAGGGTAGGGTGCCATTTGGGATGTACACGTAGACCCACTCTGCTGCCAAATGGGTGATTCTAGCCACACTCGAAAAAGAAAAAGGTTCCTGGAGTATCCTTTAGGGGTTCTTCAAATTGAAACTGTGGGGGAACCTCTATAAGTTCTTTGAAGAACCCTTTAAAATGGTTCTTCAAAGAACCCCTTTTAATGGATCCTCGAATAACCTTTTGAATAACCTTTTTGGGCACAATTTTGAACTCCCCCCTCCCCTATTATTAATAATAATATGCATAACAATAACAACAATAACACAATATTTCAGTTGTCAGTGTTTATTATGATTTTAGTGGCAAAGCAGAATAAAAAAATGAGGTAAACTCCAATGGGTATATCCTCTGGCGTGTTGATGTTAATGTGTTGATGTTCTCCGTATCCATAGCCAGAATGATTTTGCAGTGCATGGTGATCGAACAGGTTTCCTGTTATATTCATCAGAGATGTAAGGAGGGTGAAGTGTGTGAATCCCAAAAATTGTATTTATACAGATGATTTAAAAAAACATGCACATGGCAGTATTCATACCTTGGTTTTTGTGGTAAATGTGAATGAAAAAAAACTGTTCACTTTTGATAATGTTTTTTATACAAATACCTTGTCCATAATGTAGAGGCCTCTAGGATTTTCATTGAAGAGGTAAGGGAGGCTGCTGTGACTGAGACCTATAAGGTTTTAGAGAAACCAAAATTAACTGTAGATAATACATGTGATCTGCACAACATACCAATACCAATTGTACATACCTTTGTGTGCCTCCTGGTCAGTATACCTGCAGACACAGACACACACAAAAGTGATCAGTTCAGTGATCAGTTCAGTTCTGCACCCAATGTAGCTATACCCTTTAACACATTCTTACCTCTTTGTGAATTGATATCCATTGAATTGTGTCCATTTTCTGTTTTAGAAATAATTTTAAAAGGGAGAAAGTGTCAAACAATACTGCCATTTGTACAAATATGAAAATATAGATGGTATCATCATAAAACAATATCAATTTAGATCATACAAGGGAGAAACCTTACCTTAGATTGAGGAGATCTTACAATTTTTCAGTTAAGTGCCTGCACCTGCTGTCATCTCAAATTCTAATCCAAATGTTTCAGTTGGGCAGTTAGGTTCCTGCAAGAACCCCCACCAACTAAGGAGGTTCCTCGTTGAACCCCACCTCCTTTGGGGTTCTTGGAAGAACCATTTGGGGGCATTTTTCAGAGCCAAGAACCCTAAGGTTCTTCAAGGAACTTTTATGATTTTAGAAGAACCCTTGTTCGACCCAACATTTTTTTTAGAGCGCAGCGCTGGAGGCCCAGATCCTACTTCCTCTATCACTCTCACTCACTGGGGGAATCCAAAGATTTTGATTATAGAGAAAAACAGAGAGAGGGAAAGAGAGCGAGAGAAGTGGAAGAGGGAAAGACGGACAGACAGACAGAGACAAGAGAATAAAGGATAAGAGAGAGAGAGAGACAGAGAGAGAGAGAGAGAGAGAGAGAGAGAGAGAGAGAGAGAGAGAGACTGTCCTTCCTTGCCCACTTCACACTCTTCCAGGAGGAAATGGAGAGAGAGGGTGGAGGAGAGAGACTGACTAAGCAGCACTCTCTCTGCAGTGTGAGCTGAGTGTGTAGTCCAGACACACAGTGTGTTGTTCAGCAAGGCTTGTCCAGAACTCTCTCCCTCCATCTGAAAGTGTTCATATAGACTGGTAGCAGTTTTTTACAGTTATATGTAGGGCCAGGATTTCTTCCTGACCAAGTAACATGGTGAACCTCATGGAAAACTCAATGGTGATATAGTGGGATATGGTGCAGCTTTGCAAGACTGTTGACGATACTGATGGTTTGATTACCAAGTTGCCATTAGATCATAAGAATTAGAAATAGTAAAACAATTTCTTCATCTATCATCTATCCATCCCAAGGAATTAAATTACTTTCACATAAGGGCCTCAGAGACGCCACTATCTCTCCTGAACCATCTTCACTCCAATATCTTGTCCTCCATATCCAATTATACAAGACAATTAGAGCTAATTGAACATTAATACACGCCAAAACAAAGCGTTTGCATTGACGACCAGCTCTGCAACCCTTGTTGATCCACAGGCTTTTATTAAAAAAGGAGAGATTCAAATCATAATGGAAGCCTAATAATGCCCACAGTGAGTCTGCATCCCAAATGGCACCCTATTCCCTATATAGTGCACTGCTGTTGACCAGGGCCCTTCAAAAGTAGTGGACTATATAGGGAATATGGTGCTATTTGATATGCAGCTCCTGTCGATAGCGGATCTGGAGTTGGGACTCTCTGGGTGATAGCTGGCAGAATTAGTGTTGTCAGAGCTGGTTTTCATCAATCTGCTTCTGGTGGCCCATGTGATCAATGGAGGCTAATTATCCTGCTAGAGTTAGCAAGGCCAGCGAGTCGCTCTGAGAATAATGAATGAGAGAAAGAGATGGGGGAGGGGGGGGGGGACAGAAAGAGAGAGCGAGGGGGAGAGTTAGTTGAAGAAACACTTAACACCCTAACATCCAATTAAACAGCATGGTGCTTGGTGATTGGTTGTATGTGTCTTTGAATGGTCCGTGCTCTCCGGAATCCTTGGGACGTCCCTACCCCAAGTTGACATTTAAAATGGTTAAGGTAAGGTTTAAGATTAGGGTTAGGTAAGGGTTTTGGCTATGGTTAGGGTTAGGGTAAGGGTAGGGGTTAAGGTTAAGGACATCCCAAGGATCCCTAATAGCACTGGCTGTCTTTGAATGAGAGAGAAAGACAGAGGAAAGAGAGGGAGAGAGTTAAACAAAATCATTACTTCAATGCTAAAGTAAACTTTGCCCGAACTCCAGACAACCGCATGACGCTTGGTGTTTGGTTGTACAAGTCTTCTTGTTCTCCTGACTGACATCTGTCATCTGAGTACAAAGCGGTGTTTACTGAGAGTTTATCCTAGTACCGTACTTTGTTTTGCTCGTCAATATTTCAGAGGTTCTCTTCTTATCAAGGAGTGATTGTGAAAGCCTGCGTCATACATATGGTTGGGTCTTTTAGGACAGGACAGTAAACAAATACAAACTGTAAACGATCGTAAACAAAAACTAGTCAGATGTGAACAATGATGTCTGTGAACAAAACAAATTTTGGCCCTGAAGTGAAATCCCCAACAAAAAACACGTCTAAAGACTTTTTGTAAAAAGCAATTGTAAACACAGTGAAGCTTTTGGAACAGCTTATTTTCCCATTGCCTCTGACTTCGGCTTCAGAGCAGAAACATTTAACGGTTAAGGAGTTGATTCACAACATTATCTAGGTACAAGACATAGGAGATATTGTCTCTCCCAATAGATTTATAGACCTCATATATTGATATGTAGATCTCTCGATTTTGTGTTATAGCTAGATTCTTATTGTGTTGTTGTTGTTATAGATTATATATGTATTGTTATCATCCGTATTTTACTATCTTCCCATTAGTGTCCAACTGACTTAGTTAAGGTGCTGTGACCTTGCACTGAACGGGGCCAGTCAGAAATAGGCCTGGGTTGTGTTAGTCACCAAATTGAAGAAAACTGAGTGAAACAGGGAGTGGCTACCTTGACTTGTCCAAAGAAATGCTCATTTTTGTTTTTCGTTGCAAAAAGTTTTGAAGCGTTTAGCCTAATGAACAGGATGTATGTGTCAGCTTATTAAACAGCACAACCAAACTCAAGGAACTAACTAGTAATAATGACT
Source organism: Coregonus lavaretus (assembly GCF_964263955.1). Taxonomy (NCBI): domain Eukaryota; kingdom Metazoa; phylum Chordata; class Actinopteri; order Salmoniformes; family Salmonidae; genus Coregonus; species Coregonus lavaretus. The sequence continues at coordinate 48,655,700 of NC_139992.1, read as the reverse complement.
TGGATATGACGTGCAAAGTAAATGCAGTTATGCAACCGAGTGCAATACAGTGCAATAACAGAGCAATACAATGCAATACGGCAATACAGAGCAATACACTGCAATACAGAGCAATACAGAGCAATACAGAGCAATACAGTGCAATACAGAGCAATGCAGAGCAATACAGTGCTATACAGTGCAATTCAGAGCAATACAGTGCAATACAGTGCAATACAGAGCAATACAGTGCAATAACTGGGGTCCTTTTTTCCTCTTGTAATTTCAGCCGTAATAGCGTTTATATTTTTACATAACGACCTCGCAACGAGACAATCACTATGGCAACGCGTTAACAGGCTTATTTCTCAAACACAAATAACTCTCCACATTAACATTTCAAACAATAAAACTCTTATAAATACAGCTCTCCAGTTCTGTCTGTGACTTTGGAAAACAGAAAGTGTGTGAAAAGCGATGTCTTTGCAGCATCCTTGTGCCCTTGCGTTAATTCAGGTCACGTACTGCCCTGGCCAAGAATCAATGCCGTCCACACACACACACGGGCTGATTGGCATGCATAGATAAAAGGATAATATTGAGGAGGTTTTCATCCAGTAATGCAGGGGACACTGGGCCTAGCAGAAGGGACACCTCAAGTACAGAGGGTGAGAGAGGAGGGAGGAGGTGGAGAGAGGGAGCGGGAGAGGGAGGTAGAAAGAAAGGTAGTTCTAATTTTAAAATAACCTTTTAATAGAGAGAGAGAGAGAGAGAGAGAGAGAGAGAGAGAGAGAGAGAGAGAGAGAGAGAGAGAGAGAGAGAGAGAGAGAGAGAGAGAGAGAGAGAGAGAGAGAGAGAGAGAGAGAGAGAGAAAGAGAGAGAGAGAGAGAGAGAGAGAGAGAAGAGAGAAAGTGAGAGAGAGAGAGAGAGAGAGAGAGAGAGAGAGAGAGAGAGGAGAGAGAGAGAGAGAGAAAGAGAGAGAAGAGGAGAGAGAGAGAGAGAGAAAGGAAGAGAGAAGAGAGAGAGAGCAGGCAAACAGGCCCAACCACCCACTCTTACACTAGCCCAAGCCATTGGCATGTACCAGCTGCTCAGCAGGCTCTGCTCAGAATTACTGGCCTGATGCCAAACCACACAACCAACAACATTAGACACTTTATGGAACACAAAGCCTTCACTATTCATCCTGGAATATCCAAGGCCTGAGGTCATCTGCCTTTGGCCTAAAGAGCAGAAATCGGAAATACAGACATAGTCATCCTACAAGAAACGTGTATAGAGGAGACGGACCCACTGGTTGCCCTACAGGGTACAGAGAGCTGGTAGTCCCATCCACCAAACTACCAGGTGTGAAACAGGGAAGGGACTCAGGGGGTATGCTAATTTGGTAACAAAACAGGAACATTTTACATTTGGTTAGAAATTCAAAAGGAAATGATCTCAACAGAGAAAAATGTCCTCCTGTGTGCTACCTATATCCCCCCACTAGAATCCCCATACTTTAATGAAGGCAGCTTCTCCATCCTGGAGGGGGAAATCAATCATTTCCAGACCCAGGGATATGTACTTGACCTCTCAGCTTCCCTATTGTAACACCCTGGCTCTGGGACTCTATATGTTGAGCCAGGGTGTGTTCTTTCTATGTGGTGTATTTCTATGTTGGGAGTTCTAGTTTGTTTATTTCTATGTTGGCCTGAGTGACTCCCAATCAGAGGCAACGAGTGTCAGCTGGGGCTGGTTGTCTCTGATTGGGAGCCATATTTAAACTGTCTGTTTTTCCCTTTGTGTTTGTGGGTTCTTGTTCCGTGTGGTCTATGTTACCTAGGACGTTACGAGTCGTTTGTTGTTTTTGTTTACTGTCCGTGTTTATCGCTAATGATAAATAAACATGTTCGTTCATCACGCTGCGCCTTGGTCCTCCTCTCTTAACGACGATCGTGACACCTATCAAATCTAAAAATCTCTAACAGAAAACCGAAGAAAAGTAACAACAGTGATAAATGGTTTGATGAAGAATGCAAAAACCTAAGAAAGAAATTGAGAAACCTATCCAACCAAAAACATAGAGACCCAGAAAACCTGAGCCTACGCCTTCACTATGGTGAATCACTAAAACAATACAGAAATACACTACGGAAAAAGAAGGAACAGCATGTCAGAAATCAGCTCAATGTAATTGAAGAATCCATAGACTCTAACCACTTCTGGGAAAATTGGAAAACACTAAACAAACAACAACACGAAGAACTATCTATCCAAAACGGAGATGTATGGGTAAACCACTTCTCCAATCTTTTTGGCCCTATAACAGAGAACAAACAGCAAAAAAATATACATGATCAAATGCAAATCTTAGAATCAACTATTAAAGACTACCAGAACCCACTGGATTATCCAATTACATTGAATGAACTACAGGACAAAATACAAACCCTCCAACCCAAAAAGGCCTGTGGTGTTGATGGTATCCTCAATGAAATTATAAAATATACAGACCACAAATTCCAATTAGCTATACTTAAACTCTTTAACATCATCCTTAGCTCTGGCATCTTCCCCAATATTTGGAACCAAGGACTGATCACCCCAATCCACAAAAGTGGAGACAGATTTGACCCCAATAACTACCGTGGGATATGCGTCAACAGAAACCTTGGGAAAATCCTCTGCATTATCATTAACAGCAGACTAGTTCATTTCCTCAGTGAAAACAATGTACTGAGCAAATGTCAAATTGGCTTTTTACCAAATTACCGTACGACAGCCCACGTATTCACCCTGCACACCCTAATTGACAAACAAATAAACCAAAACAACGGCAAAGTCTTCTCATGCTTTGTTGATTTCAAAAAAGCTTTTGACTCAATTTGGCATGAGGGTCTGCTATACAAATTGATGGAAAGTGGGGTTGGGGGGAAAACATACGACATTATAAAATCCATGTACACAAACAACAAGTGTGCGGTTAAAATTGGCAAAAAATACACACATTTCTTTCCACAGGGCCGTGGGGTGAGACAGGGATGCAGTTTAAGCCCCACCCTCTTCAACATATACATCAACGAATTGGCGAGGGCACTAGAACAGTCTACAGCACCCGGCCTCACCCTACTAGAATCTGAAGTCAAATGTCTACTGTTTGCTGATGATCTGGTGCTTCTGTCACCAACCAAGGAGGGCCTACAGCAGCACCTAGATCTTCTGCACAGATTCTGTCAGATCTGGGCCCTGACAGTAAATCTCAGTAAGACACAAATAATGGTGTTCCAAAAAAGTTCCAGTTGCCAGGACCACAAATACAAATTCCATCTAGACACCGTTGCCCTAGAGCACACAAGTAACATCACAAGTAACTTCCACAAAGCTGTGAACGATCTGAGAGACAAGGCAAGAAGGGCCTTCTATGCCATCAAAAGGAACATAAAATTTGATATACCAATTAGGATCTGGCAAAAAATACTTGAATCAGTTGTAGAACCCATTGCCCTGTATGGTTGTGAGGTCTGGGGTCCACTCACCAACCAAGAATTCACAAAATGGGACAAACACCAAATTGAGACTCTGCATACAGAATTCTGCAAAAATATCCTCTGTGTACAATGAAAAACACCAAATAATGCATGCAGAGCAGAATTAGGCCAATACCCGCTAATTATCAAAATCCAGAAAAGAGCAGTTAAATTCTATAACCACTTAAAAGGAAGCAATTCCCAAACCTTCCATAACAAAGCCATCACCTACAGTGAGGGAAAAAAGTATTTGATCCCCTGCTGATTTTGTAAGTTTGCCCACTGACAAAGAAATCATCAGTCTATAATTTTAATGGTAGGTTTATTTGAACAGTGAGAAACAGAATAACAACAAAAAATCCAGAAAAACGCATGTCAAAAATGTTATAAATTGATTTGCATTTTAATGAGGGAAATAAGTATTTGACCCCCTCTCAATCAGAAAGATTTCTGGCTCCCAGGTGTCTTTTATACAGGTAATGAGCTGAGATTAGGAGCACACTCTTAAAGGGAGTGCTCCTAATCTCAGCTTGTTACCTGTATAAAAGACACCTGTCCACAGAAGCAATCAATCAGATTCCAAACTCTCCACCATGGCCAAGACCAAAGAGCTCTCCAAGGATGTCAGGGACAAGATTGTAGACCTACACAAGGCTGGAATTGGCTACAAGACCATCGCCAAGCAGCTTGGTGAGAAGGTGACAGCAGTTGGTGCGATTATTCGCAAATGGAAGAAACACAAAAATAACTGTCAATCTCCCTCGGCCTGGGGCTCCATGCAAGATCTCACCACGTGGAGTTGCAATGATCACGAGAACGGTGAGGAATCAGCCCAGAACTACACGGGAGGATCTTGTCAATGATCTCAAGGCAGCTGAGACCATAGTCACCAAGAAAACAATTGGTAACACACTACGCCGTGAAGGACTGAAATCCTGCAGCGCCCGCAAGGTCCCCCTGCTCAAAAAAGCACATATACAGGCCCGTCTGAATTTTTCCAATTAACATCTGAATGATTCAGAGGAGAACTGGGTGAAAGTGTTGTGGTCAGATGAAACCAAAATGGAGCTCTTTGGCATCAACTCAACTCGCCGTGTTTGGAGGAGGAGGAATGCTGCCTATGACCCCAAGAACACCATCCCCACCGTCAAACATGGAGGTGGAAACATTACGCTTTGGGGGTGTTTTTCTGCTAAGGGGACAGGACAACTTCACCGCATCAAAGGGACGATGGACGGGGCCATGTACCTTCAAATCTTGGGTGAGAACCTTGGGCATGACCCAAAACACACGGCCAAGGCAACAAAGGAGTGGCTCAAGAAGAAGCACATTAAGGTACTGGAGTGGCCTAGCCAGTCTCCAGACCTTAATCCCATAGAAAATCTATGGAGGGAGCTGAAGGTTCAAGTTGCCAAACGTCAGCCTCGAAACCTTAATGACTTGGAGAAGATCTGCAAAGAGGAGTGGAACAATATCCCTCCTGAGATGTGTGCAAACCTGGTGGCCAACTACAAGAAACGTCTGATCTCTGTGATTGCCAACAAGGGTTTTGCCACCAAGTACTAAGTCATGTTTTGCAGAGGGGTCAAATACTTATTTCCCTCATTAAAATGCAAATCAATTTATAACATTTTTTTTTTTAAACCTACCATTAAAATTATAGACTGATCATGTCTTTGTCAGTGGGTAAACGTACAAAATCAGCAGGGGATCAAATACTTTTTTCCCTCACTGTACAGAGAGATGAACTTGGAGAAGAGTCCCCTAAGCAAGCTGGTCCTGGGGCTCTGTTCACAAACACAAACAGACCCCACAGAGCCCCAGGACAACAACAACAACACAATTAGACCCAACCAAATCATGAGAAAACTAAAAGAGAATTACTTGACACATTGGAAAGAACAAACAAAAAAACAGAGCAAACTAGAAAGCTATTTGGCCCTAAACAGAGAGTACACAGTGGCAGAATACCTGACCACCATGACTGACCCAAACTTAAGGAAAGCTTTGACTATGTAAGACTCTGTGAGCATAGCCTTGCTATTGAGAAAGGCCGCCGTAGGCAGACATGGCTCTCAAGAGAAGACAGGCTATGTGCACACTACCCACAAAATGAGGTGGAAACTGAGCTGCACTTCCTAACCTCCTGCCAAATGTATGGCCATATTAGAGACACATATTTCCCTCAGATTACAGCGATCCACAAAGAATTCGAAAACAAACCCAATTTTGATAAACTCCCTTATCTACTGGGTGAAAAACCACAGTGTGTCACGATCGTCGAAATGAGTGGACCAAGGCGCAGCGTGATATGCGTACATCTTTTTAATAGTGTACTGGCAACACGATACAAAATACAAAACAACCAAACGAAACGTGAAGTCCTCGGTTAACATATACAAACCAACACGGAACAAGATCCCACAAAACACAAGTGCACAACAGGCTGCCTAAGTATGGTTCCCAATCAGAGACAACAAGCAACAGCTGGTTCTCGTTGCCTCTGATTGAGAACCACCCCGGCCAACCTAGAAAACACATGAACTAGAAACTGAACATAGAACACAAAACATAGACCCTACACACCCTGGCTCAACATATAAGAGTCCCCAGAGCCAGGGCGTGACAGTACCCCCCCCAAAGGCGCGGACTGCGACCGCGCCAACATAAACCCAACAGGGGAGGGGCCGGGTGGGCATTCCGCCTCGGAGGCGGATCCGGCTCCGGGCGTGACCACCACCCTCTAACAACCCCTCCGTAGCGCCCCTGGTCTGGTCTGGCCCCGCTGGCTGGAGCTGGACTGGACATCGGTGGAGCGGATTGCTTAGGCTCCGGTGTGGAGCAGCTGACCGGTACCTGACCAGGCACTGGTGAAACAGGCACGGGCTGTGCCGGACTGACGACGCGCACCACAGGCTTGGTGCGGGGAGCAGGAACGGGCCGGACCGGGCTGGCAACGCGCACCACAGGCTTGGTGCGGGGAGCAGGAACGGGCCGGACCGGGCTGACGTCGCGCACCACTGGCTTGGTGCGGGGAGCAGGAACGGGCCGGACCGGGCTGACGTCGCGCACCATTGGCTTGGTGCGGGGAGCAGGAACGGGCCGGGCCGGGCTGGCGACGCGCACCACAGGCTTGGTGCGGGGAGCAGGAACAGGCCGGGCCGGGCTGGCGACGCGCACCAAAGGCTTGGTGCGGGGAGCAGGAACAGGCCGGGCCGGGCTGGCGACGCGCACCATTGTCTTGGTGCGAGGGGCAGGAACAGGCCGGGCCGGGCTGGCGACGCGCACCACAGGCTTGGTGCGAGGGGCAGGAACAGGCCGGGCCGGGCTGGCGACGCGCACCACAGGCTCGGTGCGGGGAGCAGGAACGGGCCGGACCGGGCTGTGGAGACGGACTGGAGGTCTGGAGCGAAGAGCTGACACAACCCGTCCTGGCTGAATGCCTATTTTTACACACTCTGTGTGAGGCATCAGCACAGGACGTACAGGGCTGTGTACTCATACTGGCACTACAGCACGTGACACTGGCGCAGGATATCCGGGACCGAGGAGGGGTACTGGAGGCCACGAGCGTTGAGCCGGCACACTCCGTCCTGGCTGCATGCCCACCTTAGCACGACACGTGCGTGGTGCTCGCACAGGACGTACCGGACTGTGCCGGACCACTCGCGGCACAGTACGCAGCTCCGCATACCTCGGAACCTGCCCAGTCTCACGCTGCCTAGCCTGAGTACGGGGAGTTGGCTCTGCTCTACCTCTAGGCTCCGCCAACCTCCCTTCCAGCCCCCCAAACCCGGTGGCCTCCTCTCCTAATCCCCAAACTCGCCCCGTAGCTGCCTCCAGCAGCCCCGTCGTCCATGCCGTGTGCCCCCCCCAAAATATGTCTTGGGGTTGCCTCTTGCGTGTCCGACGTCGGCCCGGTTGGCGCCGCTGCTCCTCTCTATGGCGCGCCTCCACCGTCTCCTCCCACGGACGGCGATCCATTCCGGCCTGGATTTCCTCCCAAGTCCAGGACCCCTGCCCGTCCAAGATCTCCTCCCACGTCCAGGCTGTCTGCTCCTGGACACGCTGCTTGGTCCTTTGATGGTGGGATCTTCTGTCACGATCGTCGAAATGAGTGGACCAAGGTGATATGCGTACATGAGTGGTGATATGCGTACATCTTTTTAATAGTGTACTGGCAACACAATACAAAATACAAAACAACCAAACGAAACGTGAAGTCCTCAGTTAACATACACAAACCAACATGGAACAAGATCCCACAAAACACAAGTGCACAACAGGCTGCCTAAGTATGGTTCCCAATCAGAGACAACAAGCAACAGCTGATTCTCGTTGCCTCTGATTGAGAACCACCCCGGCCAACCTAGAAAACACATGAACTAGAAACTGAACATAGATCACAAAACATAGACCCTACACACCCTGGCTCAACATATAAGAGTCCCCAGAGCCAGGGCGTGACACAGTGTGCCATCACAGCTCCAATATTTGTGACCTGTTGCCACAAGAAAAGGGCAACCAGTGAAGAACAAACACCATTGTAAATACAACCCATATTTATGTTTATTTATTTACCCATTTGTACTTTAACTATTTGCACATTGTTACAACACTGTATATATACATAATATGACATTTGAATGTCTTTATTCTTTTGGAACTTCTGAGTGTAATGTTTACTGTTAATATTTATTGTTTATTTCACTTTTGTTTACTATCTACTTCACTTGCTTTGGCAATGTTAACATATGTTTCCCATGCCAATAAAGCCCTTAAATTGAATTGAATTGAGAGATAGAGAGAGAGAGATAGAGATAGTGAGAGAGAGAGAAAGAGAGAGAGAGAGAGAGCGAGAGCGAGAGAGAGAGAGAGAGGGAGAGAGAGAGAGAGAGAAAGTGAGAGAGAGAGAGAGAGAGAGAGAGAGAGAGAGAGAGAGAGAGAGAGAGAGAGAGAGAGAGAGAGAGAGAGAGAGAGAGAGAGAGAAAGCTCACGGTGTAACATAACATAATGTATCCCTCCCACAGGACCCATCCACAGACCTCTCACTCACTCTCCACCTCTCAAAACGCTGAGTCATGTACAATCACTCCAGGTAACGTATTTCTATGCCTCGGAATATGCGTTGTTGTGTGCGTCAATGAAAAAGGTCCCCCCGTTTAACAGCCCCATTATCAGACATAATGGTTCCATATGGGAAGTATGGCTGTGAATATGTCCGTTGTTGACACTTGATCTGTGAGGAAAGGTTGTACTTCTGTGAGGAAAGTTTGTACTTCACTTTCTGTTCCGCAGTACTTTCATCAAAGCCTTTTCACACTCACTCTCTTTTTGATATTTTTCTTTGTCTACTATAAACTTTGCCATTTATTTTTTCACAGTCGCTCTTGTCGAACGACGTGAGGTTACTCAGAAATGTCCGGCAGCATATTCACGCTCCTTTTATTCCCTCCGCTTTCTGTGATGTGATTTCTTGCTGAGAGCAGCTAACAGTTTCCGTCTCCATTAAGCTTTGATGAAGATGTATAGGCGCCAAGCGCTATCAGCTAACTGAAGGACCACGGAGTGAAGTGTGTGTGTGTGTGTGTACATGGAGTATCGGCCGACTGAAGGATCACAGAGTGATGTACGTACGTCCTCTGACAAGATGATAGGACACTTTCAGACGCCGCTGAACACCGAATGAGAGTCCGCACTGTGTGGTGTTGTGAAGAAAAACACACACCAGCACTAACGGTGACCCTCACAGAGGCCATGTTCTCCCTAGTGTAAAACTATAAGGGGCCTGAAATGTAGACAAGCCTGTTTATTGTTGTGGCCCGCAAGCAAATGTGTTTTCCTGGTTTTTACATTGAGGATGAAATCTGGCATGTGTGGTACTAACTTAAGTTATGCAGAGTTTATGCAGAGGTTACGCAGAGGTCTGGCAGTTGGTTGTCTGCCACAATGATACCGAGCCAGCTAACATCATTACTACTGTTGTCAGTGGCCTACAATTTCTAAATTCTTTATCACTAGACCCAATGACCCCAGCTGTAAGAGCATGTCATAGTGGTAATGTGTTGTTCACATCTTATATACAGTATGCAATGATCTATAATGGCTAATCATACTGAAATGGGGTGATCTGCATGCATACGTTAAATGTGGCGGACAAGGAAGAAAACTGGCCACATTTATCCTATGCGTGCAGATCACCCCATTATAGTTTGAATTAGCCATTATAGATTGTTTCATAGGACAGTATATAAGTTGTGAACAACACATTACCACTATGACAAGTTTGGCTTTAATCTATTAATGATGGGGGTTTTGACTCAGCACTTTTACATGGCTGCAGAGCATTTAAAAGCCTACCGATCTGCTAGGCTGGAAAATGGCCTAGAGAGAGAGAGAGAGAGAGTGCGTGTAGGTGTGTACTTCTCTCTGTGTGTGTGTGTGTGTGTGTTGTACTGTAGTGACTATAGACAGTGATGCTATCTATTTATGCTCAGCAGTGTCCCTGCGTAGCCTTATTAGAGCAGTGTTGGTCCCAGGAGTCTGGTCAGGATGTCATTGTCAATAATGACCTGTTATGTGAATTTCTATCTCTAATTCAACCTAAGCTTGAATCATTACCAGAGGTTGTAAGGCTCTGGTTTTAATCATAAATGATTCAAGGTCCATAACCACGAAGAAGGATTTTTTTTTTTTTTATTCATGGAGAGCTCTGACGCCAAAAACACAAACATACGGTTTTATACCTCCTGAACTTGACTCCTCCCACCTTTAGGTGGCTTTTCTAAACAGTTCCCGCCTTCCCCTTCACCCTTGAATGTTTAGTACCGCCCCCTCTGTTAGTGGGTTGACACTACATGATAATTCTAACATTTATACTGTATTTGGGGTGAAATCCTTTAGTCATTATTCTTAAAATCCAAATGAATCTAACATGACCTAACCAGCTCCAAATGAGTATCCAGCCCCCTGTAGATAATGAGGTACAGAGAGCATTATAATATGGCCAGATCATGTATCTGTTGAGTGTACAATGCCGTTATATGCTTTTCAGTCTTTCAGTTGATTCTAATGACTGCATTTTCAGCGATTTTCTGTCATTCTACTTGGGAAATATCCCTTACATAAAACTATAGGATGATGGAGTATGAGGCTTGAACTGTTACACAATGTAATAGTCAAATCTATTTCTCATTTACAAGTGTATGTGTGTGTGTGTGTGTTTGCATATATAGTGTGTGTGTGTGTGTGTTGGGGTGTTAGTGTGAGTGGTGTGGGAGTCCAGTGTGTGTGCATACAGGCAATGCAAAAAAGGGTAAATGCAGGTAGCCTGGGTAGCCAGTGCATCAAAGTAGCCTGGGTAGCAAGCGGTACCAGGGCACCAAGTCTGGAACCAACAGGACCCTGAACAGCTTCTACCCCCAAGCCATAAGATCCCCCGACCTCAACCCAATTGAGATGGTTTGGGAAGAGTCGGACCGCAGAGTGAAGGAAAATCATTCCAGGTGAAGCTGGTTGAGAGAATGCCAAGAGTGTGCAAAGCTGTCATCAAGGCAAAGGGTGGCTATTTGAAGAATCTCAAATATAAAATATATTTTTATTTAACAGTTTTTTGTTTACTACATGAACTAACACGTGGAATATACAGTGGGGAAAAAAAGTATTTAGTCAGCCACCAATTGTGCAAGTTCTCCCACTTAAAAAGATGAGAGAGGCCTGTAATTTTCATCATAGGTACACGTTGTCACGATCGTTGAATGGAGTAGACCAAGGCGCAGCGTGATGAACGAACATACTTTATTTAATGAGAGTAAACACTCGAACAAAACAACAAACGATACGTGCAGTCCTACGATACAAACCAAAAGGAACAAACCAACTGGAAACAAGATCCCACAACTATTGTGGGAAAACAGCCTGTATAAATATGGCTCCCAATCAGAGACAACCAGCAACAGCTGACACTCGTTGGCTCTGATTGGGAACCACTCTGGCCAACACAGAAATACAATACATAGAATATCGACATAGAAACACAACACATAGAATATACACACCCTGGCTCAACATATAGAGTCCCAGAGCCAGGGTGTGACAGTACCCCCCCCTAAAGGCGCGGACTGCGACTGCGCCTCAACATAGACCAAACAGGGGAGGGCTGGGTGGGCATTCCTCCTCGGAGGCGGTTCCGGCTCCGGGCTCGCCCACCACCCTCCAATACTCCCCCCGTAGCGCCACTGGTCCGGTCTGGCCCCGCTGGCTGGAGCTGGACTGGACATCGTAGGAGCGGATTGCTTAAGCTCCGGTGTGGAGCAGCTGACCGGTACCTGACCAGGCACCGGTGACCCAGGCACGGGTTGTGCCGGACTGACGACGCGCACCCCTGGCTTGGTGCGTGGAGCAGGAACGGGCCGGACCGGGCTGACGATGCGCACCCCTGGCTTGGTGCGTGGAGCAGCAACGGGCCGGACCGGGCTGACGATGCGCACCCCTGGCTTGGTGCGTGGAGCAGGAACGGGCCGGACCGGGCTGACGATGCGCACCCCTGGCTTGGTGCGTGGAGCAGGAACTGGCCGGACCGGGCTGACGACTCGCACCCCTGGCTTGGTGCGAAGGGCAGGAACAGGCCGGGCCAGGCTGACGATGCGCACCGTAGGCTTGGTGCGAGTGGCAGGAACAGGCCGGGCCGGGCTGGCGACGCACACCGTAGGCTTGGTGCGAGGAGCAGGAACAGGCCGGGCCGGGCTGACGACTCGCACCGTAGGCTTGGTGCGAGGGGCAGGAACAGGCCGGGCCGGGCTGGCGACGCACACCGTAGGCTTGGTGCGAGTGGCAGGAACAGGCCGGGCCGGGCTGGCGACGCACACCGTAGGCTTGGTGCGAGTAGCAGGAACAGGCCGGGCCGGGCTGACGACTCGCACCGTAGGCTTGGTGCGAGGGGCAGGAACAGGCCGGGCCGGGCTGGCGACGCGCACCGTAGGCTTGGTGCGAGGGGCAGGAACAGGCCGGACTGGGCTGTGGAGACGGATAGGAGGCCTGGAGTGAAGAGCTGCCACAACCCGTCCTGGCTGAATGCCTACCTTCACACACTCTGTGTGAGGCATCAGCACAGGACGTACAGGGCTGTGTACCCGTACTGGCATAACAGCACGTGACACTGGCGCAGGATATCCGGGACCGAGGAGAGGCACTGGAGGCCACGAGCGCTGAGCCGGCACACTCCGTCCTGGCTGCATGCCCACCTTCGCACGACACGTGCGGGGTGCTCGCACAGGACGTACCGGACTATGCCGGACCACTCGTGGCACAGTACGCAGCTCCGCATACCGCGGAACCTGCCCAGTCTCATGCTGCCATGCCTGAGTACGGGGAGTTGGCTCTGCTCTCCATCCAGGCTCCGCCAACCTGCCTTCTGGCCCCCCAAACCCGGTGGCCTCCTCTCCAAATCTCCCAATTCGCCCTGTGGCAGCCTCCTGCTGCCCAGTCGTCCATGCCGTGTGCCCCCCCCGAGCATGTCCTCCCAGGACCACACTTTGCCCACCTGGGCCATCGCCAACCTCTCCAGCTCCTTTCCTGGCGCTTCCTCCCATGTCCAGGCTGCCTGCTCCTGGACACGCTGCTTGGTCCTGGTATGGTGGGATCTTCTGTCACGATCGTTGAATGGAGTAGACCAAGGCGCAGCGTGATGAACGAACATACTTTATTTAATGAGAGTAAACACTCGAACAAAACAACAAACGATACGTGCAGTCCTACGATACAAACCAAAAGGAACAAACCAACTGGAAACAAGATCCCACAACTATTGTGGGAAAACAGCCTGTATAAATATGGCTCCCAATCAGAGACAACCAGCAACAGCTGACACTCGTTGCCTCTGATTGGGAACCACTCTGGCCAACACAGAAATACAATACATAGAATATCGACATAGAAACACAACACATAGAATATACACACCCTGGCTCAACATATAGAGTCCCAGAGCCAGGGTGTGACACACGTCAACTATGACAGACATAATGAGAAAAAAAAATCCAGAAAATCACATTGTAGGATTTTTAATGAATTTATTTGCAAATTATGGTGGAAAATAAGTATTTGGTCAATAACAAAAGTTTCTCAATACTTTGTTATATACAGTGAGGGAAAAAAGTATTTGATCCCCTGCTGATTTTGTACGTTTGCCCAATGACAAAGACATGATCAGTCTATAATTTTAATGGTAGGTTTATTTGAACAGTGAGAGACAGAATAACAACAAAAAAATTCAGAAAAACGCATGTCAAAAATGTTATAAATTGATTTGCATTTTAATGAGGGAAATAAGTATTTGACCCCTCTGCAAAACATGACTTAGTACTTGGTGGCAAAACCCTTGTTGGCAATCACAGAGGTCAGACGTTTCTTGTAGTTGGCCACCAGGTTTGCACACATCTCAGGAAGGATTTTGTTCCACTCCTCTTTGCAGATCTTCTCCAAGTCATTAAGGTTTCGAGGCTGACGTTTGGCAACTCGAACCTTCAGCTGCCTCCACAGATTTTCTATGGGATTAAGGTCTGGAGACTGGCTAGGCCACTCCAGGACCTTAATGTGCTTCTTCTTGAACCACTCCTTTGTTGCCTTGGCCGTGTGTTTTGGCTCATTGTCATGCTGGAATACCCATCCACGACCCATTTTCAATGCCCTGGCTGAGGGAAGGAGGTTCTCACCCAAGATTTGATGGTACATGACCCCGTCCATCGTCCCTTTGATGCGGTGAAGTTGTCCTGTCCCCTTAGCAGAAAAACACCCCCAAAGCATAATGTTTCCACCTCCATGTTTGACGTGGGAATGGTGTTCTTGGGGTCATAGGCATCATTCCTCCTCCTCCAAACACGGCGAGTTGAGCTGATGCCAAAGAGCTTGATTTTGGTCTCATCTGACCACAACACTTTCACCCAGTTCTCCTCTGAATCATTCAGATGTTCATTGGCAAACTTCAGACGGCCCTGTATATGTGCTTTCTTGAGCAGGGGGACCTTGCGGGCGCTGCAGGATTTCAGTCCTTCATGGCATAGTGTGTTACCAATTGTTTTCTTGGTGACTATGGTCCCAGCTGCCTTGAGATCATTGACAAGATCCTCCTGTGTAGTTCTGGGCTGATTCCTCACCGGTCTCATGATCATTGCAACTCCACGAGGTGAGATCTTGCATGGAGCCCCAGGCAGAGGGAGATTGACAGTTCTTTTGTGTTGCTTCCATTTGCGAATAATCACACCAACTGTTGTCACCTTCTCACCAAGCTGCTTGGTGATGGTCTTGTAGCCCATTCCAGCCTTGTGTAGGTCTACAATCTTGTCCCTGACATCCTTGAAGAGCTCTTTGGTCTTGGCCATGGTGGAGAGTTTGGAACCTGATTGATTGGTTACTTCTGTGGACAGGTGTCTTTTATACAGGTAACAAGCTGAGATTAGGAGCACTCCCTTTAAGAGTGTGCTCCTAATCTCAGCTCGTTACCTGTATAAAAGACACCTGGGAGCCAGAAATCTTTCTGATTGAGAGGGGGTCAAATACTTATTTCCCTCATTAAAATGCTAATCAATTTATAACATTTTTGACATGCGTTTTTCTGGATTATTTTGTTGTTATTCTGTCTCTCACTGTTCAAATAAACCTACCAATAAAATTATAGACTGATCATTTCTTTGTCAGTGGGCAAACGTACCAAATCAGCAGGGGATCAAATACTTTTTTCCCTCACTGTACCCTTTGTTGGCAATGACACAGGTCAAACGTTTTCTGTAAGTCTTCACAAGGTTTTCACACACTGTTGGTGGTATTTTGGCCCAATCCTCCATGCAGATCTCCTCTAGAGCAGTGATGTTTTGGGGCTGTCGCTGGGCAACACAGACTTTCAACTCCCTCCAAAGATTTTCTATGGGGTTGAGATCTGGAGACTGGCTAGGCCTCTCCATCTGGAGACTGGCTAGACCTTGAAATGCTTCTTACGAACCCACTCCTTCGTTGCCCGGGCGGTGTGTTTGGGATCATTGTCATGCTGAAAGACCCAGCCACGTTTCATCTTCAATGCCCTTGCTGATGGAAGGAGGTTTTCACTCAAAATCTCACGATACATGGCCCCATTCATTCTTTCCTTTACACGGATCAGTCGTCCTGGTCCCTTTGCAGAAAAACAGCCCCAAAGCATGATGTTTCCACCCCCATGCTTCACAGTAGGTATGGTGTTCTTTGGATGCAACTCAGCATTCTTTGTCCTCCAAACACGACGAGTTGAGTTTTTACCAAAAAGTTCTATTTTGGTTTCATCTGACCATATGACATTCTCCCAATCCTCTTCTGGATCATCCAAATGCACTCTAGCAAACTTCAGACGGGCCTGGACATGTACTGGCTTAAGCAGGGGGACACGTCTGGCACTGCAGGATTTGAGTCCCTGGCGGCGTAGTGTGTTACTGATGGTAGGCTTTGTTACTTTGGTCCCAGCTCTCTGCAGGTCATTCACTAGGTCCCCTCGTGTGGTTCTGGGATTTTTGCTCACTGTTCTTGTGATCATTTTGACCCCACGGGGTGAGATCTTGCGTGGAGCCCCAGATCGAGGGAGATTATCAGTGGTCTTGTATGTCTTCCATTTCCTAATAATTGCTCCCACAGTTGATTTCTTCAAACCAAGCTGCTTACCTATTGCAGATTCAGTCTTCCCAGCCTGGTGCAGGTCTACAATTGTGTTTCTGGTGTCCTTTGACAGCTCTTTGGTCTTGGCCATAGTGGAGTTTGGAGTGTGACTGTTTGAGGTGTCTTTTATACTGATAACAAGTTCAAACAGGTGCCATTAATACAGGTAATGAGTGGAGGACAGAGGAGCCTCTTAAAGAAGAAGTTACAGGTCTGTGAGAGCCAGAAATCTTGCTTGTTTGTAGGTGACCAAATACTTATTTTCCACCATAATTTGCAAATAAATTCATAAAAAATCCTACAATGTGATTTTCTGGATTTTCTTTTCTCAATTTGTCTGTCATAGTTGACGTGTACCTATGATGAAAATTACAGGCCTCTCTCATCTTTTTAAGTGGGAGAACTTGCACAATTGGTGGCTGACTAAATACTTTTTTTCCCCACTGTATGTGTTATTTCATAGTTTTGATGTCTTCACTACTATTCTACAATGTAGAAAATAGTAAAAATAAAGAAAAACCCTGGAATGAGTAGGTGTGTCCAAACTTTTCACTGGTACTGTAGATGGTGTCATATGTGCATCTGTTGGGGCGGTATGAGAATTGGAGTGGATCCAGGGTGTCTGGGATGATGGTGTTGATGTGAGCCATGACCAGCCTTTCAAAGCATTTAATGGCTATACATGTGAGTGCTACGGGACGATAGTCATTTAGACAGGTTACATTGGCGTTCTTGGGTACGGGGACTATGGCGGTCTGGGATAGGTTGAAAATGTAATTGAAGACACTTGCCAGCTGGTCAGCGCATGCTCTGAGTACGCATCCTGGTATTCCATCTGGCCCCGCGGCCTTGTTAATGTTAACCTGTTTAAAGGTCTTACTCACATCAGCTACGGAAAGCGGGATCCCACAGTCGTCTGGAACAGCTGGTGCTCTCATGGATGGTTCAGTGTTGCATGCCGTGAAGCATGCATAGAAGGCATTTAGCTCATCTGGTAGGCTTGCATCGCTGGGAAGCTCATGGCTGGGTTTCCCTTTGTAATCTGTGATAGTTTGCAAGCCCTGCCACATCCGTTGAGCGTCAGAGCCGGCAAAGTAGGATTCGATCTTAGTCCTGTATTGACGCTTTGCCTGTTTGATGACTTATCGGAGGTCGTAGCGAGATTTCTTATAAGAGTCCGGATTAGTGTCCCACTCCTTGAAAGCGGCAGCTCTAGCCTTTAGCTCATTGCGGATGTTGCCTGTAATCCATGGCTTCTGGTTGAGATATGTACGGTAACTGTGGGGACGACGTCGTCGATGCACTTATTAATGATGCCGGTGACTGATGTGGTAAACTCCTCAATGTTATCGGATGAATCCCTGAACATACTCCAGTCTGTGCTAGCGAAACAGTCCTGTAGCTTAGCATTCACTTCATCGGACAACTTATTGTTTGAGTTTTTGCTTGCAAGCAGGAGGATAGAGTTATGGTCTGATTTCCCAAAGGGAAGGTGAGGGAGGGCCTTGTATGTGTTTCTGTGTGTGGAGTAAAGGTGATTTAGAGTTTTGTTGCCTCTAGTTGCAGAGGTGACATGCTGGTAGAAATGAGGTAAAACGGATTTCTGATTCCCTGCATTAAAATCACCGGCCATGAGAAATGTCGCCTCTGAATGAGCATGTTCTTGTTTGCGTATGGCCCTATGCAGATTGTTGAGTGCAGTCTTAGTGCCAGCATCGGTTTGTGGTGGCAAATAGACAGCTACAAAAAATATAGACGAAAACTCTCTTAGTAAATAGTATGGTCTGCAGCTTATAATGAGGTAATCTAACTCAGGCATGTAAAAACTTGAGACTTCCTTAACATTAGAAAATGTGCCCCAGCTGTTCTTAACAAAGAGACACACCCCTCCTCCCTTCGTCTTACCCGAGTCTGCCGTCTGGTCTTAACGATGAATTGGAAAAACCAGCGAGATTGTGAGAGAAAAATTACGTATTTACCTGATTTGTTTAATATTAATAGTTAACAATGATATGCTTAACAATAGTAAGACATTTCTATTCTACCAATGCTGTGCTTCTGAGAAAGGATGGTTCCTCTCTTTCAAGTTCACTCCCCGCAGCTGGTCTGGGCATATCGTCAAGGACATGGTGCGACAACCTGTTATTGTTTCCAACCATCTGGGCTTCTGTTCAACTTGGTCACAAGCACAAGAGAAAGAGCCTCTGAGAGTGACTACAGTGTCTCAGTCTGTCCTGTTCTTTTCATATATTTCAAAGGCACAGCTGTGTGGAGATATGAGGTGAACAGAGGCTGGCTTGAACAGAGAGGAGTAACGGAACCAACGTCATCACTTGTTTGTGCGCTATGACCCGATACACATAGCCACAAGAAGAAAACAAGGTAGCTTATGATGCCCTGATCTGCCGGGGAGGGGTGGAACCAGCCATGACTAAACATTTTTAGGTCCACTATATAAGACCTCAGCATTTCCTGTATTGTTGGGCTCTCGGCGATCACCTACGGGGTGGTAGTTGACCAGCTCCATTATTGCAATAATTAATCGATATCAAATAAAGATGGTTCGTTTGAAGAAATGACAAAGTCTCTCCTTATTGGTTATAATTTCCACAACAACTCTGAGAAACATAGGACATTACAGTTTTTCAGGTCCTGTTGATAGGATAGTCTGGAACGGAGCTCATCCAGTACAACAGTATCACACTGTCCAAAACACAATTTGCACTTAATATGTATCTCTTTCAGTGAAGTCACAGCTATCAGAGAGCAAAGTATTTTGGACTGCAGCCTCCTCACTGTTAGCTTGGGTACATGTGGGAACAAGCATCCTCATTGGTGATTTGCAGACAGCAGTATGGCACAATGTTAAGGATTCGGAACTGACTTAAAGCTTGAATGTTGTTGGTGCAGGTGTAACGGAGTTAGTTAGCTTCATGCAATTTAGTTAGGGTAATGTTTAGTACGCTAGCCTCTGTAGTGCGAATTGCGTTGTTGACGCTAGATCAATTCCCGGGTTGGTTGTACCAGAACAGTCTATATTCCACAGGTTCCAATGTAGACACCAAAGTGATGTGGTGGCCTTATGAGAAGATACTATATTTAGCTTATGTTTTACTCCTAGTGCGCTGAAAGAATTGGGGATAGAATGACCAGTCAATGTGGATGAGCAGATACTGTAATTAGTTGGATTGACCTACTGGCCTCTTGTTCTCAGGGTTCCCTGATGCCCCTAGCGGCTCTTAACGGGAGCCAACCCACCCATCGATACCCAAAATTTAAAAATGAATTTAAATAACTCCCCCACTGTCACGACTTCCGCCGAGGCTGCCCCCCCTCCTGGTTCGGGCAGGCTTCGGCGTTCATCTTCACCGGAGTACTATCTACTGCCGATCCCATTCTCATCACTCCATTTGTCATGTCTTGTCAATCACACACACCTGGTGCTCATTCCCCTAATTAGTAATTGTATAAGTGTTCCCTCTGTTCCCCTTGTCTTTGTGAGTGATTGTTTGTTGTGAGTGTGTGTAGCTCGGTTGAGCTACTATTTCACTGTGTTTATGCCAAGGTGGATGTTTTCCCTTGTAATAGTTTCTTTTGACGCTTGGGGCGTTTGATTTATGTAACGGAATAAACTCTGGACTTCGGTATTTTACCTCCTTCATTCACACCTCATCACAGAATCACTCACCTGATCTGATATGGAGTCAGCAGGACAAGACCGCATGCCTGGAGTTGTGGCAAGGGTCCAGGAGCATTCCTCGATGTTGGCCAGCTTGGGGGAAGCGATGGATTGGGTTCTTCATGTGGTAGAACGCCTGGAGAGGAGAGGATCCGATCTATCGAGACCAGCTGGTCAACCAGATCCAGCCACCTACACCCCAGCCCCTGGAGGGATCCAGATATCCCGGCCACCGGCGTTTGATGGGACGGCAGCGCGATGTAAGGGATTCCTACTCCAACCGGAGTTGTATTTCTCCAGCATCAGGCCGAAGCCCTGGGAGCGGGAGAAGGTATCCGTCCTTGTTTCCTGCCTTTGTGGGAGAGCCCTGGAGTGGGCCAACACAGTGTGGATCGAGGGAGGTACCGCCTTGGAGGACTACGGGGAGTTTGCTCACCTCTTTCGGGCCGTTTTTGATCACCCGCCTGAGGCGGGTGAACGACTGGTTCATCTGAGGCAGGGGACGAGGACCGCTTAGGACTACGCGCTTTTGGAGTTCCGGACACTGGCAGCGGGGTCCGGGTGGAACGAGCGGGCCCTGATCAACCATTTCCGGTGCCACCTAAGGGAGGACGTCCGACGGGAGCTAGCCTGCCGGGATGCTATGCTATCGTTCTCCCAACTGGTGGACATGGCCATCCGGCTGGACAATCTGCTAGCAGCCAGAGGACGTCCTGGAAGGGGTCTGCCCGTTCCCACTCTGGATGACTCTGACCCCGAGCAGATGGAGCTGGGGGGAGCCGCCGGTCGAGAGAGCGCAGGAGGACAGCAACAGTGCCACTCTGGTGGCACGAAGGGACAATCCACCTCACGTTGCAGTCAACGTTCTTTTGGGTCTGGAGGCGGTAGGCAGGGTACTCACACATCACCCCAGGTAACGAACACCCAAACGTGTTCAGAGCCCTTTGCGGCGCACTGTACTTTATCTATCTCCTTTTCCGATCACTTGGTAGGTTCCCAGTGTAAGGCGCTAGTCAATTCAAGTGCAGCTGGGAATTTTATGGACAGGTTATTTGCACGCCGTCAAGGCATTTAATTGGTTCCCCTAACCATTCAACTCCCCATCAGAGCACCTGAATTGGTTGGGTCCGGGTTGGTTAAGGAAGTTACGGTACCAGTCACCATGATTACGCAGGAGACGCATGTTGAGCAGATCACCTTTATGATTATTGAGTCTCCTGCTTACCCTGTAGTCCTCCTCTGCTCTTGTCCTTCTAGACCTGTCTGCTGCCTTTGATACTGTGAACCATCAGATCCTCCTCTCCACCCTCTCCGAGCTGGGCATCTCCGGCGCGGCTCACTCTTGGATTGCGTCCCACCTGACCGGTCGCTCCTACCAAGTGGCGTGGCGAGAAGCTGTCTCCGCACCACATGCTCTCACCACTGGTGTCCCCCAGGGCTCAGTTCTAGGCCCTCTCCTATTCTCGCTATACACCAAGTCACTTGGCTCTGTCATATCCTCACATGGCCTCTCCTATCATTGCTACGCAGACGACACACAACTAATCTTCTCCTTTCCCCCTTCTGATAACCAAGTGGCGAATCGCATCTCTGCATGTCTGGCAGACATATCAGTATGGATGACGGATCACCACCTCAAGCTGAACCTTGGCAAGACGGAGCTGCTCTTCCTCCCGGGGAAGGACTGCCCGTTCCATGATCTCGCCATCACGGTTGACAACTCTGTTGTGTCCTCCTCCCAGAGTGCGAAGAGCCTTGGCGTGACCCTGGACAACACCCTGTCGTTGTCCGCTAACATCAAGGCGGTGACCCGATCCTGTAGGTTCATGCTCTACAACATTCGGAGAGTACCCTGCCTTACACAGGAAGCGGCACAGGTCCTAATCCAGGCACTTGTCATCTCCCGTCTGGATTACTGCAACTCGCTGTTGGCTGGGCTCCCTGCCTGTGCCATTAAACCCCTACAACTCATCCAGAATGCCGCAGCCCATCTGGTGTTCAACCTTCCCAAGTTCTCTCACGTCACCCCGCTCCTCTGCACACTCCACTGGCTTCCAGTTGAAGCTCACATATGCTACAAGACCATGGTGCTTGCCTACGGAGCTGTGAGGGGAACGGCACCTCCGTACCTTCAGGCTCTGATCAGTCCCTACACCCAAACGAGGGCATTACGTTCATCCACCTCTGGCCTGCTGGCTCCCCTACCTCTGCTGAAGCACAGTTCCCGCTCAGCCCAGTCAAAACTGTTCGCTGCTCTGGCACCCCAATGGTGGAACAAGCTCCCTCACGACGCCAGGACAGCGGAGTCACTCACCACCTTCCGGAGACATTTGAAACCCCACCTCTTTAAGGAACACCTGGGATAGGATAAAGTAATCCTTCTACCCCCCCTTACCCCACCCCAAAGAAAGAAAGAAAGAAAGAAAGAAAAAAACATATTGTAAAGTGGTTATCCCACTGGCTATAAGGTGAATGCACCAATTTGTAAGTCGCTCTGGATAAGAGCGTCTGCTAAATGACGTAAATGTAAATGTAAATGTAGTCTTGGGTATCCCGTGGTTAGCCCTTCACAACCCCAATTTCTCATGGCCGCAGAGAGTTCTTACGGGGTGGTCGCGTGAGTGTCTGGGTAGGTGTCTATGTGTTTCCGTTGGTGCGACCACGGTGGAAAGTCCAGACGGTAACCCCACCGTGCGCATTCCCCCTGAATACCATGATCTGGCGCTCGCGCTTTCCAAGACGCAAGCTACTATAAATTACCACCTCATCGGGAGGGGAATTGCGCGATAAACCTTTGGGTAGACGCTGTACCTCCCAGGAGTCATGTGTATCCCCTGTCGCAGGCTGAAACGGAGGCTATGGAAACATACGTCACCGAGTCCCTGCGCCAGGGGTATATACGTCCCTCCATTTCACCTGCCTCCTCAAGTTTCTTCTTTGTGAAGAAGAAAGATGGCGGTTTACGCCCTGCATTGATTATCGACCACTGAATAATGTGACGGTACGATTTAGTTATCCTCTTCCCCTCATTCCTTCAGTGATTGAGTCAATGCACGGGCCCGCTTTTTCACCAAATTAGACCTCAGGAGTGCCTACAACCTGGTGCGTATTCAGGAAGGGGATGAGTGGAAAACAGCATTCAGCACAACCTCAGGGCATTATGAATACCTGGTGATGCCCTACGGTTTGATGAATGCTCCATCCGTTTTCCAGTCCTTTGTGAACGAGGTGTTTCGGGACATGGTTGGTCGCGGTGTAGTGGTCTACATCGATGACATCCTGGTGTATTCCGCTACGCGCGCCGAGCATGTGTTCCTGGTTCGCAAGGTACTGGTCCGACTGCTGGAAAATTATCTTTATGCCAAGGCAGAGAAGTGTGAGTTTTTCCAGCAGTCAATCTCCTTCCTCGGATATCGCATTACCACCACAGGTGTGGAGATGGAGACCGCATTGCAGCCGTGCATAATTGGCAGACTCCAACCACGGTAAAGGAGGTGCAGCGCTTCCGTGGCTTTGCCAACTACTATCGGAGGATTATTCAGGGCTTTGGCAAGGTCGCAGCTCCCATTACCTCCTTGTTGAAGGGTGGGCCGTCCCGGCTCCGCTGGTCTGCTGAGGCTGATTTGGCCTTCAGTAGATTGCGGGGTCTGTTAACCTCAGCCCCAGTACTGGCTCACCCCGATCCATCACTACCGTTCGTAGTGGAGGTGGATGCATCCGAGGTAGGGATAGGAGCTGTCTTATCCCAACGCTCGGGCAAGCCACCCAAGCGCCGCCCCTGTGCCTTCTTTTCTAAGAAGCTCAGCTCGGCGGAGCAGAACTACGGCGTTGGTGAACGGGAGCTGCTGGCTGTTGTCCGAGCTTTGATGGTGTGGAGACATTGGCTCGAAGGGGCGAAACACCCTTTCCTCATCTGGACAGACCACCGTAACCTGGAGCACATTCGGGCAGCGAAGAGGCTGAATCCTTGCCAGGCCAGGTGGGCCCTCTTTCTTCACCCGGTTTGATTTCACACTCTCATACATTCCGGGTACGAAGAACGTGTAGGCAGACGCACTATCTCGGCTGTATGACACAGAGGAGAGGCCCAGAGACAACACCCCCATACTCCCGGCCTCATCCATTGTGGCGCCGGTAGTGTGGGCGATGGACGCAGATATAGCGCAGGCATTACGCACAGATCCATCTCCACCGCAGTGTCCAGCTGGGCTGCAGTACGTGCCTGCGCTTATCCGTGGTCGTCTGATCTACTGGGCACACACATCACCCTCCTCTGGTCATCCAGGTATCGGTCGTACAATGCGCTGCCTGATCGAGAAGTACTGGTGGCCTACCTTGGCTAAGGACGTGAGGGTGTATGTTTCCTCATGCTCAGTGTGCGCCCAGAGTAAGGCACCTAGGCACCTCCCAGCGGGTAAGCTACATCCTTTACCAGTTCCACAATGACCATGGTCTCACCTGAGTATTGATTTTCTCACTGATCTTCCCCCCTCCCAAGGTAACACCACTATCCTGGTCGTTGTGGATCGCTTTTCAAAGTCCTGCCGCCTCCTTCCTCTGCCCGGTCTCCCCACGGCCCTACAAACTGCGGAGGCTCTGTTTACTCACGTCTTCCGGCACTACGGGGTACCAGAGGATATAGTGTCCGACCGAGGTCCCCAGTTCACGTCTAGAGTCTGGAAGGCGTTCATGGAACGTCTGGGGGTCTCGGTCAGCCTGCCCTCTGGATTTCACCCCGAGAGTAATGGGCAGGTGGAAAGTGTGAATCAAGATGTGGGTAGGTTCCTGCGGACCTACTGTCAGGACCGGCCGGGGGAGTGGTTGGTGTTCCTGCCATGGGCAGAATATGCTCAGAACTCTCTATGCCACTCCTCCACTAACCTAACACACTTACAATGTGTTTTGGGTTACCAACAGGTCCTGGCACCGTGGCACCAGAGCCAGACAGAGGCTCCTGCAGTGGATGACTGGTTTCGGCGCACGGAGGAGACTTTGGACGCTGCCCACGTTCGCCTTCAGCACACCGTGCGTCGTCAGAAAGCCAACGCTGACCGCCACCGCAGGGAGGCCCCGGTGTTCGTACTGGGTGATCGGGTCTGGCTCTCGACCCGGAATCTGCCCCCCCGCCTGCCCTACCGGAAGCTGAGCCCGCGGTTTGTGGGGCCGTTTAAAGCCCTGAGGAGAATAAACGAGGTGACATACAGGTTGTTACTCCCTCCTGATTACCGTATTAACCCCTCGTTTCATGTGTCTCTCCTCAGGCCAGTGGTAGCTGGTCCGCTCCAGGAGTCTGAGGTGCGGGAGGTTCCTCCACCTCCTCTGGACATTGAGGGGGCCCCAGCGTACTCGGTCCGTTCCATCCTGAATTCGAGGCGTCGGGTGGGGGGCCTTCAGTATCTCGTGGAGTGGGAGGGGTACGGTCCGGAGGAACGGTGCTAGTTCCCAAGGCGGGACATCCTCGATCCCTCCCTGTTGAGGGATTTCCACCGTCGCCATCCGACTCGCCCTGCTCCGCGTCCTCCTGGCCGTCCCTGAGGCCGGGGTTGGCGCACTGCTGGAGCCGCACGTCGCAACTTCCGTCGAGGCTGCCCCCCACTCCTGGTTCGGGCAGGCTTCGGCGTTCGTCGTCACCAGAGTACTATCTACTGCCGATCCCATTCTCATCGCTCCACTTGTCATGTCTTGTCAATCACACACACCTGGTGCTCATTCCCCTAATTAGTAATTGTATAAGTGTTCCCTCTGTTCCCCTTGTCTTTGTGAGTGATTGTTTGTTGTGAGAGTGTGTAGCTCGGTTGAGCTACTATTTCACTGTGTTTATGCCAAGGTGGATGTTTTCCCTTGTAATAGTTTCGTTTGACGCTTGGGGCGTTTGATTTATGTAACGGTATAAACTCTGGACTTCGGTATTTTACCTCCTGCGCCTGACTCCTTCATTCACACCTCGTCACACCCACCCGTAATCCCCATACTCTTATTGGCCTGCTGACTGGACCCTTCACACAAGCCTAGCATTCTCATTGGCCCCAACAACCACTTCCTCATTTTTAATTACCTGACGTCAAAAATCCCTTCCAGATTCTAATTGGCCGACAGAGAGGCCTTTACCCCAAGGCTAGGTCCCACAATTCCATAGTGCGGATGGTATTGTGAGGAGCCCAAGGGCTTCTGGATGAATTGGAAGCTAATTGAATGCTGCTTCGGATTACATGGATGGCAGCCCCGGATGAGCAGTGACCTGATGACAGAGCCACAGAACCCAGGTCTGTGCATATGGGCGAGAGGGGAGGGTGAAGTATGGTATTGGTGAACAACATGGTGTTCTGTATTGTAGGAGCAAGGCAAGGGAAAGTCCTATTTAGAATAGATTGATTTGTAATTGACAGTGGGAACAAGTTGAGCCTGGCCGCTTGCTGTTGAACTAGACTTCCTCTCTCCAGTTTCAGACCGAGAGATCGATGGAAAATAACAACATGGACGCCATGTTTAATAATACAATGGGTATCAGTCATTAGCATCTTTATATGATGTATTTCCTAACATGTTATTCAAGACACACTAAGCAAAACACAGTTGTCGGTCATCTAACCATGGTCTGTGTGCCTGTTCATGACAATTATGTCCTTGACCCAATAATTGACGTAACTCAAATGCAACTCAATGGATTTAATTGACCTGTGCATTCGTATGCATTCTGTTGTTCGGACAATTAACAGGACATAATGATTTCACTTCTTTATGGAAAAGCCATGAGGACATGACATCTCTTGAATTGGCCAACAACAGCAACGACAGCATATGACAACCAGTTGGGGTCAATTTAAATTGAAGTAAGTCAGTTCAGGAAGGTAACTAAAATTACAATTCAATGATCTATTTTCAATGACTCCTCCTCTGAAATGGAGATCCCTGTGTTCCAAGGCGTGGACTTTTGAGACACCATCATTAATTTAAACAATAAAATATAGTGTAATTATACTGTAAAATACACTGCTCATAAAAATAAAAGGAACACTAAAATAACACATCCTAGATCTGAATGAATGAAATAATCTTATTAAATACTTTTTTCTTTACATAGTTGAATGTGCTGACAACAAAATCACACAAAAATGATCAATGGAAATCAAATTGATCAACCCATGGAGGTCTGGAAGTGGAAAACCACACTACAGGCTGATCCAACTTTGATGTAATGTCCTTAAAACAAGTCAAAATGAGGCTCAGTAGTGTGTGTGGCCTCCACGTGCCTGTATGACCTCCCTACAACGCCTGGGCATGCTCCTGATGAGGTGGCGGATGGTCTCCTGAGGGATCTCCTCCCAGACCTGGACTAAAGCATCCGCCAACTCCTGGACAGTCTGTGGTGCAACGTGGCGTTGGTGGATGGAGCGAGACATGATGTCCCAGATATGCTCAATTGGATTCAGGTCTGGGGAACAGGCGGGCCAGTCCATAGCATCAATGCCTTCCTCTTGCAGGAACTGCTGACACACTCCAGCCACATGAGGTCTAGCATTGTCTTGCATTAGGAGGAACCCAGGGCCAACCGCACCAGCATATGGTCTCACAAGGGGTCTGAGGATCTCATCTCGGTACCTAATGGCAGTCAGGCTACCTCTGGCGAGCACATGGAGGGCTGTGCGGCCCCCCAAAGAAATGCCACCCCACACCATGACTGACCCACCGCCAAACCGGTCATGCTGGAGGATGTTGCAGGCAGCAGAACGTTCTCCACGGCGTCTCCAGACTCTGTCACGTCTGTCACGTGCTCAGTGTGAACCTGCTTTCATCTGTGAAGAGCACAGGGCGCCAGTGGCGAATTTGCCAATCTTGGTGTTCTCTGGCAAATGCCAAACGTCATGCACAGTGTTGGGCTGTAAGCACAACCCCCACCTGTGGACGTCGGGCCCTCATACCACCCTCATGGAGTCTGTTTCTGACCGTTTGAGCAGACACATGCACATTTGTGGCCTGCTGGAGGTCATTTTGCAGGGCTCTGGCAGTGCTCCTCCTTGCCCTCCTACGGCCTCCTCCACGTTTCCTGATGTACTGGCCTGTCTCCTGGTAGTGCCTCCATGCTCTGGACACTACGCTGACAGACACAGCAAACCTTCTTGCCACAGCTCGCATTGATGTGCCATCCTGGATGAGCTGCACTACCTGAGCCACTTGTGTGGGTTGTAGACTCCGTCTCATGCTACCACTAGAGTGAAAGCACCGCCAGCATTCAAAAGTGACCAAAACATCAGCCAGGAAGCATAGGAACTGAGAAGTGGTCTGTGGTCACCACCTGCAAAACCAGTCCTTTATTGGGGGTGTCTTGCTATTTGCCTATAATTTCCACCTGTTGTCTATTCCATTTGCACAACAGCATGTGAAATGTATTGTCAATCAGTGCTGCTTCCTAAGTGGACAGTTTGATTTCACAGAAGTGTGATTGACTTGGAGTTACATTGTGTTGTTTAAGTGTTCCCTTTATTTTTTTGAGCAGTGTATATATATATATATATATATATATATATATATACGGTTGAAGTCGGAAGTTTACATACACCTTAGCCAAATACATTTCAACTCAATTTTTCACAATTCCTGACATTTAATCCTAGTAAAAATTCCCTGTTTTAGGTCAGTTACGTTCACCACTTTATTTTAAGAATGTGAAATGTCAGAATAATAGTAGAGAGAATGATTTATTTCAGCTTTTATTTCTTTCATCATATTCCCAGTGGGTCAGAAGTTTACATACACTCAGTTAGTATTTGGTAGCATTGCCTTTAAATTGTTTAACTTGGGTCAAACGTTTCGGGTAGCCTTCCACAAGCTTCCCACAATAAGTTTGGTGAATTTTGGCCCATTCCTCCTGACAGAGCTGGTGTAACTGAGTCAGGTTCGTAGGCCTCCTTGCTCGCACATGCTTTTTCAGTTCTGTCCACAAATGTTCTATAGGATTGAGGTCAGGGCTTTGTGATGGCCACTCCAATACCTTGACTTTGTTGTCCTTAAGCCATTTTGGCACAACTTTGGAAGTATGCTTGTGGTCATTGTCCATTTGGAAGAACCATTTGCGACCAAGCTTTAACTTTCTGACTGATGTTTTGAGATGTTGCTTCAATATATCCACATAATTTTCCTTCCTCATGATGCCATCTATTTTGTGAAGTGCACCAGTCACTCCTGCAGCAAAGCACCCCCACAGCATGATGCTGCCACCCCCGTGCTTCACGGTTGGAATGGTGTTCTTCGGCTTGCAAGTGATCCCCTTTTTCCTCCAAACATAACGATGGTCATTATGGCCAAACAGTTCTATTTTTGTTTCATCGGACCAGAGGACATTTCTCCAAAAAGTACGATCTTTGTCCCCATGTGTAGTTGCAAACCGTAGTCTAGCTTTTTTATGGCGGTTTTGGAGCAGTGGCTTCTTCCTTGCTGAGCGGCCTTTCAGGTTATGTCGATATAGGACTCGTTTTACTGTGGATATAGATACATTTGTACCTGTTTCCTCCAGCATCTTCACAAGGTCCTTTGCTGTTGTTCTCGGATTGATTTGCACTTTTCGCACCAAAGTACGTTCATCTCTATGAGACAGAACGTGTCTCCTTCCTGAGCGGTATGACGGCTGTGTGGTCCCATGGGGTTTATACTTGCGTACCATTGTTTGTACAGATGAACGTGGTACCTTCAGGTGTTTGGAAATTGCTCCCAAGGATGAATCAGACTTGTGGAGGTCTACCATTTTTTGACTTGTGGAGGTCTTGGCTGATTTCTTTTGATTTTCCCATGATGTCAAGCAAAGAGGCACTGCGATGAAGGTAGGCCTTGAAATACATCCACAGGTACACCTCCAATTGACTCAAATGATGTCAATTAGCCTATCAGAAGCTTCTAAAGCCATGACATCATTTTCTGGAATTTTCCAAGCTGTTTAAAGGCACAGTCAACTTAGTGTATGTAAACTTCAGACCCACTGGAATTGTGATACAGTAAATTATAAGTGAATTAATCTGTCTGTAAACAATTGTGGGAAAAATAACTTGTGTCATGCACAAAGTAGATGTCCTAACCGACTTGCCAAAACTATAGTTTGTTAACAAGAAATTTGTGGAGTGGTTGAAAAACTAGTTCTAATGACTCCAACCTAAGTGTATGTAGAATTCCGACTTCAACTGTATATATATATATATTTCCTAATGAATAACATATCAATGTAATACTATACATGGGTATTCTGGCATAATAATTTGTTTGTAGGAGAGGAGGTTGTTTAAGGTTGGCAAGTAAAAAAAAAATGTAGCACATAGAAATATACAAGGTTCATTAGTGTAACAGATGAGGTACACTACCGGTCAAAAGTTTTAGAAAACATAATCATTCAAGGGTTTTTCTTTATTTCTACTATTTTCTACATTGTAGAATAATATTGAAGATATCACAACTGTGAAATAACACATATGGAATCATGTAGTAACCACAAAAGTGTTAAACAAATCAAAATATATTTTATATTTGAGATTCTTCAAATAGCCACCCTTTGCCTTGATGACAGCTTTGCACACCCTTGGCATTCTTTCAACCAGCTTCATGAGGTAGTCACCTGGAATTCATTTCAACTTTAAGACATGAAGGTCAGTCAATGCAGAACATTTCAAGAACTTTGAATGTTTCTTCATGTGCAGTCGCAAAAACCATCAAGCGCTATGATGAAACTGGCTCTCATGAGGACCGCCACAGGAATGGAAGACCCAGAGTTACCTCTGCTGCAGAGGTTAAATTCATTAGAGTTACCAGACTCAGAAATTGCAGCCCAAATAAATGCTTCACAGAGTTCAAGTAACAGACACATCTCAACATCAACTATTCAGAGGAGACTGGTCCTCTGTAGCTCAGCTGGTAGAGCACGGCGCTTGTAACGCCAAGGTAGTGGGTTCGAACCCTGGGACCACCCATACACAAAAAAATGTATGCACGCATGACTGTAAGTCGCTTTGGATAAAAGCGTCTGCTAAATGGCATATTATTATTATTATATTACTGTGTGAATCAGGCCTTCATGGTCGAATTGCTGCAAAGAAACCACTTCTAAAGGACACCAATAAGAAGAAGAGACTTGCTTGGGCCAAGAAACACGAGCAATGGACATAAGACCGGTGGAAATTAGTCCTTTGATCTGGAGTCCAACTTTGAGATTTTTGGTTCCAACCGCCGTGTCTTTGTGAGACGCGGTGTGGGTGAACGGATGATCTCTGCATGTGTATTTCCCACCGTAAAGCATGGAGGAGGAGGTGTTATGGTGTGGGGGTGCTTTGCTGGTGACTCTGTTTGTGATTTATTTAGAATTCAACGCACACAACCAGCATGGCTACTACAGCATTCTGCAGCGATACGCCATCCCATCTGGTTTGGGCTTAGTGGGACTATCATTTGTTTTTCAACAGGACAATGACCCAACACACCTCCAGGCTGTGTAAGGGCTATTTTACCAAGAAGGAGAGGGATGGAGTGCTGCATCAGATGACTTGGCCTCCACAATCCCCCGACCTCAACCAAATTGAGATGGTTTGGGATGAGTCGGACCGCAGAGTGAAGGAAAAGCAGCCAACAAGTGCTCAGCATATTTGGGAACTCCTTCAAGACTGTTGTGAAAGCATTACAGATGAAGCTGGTTGAGAGAATGCCAAGAGTGTGCAAAGCTGTCATCAAGGCAAAGGATGGCTATTTGAAGAATCTCAAATATAAAATACATTTTGATATGTTTAACACTTTTTTGGTTACTACATGATTCCATTTGTGTTATTTCATAGTTTTGATGTCTTCACTATTATTCTACAATGTAGAAAATAGTAAAAATAAAGAAAAAACGTTGTTCTAAAACTTTTGACCGGTGGTGTATATGAAAGGGTTCTTGAGTAGGCTATCAAATGGTAAACAAAATAACAATCCAAGAGGAAATGTAAACAATAACAGAGACAACAGAGATAAAACACCTCTGAATATTCAAGAGCAGGTGTAAACATTTGTAGCATGATTTACATTTTTACATTTTAGTCATTTAGCAGACGCTCTTATCCAGAACGACTTACAGTTATTGAGTACATACATTTTCATACTTTTTCATACTGATGCATCTGTAATGTCATCCATTTGTTTTTGTTTGTGTTGACTTTGCCGTACTGGATCTGCCGTTCAGTCTGGTCAGTTCTTTAATAGAAAATTATATTTTGTTATGTTTTTAACAAGTTCAGGTAGTCCCTCCTTTTTCAGTCCGTTTTCTTCCATTTGGTGCCAATTTTTTTACATTTTAGTTATTTTGCTGACATTTTTATCCAAAGCAACTTACAGGAGCAATTATAGTTAAGTGCCATGCTCAAGGGCATATCAGATGTTTACCTAGTCGGCTAGGAGATTTCGGTTACTGGCCCAACACTCTTAACCGCTAGGCTACCTGCCGCCATAATGAATACGACCCAGACTTTCATGGTATCCCTGCATAGACCAACCCGGCAGTCCGGCACCCTGATGGTCGAGGTTCTATGATGTCATCAACACTAAACGCCACTGCTCTCCTCCATGGCCAGCTTCTCATCCTGCTCCCCTGCGATCCTGGGGGGTTTCTCTTGTCCCTTGATGATGACATGGTCACACACAGTGAGTCTAGGTTCATGTGGCCGTGCCTGGCGCAGGTCACTGGACGGAGTGGTCATCCCTGTAGGATTCTGAGAGGAAGGACATGTTCAAAACACTGAAGAAACACCACAATTCACACATTCCTGAACACACCCACACGCACACACACACACACACACACACACACACACACACACACACACACAGATATTAAAATGTATACACACACACCTCCCCCCACCCACCCCTAAACCAACACACAGCTATGAGTAGACACCCAGTTGGTGCCTGGTGGGTGATGATGGAGTGACGCTAGGTGAGGTATAGACACTCACCCTCCACAGACACAGCAGAATGTAGACAGGGATACACATCAGGGGGGTGAGGATGAGGAGACAGGCCACTCGGGAGGCCCAGGGCCCAGGTACGTAGTCTAGATTTAGATTGATTGATGAACTGGTCAGTGTGTCATACGCCAGGGTGATCTGAGGAGAACCAGGAAGAGTTGGAGGTGAAGTTTAGCCTTGGATACTGTCGACTTAAACCTGATTCCCACTATAGGGCCAGCCTGAACTGTACTGTCCTGGCTTGAAAATTGTATTTTCACATTGTGCTCATTGTGCTTTACAGCATAGCTCCAGCAACTGGGTGATGCGTACCCAGGCCATTCCAGTACGGCTCGGCATGGCTCGGCTTAGTTTGGCTCGATAGTGTGAAAAGGGTATTAGAAAGATAGTGATCAACAAATGTAAGTTGCTATTCATTTGTGGATAGAAGGAATGTATGGGT
Organism: Coregonus lavaretus; assembly: GCF_964263955.1. Taxonomy (NCBI): domain Eukaryota; kingdom Metazoa; phylum Chordata; class Actinopteri; order Salmoniformes; family Salmonidae; genus Coregonus; species Coregonus lavaretus. The sequence continues at coordinate 48,622,442 of NC_139992.1, read as the reverse complement.
GTTTTGATGCAAAGTTAGAAGAAAGAGGGAGGGAGAGAGAGACCACGAGGGAGAGTGAGACCACAAGGGAGAGTGAGATCACGAGGGAGAGACAGACCACGGGGGAGAGAGAGACCATGAGGGAAAGAGAGACCACAAGGGGGAGACAGACCACGATGGAGAGAGAGACCACAAGGGACAGACCACGAGGGAGAGAGAGACCACGAAGGAGAGACAGACCATGAGGGAGACAGAGACCACGAGGGAGAGAGAGACCAGGAGGGAGAGCGAGACCACGAGGGAGAGACCACGAGGGAGAGAGAGATCACGAGGGAGAGACAGACCACAAGGGAGAAAGTGACTACGAGGGAGAGAGAGACTACGAGGGAGAGACAGACCACGAGGGACAGACAGGAAACATTAAGATAAAGACAGATGTAGAGAGAAACAGTGAGAGAGAGAGATTATAACACTGTACATAGCCATAATATGATATTTGACATGTCTATTCCTTTGAAACTTGTGAGTGTAATGTTTACTGTTAATTTTTAATTACACTTTGGATGGTGTATTTTTGATTGTTTATTTCACTTTTGTTTATTATCTATTTCACTTGCTTTGGCAATGTAAACATTGTTTCCCATGCCAATAAAGCCCTTTGAATTTAGTTGAATTGAGAGAGAGAGATAGATGGAGGGAGAGAGAGGGAGAGAGGGGGAGGGAGAGAGCGAGAGAGAGGGAGGGAGAGAGAGAGAGAGAGAGAGAGAGAGAGAGAGAGAGAGAGAGAGAGGGAGAGAGAGAGGGAGGGAGAGAGGGGGAGGAAGAGAGAGAGAGGGAGAGAGAGAGAGAGAGAGAGAGAGAGAGAGAGCAAAGAGGTGCAAGAAAGCAGGGGAGAGACGAAGAAAGAAAGAGAACAACATGAGCATAAAGAAAGACGCAGAGAGAAAGATGAATAGAGAGAGAGAGAGAGAGAGAGAGAGAGAGAGAGAGAGAGAGAGAGAGAGAGAGAGAGAGAGAGAGAGAGAGAGGGGGGGAGAGAGAGGGGGGAGGAAGAGAGAGAGAGGGAGAGAGAGAGAGAGAGAGAGAGAGAGAGCAAAGAGGTGCAAGAAAGCAGGGGAGAGACGAAGAAAGAAAGAGAACAACATGAGCATAAAGAAAGACGCAGAGAGAAAGATGAATAGAGAGAGAGAGAGAGAGAGAGAGAGAGAGAGAGAGAGAGAGAGAGAGAGGCAGTACAGGTGTCTGTCTTACTCACCCCACAGATGAGTGGTGTCACAAACAACCAGCAGTACTTCAGCACCGAAGGGAAAGGATGGTAGCCTATCATGTCTTCAATGTTGTCAAGGAAACGGTTCGCACCTGCAAGCCAATCCATCCACACTTAATTTTTTAGTCGAGATCCATCTCTTCGTTTTGATAGAAACACTCACATGGGTCCCCCCTTGAAAACATGTTGAGACACAGTGGTCTACTATGTGTCCCCACTTCCCTTCCCTTGTAGATTGGCAATGGAACTTCAATTTAGACTTAATGTTACTGTGAATGTATGGAAAACTTTATGGACAGAGATGGACATGTTGTTACTGGTTGTGACTGTCCTTAGACCCATTGTAGTCCTGGACTAAAAAGCCCAATGGAGAATATTCCTATAAATAGCATTTTGGTCCAGGACTTTATCTGGGTCCAGGAAACTGGCCCTTAGAGTATAGATTCACTTTAACGATTAAAATAATACACAAATATTTGTCACATGCGCCGAATACAACAGGTGAAATGCTTACTCACAAGCCCTTAACCAAAAATGAAGTTCAAAAAATAGAGTTAAGAAAATATTTACTAAATAAAATAAAGTAAAAAATACAATAAAAAGTAACACAATAAAATAACAATAACGAGGCTATACAGTGGGGGAAAAAAGTATTTAGTCAGCCACCAATTGTGCAAGTTCTCCCACTTAAAAAGATGAGAGAGGCCTATACTTTTCATCATAGGTACACGTCAACTATGACAAAAAAAATCCAGAAAAAAAAATCCAGAAAATCACATTGTAGGATTTTTTATGAATTTATTTGCATATTATGGTGGAAAATAAGTATTTGGTCACCTACAAAAAAGCAAGATTTCTGGCTCTCACAGACCTGTAACTTCTTCTTTAAGAGGCTCCTCTGTCCTCCACTCGTTACCTGTATTTATGGCACCTGTTTGAACTTGTTATCAGTATAAAAGACACCTGTTCACAACCTCAAACAGTCACACTCCAAACTCCATTATGGCCAAGACCAAAGAGCTGTCAAAGGACACCAGAAACAAAATTGTAGACCTGCACCAGGCTGGGAAGAATGAATCTGCAATAGGTAAGCAGCTTGGTTTGAAGAAATCAACTGTGGGAGCAATTATTAGGAAATGGAAGACATACAAGACCACTGATAATCTCCCTCGATCTGGGGCTCCACGCAAGATCTCACCCTGTGGGGTCAAAATGATCACAAGAACGGTGAGCAGAAATCCCAGAACCACACGGGGGGACCTAGTGAATGACCTGCAGAGAGTTGGGACCAAAGTAACAAAGCCTACCATCAGTAACACACTACGCCGCCAGGGACTCAAATCCTGCAGTGCCAGACGTGTCCCTCTGCTTAAGCCAGTACATGTCCAGGCCCGTCTGAAGTTTGCTAGAGTGCATTTGGATGACCCAGAAGAGGATTGGGAGAATGTCATATGGTCAGATGAAACCAAAATATAACTTTTTGGTAAAAACTCAACTCGTCGTGTTTGGAGGACAAAGAATGCTGAGTTGCATCCAAAGAACACCATACCTACTGTGAAGCATGGGGGTGGAAACATCATGCTTTGGGGCTGTTTTTCTGCAAAGGGACCAGGACGACTGATCCGTGTAAAGGAAAGAATGAATGGGGCCATGTATCGTGAGATTTTGAGTGAAAACCTCCTTCCATCAGCAAGGGCATTGAAGATGAAACGTGGCTGGGTCTTTCAGCATGACAATGATCCCAAACACACCGCCCGGGCAACAAAGGAGTGGCTTCGTAAGAAGCATTTCAAGGTCCTGGAGTGGCCTAGCCAGGCTCCAGATCTCAACCCCATAGAAAATCTTTGGAGGGAGTTGAAAGTCCGTGTTGCCCAGCGACAGCCCCAAAACATCACTGCTCTAGAGGAGATCTGCATGGAGGAATTGGCCAAAATACCAGCAACAGTGTGTGAAAACCTTGTAAAGACTTACAGAAAACGTTTGACCTGTGTCATTGCCAACAAAGGGTATAAAACAAAGTATTGAGAAACTTTTGTTATTGACCAAATACTTATTTTCCACCATATGTGATTTTCTGGATTTTTTTTTCTCATTTTGTCTGTCATAGTTGACGTGTACCTATGATGAAAATTACAGGCCTCTCTCATCTTTTTAAGTGGGAGAACTTGCACAATTGGTGGCTGACTAAATACTTTTTTTCCCCACTGTATACAGGGGGTACTGGTACCGAGTCAATGTGCGGGGGTACAGGTTAGTCGAGGTAATTTGTACAAAGTGACTATGCATAGATAATAAACAGCGAGTAGCAGCAGTGTAAAAACAAAAGGGGTAAATAGTCAAATAGTCCGGGTGGCCATTTGATTAATTGTTCAGCAGTCTTATGGCTTCGGGGTAGAAGCTGTGAAGGAGCCTTTTGGACCTAGACTTGGCGCTCCGGTACCGCTTGCCGTGCGCTAACAGAGAGAACAGTCTATGACTTGGGTGACTGGAGTGACTGGAGTCTTAGAACAGTTACTACAGTAAACATAGTCGGTACAATCATGTTTGTAGTGACGTCACTCACCGTAGACCCAGGCGACAGCGATGCACTCAAAACAGGCAATGAACAGCAGACTGGTCCCACTGGGACCGTACGAGTCAATCAACTGAAAGAGGACTATCCCATTCTGATGGACGGACAGATGGACATGGATGTCAGAGGTAAACTTTGAACTTTTTCATCAGATTTGATGTTCCTATTGCTATTGAAGAGTTTACTCTCCCTCCCTCCATCTCTATTTTTCTCTGTCTCCCACCCTCTATATCTCTGTCTTCTACCACTCCCTATCTCCTTCCATCTTCCCCTCCTCTCTCCTACCTCAGTGATGAGAGGCAGGCCCAGTAGGAAGCAGACTACAGCGATGACTAGTACTAAGATCTCTCTCCGGCCAGGCCTCCGCAGTACACCAGGGAACATGTCAGTGATGGATGTGGCCAAGCTCTCTACACACACAAACTGGGAGGGAACACACACAACATGTTTACAACACACACATGCACAAAGATGTATCCTGTCAACTGAAAATGACACATTAACTGATTTAAGCTTAATAAACAAAATACAACTCTATCAAACACACACTTGCACTGTTGCACACACACAGACACATAGACACACACACGCACACACACACACACACATACACACACACATACACACACACACACATACACACACACACATACATACACACACACACACACATACACACACACACACACCAACATGTACCTGTACAGTACCTGGCTGTCCAGGCCCAGTAAGATGACCATAAGAAAGAAGAGGACAGCCCAGAACTGGGCCCCTGCTATCAGGGACACGGCTTTGGGATAGGCGATAAAAGCTAGACCAGGTCCTGTAGGAAACAGCCCAGACACACACACACACACACACATTCTTTTATTAGTCTTTGCAGGTAAATATCACTGGACTGAGAAATACAGTATGGAATTGCTGTTGATGTGTTGGTTTAATGCTGTGTGGAGGAGACCAGTTGAGATAGAGGTTTTATGGTAAATATGGTGCATTGGGCTAAAGTGCCCTCTTGTGGCCATTATTGGTTACGACCGTGAGCAGTATCGTACCTATAGCACAGGTTTCTCTGTCTCTACTGGGAGAGATACTGGGAGTGTTGGCTCTTGTTCCACCCCAGCACTAACATACTTATTTCACATCAACTAATTATAGTCTTCAGTTCTGGACCACAATTTGTTTGATCAAATATGTCTGTGCTGGGCTGGAACAAACACTTGCACACCCAGTACATCTTTAGGACCGGAGTTGGAGAACCGAGCTTCACACAATATCTAACAGAAATGAATGAATGTCATTCTATATCAACTTGACCGCTGCAGTGAGGAATGTGAGAAAGGGATGAAGACGAGGAAGGAGGAGAAAGAAGAGGGGGATGTGGAGGAAAGGGGCCTGCCTCCTTTAACGACTTCATTCATGTCCACGTTGAGTGAGTGAGCCATGAATCCCAGTACGGAGAAGACGGCAAATCCAGCGAAGATGCTGGTGGCACTGTTGAGAATGCAGAGTGCCACGCAATCCCTGGAACACAACAAGGTGTGTCAAGTCACAATCATACAGTCGTGGTCAAGTTTTGAGAATGACACAAATATTAATTTTCACAAAGTCTGCTGCCTCAGTTTTTATGATGGCAATTTGCATATACTCCAGAATGTTATGAAGAGTGATCAGATGAATTGCAATTAATTTGCCATGAAAATGAACTTAATCCCAAAAAAACATTTCCACTGCATTTTAGCCTTGCCACAAAAGGACCAGCTGACATCATGTCAGTGATTCTATTGTTAACACAGGTGAGAGTGTTGACGAGGACAAGGCTGGAGATCACTCTGTCATGCTGATTGAGTTAGAATAACAGACTGGAAGCTTTAAAAGGAGGGTGGTGCTTGAAATAATTGTTCTTCCTCTGTTAACCATGGTTACCTGCAAGGAAACACGTGCCGTCATCATTGCTTTGCACAAAAAGGGCTTCACAGGCAAGGATATTGCTGCTAGTAAGATTGCACCTAAATCAACCATTTATCGGATCATCAAGAACTTCAAGGAGAGAGGTTAAATTGTTGTGAAGAAGGCTTCAGGGCGCCCAAGAAAGTCCAGCAAGCGCCAGGACCGTCTCCTAAAGTTGATTCAGCTGCAGGATCGGGGCACCACCAGTGCAGAGCTTGCTCAGGAATGGCAGCAGGCAGGTGTGAGTGCATCTGGACGCACAGTGAGGCAAAGTCTTTTGGAGGATGGCCTGGTGTCAAGAAGGGCAGCGAGGAAGCCACTTCTCTCCAGGAAAAAACATCAGGGACAGACTGATATTCTGCAAAAGGTACAGGGATTGGACTGCTGAGGACTGGGGTAAAGTCATTTTCTCTGATGAATCCCCTTTCCGATTGTTTGGGGTATCCGGAAAAAAGCTTGTCCGGAGAAGACAAGGTGAGCGCTACCATCAGTCCTGTGTCATGCCAACAGCAAAGCATCCTGAGACCATTCATGTGTGGGGTTGCTTCTCAGCCAAGGGAGTGGGCTCACTCATAATTTTGCCTAAGAACACAGCCATGAATAAAGAATGGTACCAACACATCCTCCGAGAGCAAGCTCTCCCAACCATTCAAGAACAGTTTAGTGATGAACAATGCCTTTTCCAGCATGATGGAGCACCTTGCCATAAGGCAAAAGCGATAACTAAGTGGCTCCGGGAACAAAACATCGACATTTTGGGTCCATGGCCAGGAAACTCCCCAGACCTTAATCCCATTGAGAACTTGTGGTCAATCCTCAAGAGGCGGGTGGACAAACAAAAACCCACAAATTCTGACAAACTCCAAGCATTGATTATGCAAGAATGGACTGCCATCAGTCAGGATGTGGCCCAGAAGTTAATTGACAGCATGCCAGGGTGGATTGCAGAGGTCTTGAAAAACACTGCAAATATTGACTCTTTGCATAAACTTAATGTAATTGTCAATAAAAGCCTTTGACACTTATGGAATGCTTGTAATTATACTTCAGTATTCCATTGTAACATTTGACAAAAATATCTAAAAACACTGAAGCAGCAAACTTTGTGAAGAACAATACTTGTGTCATTCTCAAAACTTTTGACCACGACTGTACAGTGTTTGCTTATTCCACCTCACATGAGAACAATGAACGAATTATCAATTTACATTTACCAGTGTCATTTTAGCTATATTAGCTCGAACGAAACAGTTGAAGGTATTTGAGGTGCGCTTGATTTAGCATGTTTGCACTTTTGGGACTATTCCATTGGTTCTATTGTACACAGCAAACTACATCAAGCACAGCTCAAGTGTTGGAAAACATGTGGCATAATTATGTGTTTGACCCAGGTCTGGGTGATCCAACTCAAATAACGACAATAGGGACCTAGCATGCCACTCTAAATCAATGTGAGAGGATAGAGGGACCTAGCATGCTACTCTAAATCAATGTGAGAGGATAGAGGGACCTAGCATGCTACTCTAAATCAATGTGAGAGGATAGAGGGACCTAGCATGCTACTCTAAATCAATGTGAGAGGATAGAGGGACCTAGCATGCTACTCTAAATCAATGTGAGAGGATAGAGGGACCTAGCATGCTACTCTAAATCAATGTGAGAGGATAGAATGACCTAGCATGCTACTCTAAATCAATGTGAGAGGATAGAGGGACCTAGCATGCTACTCTAAATCAATGTGAGAGGATAGAAGGACCTAGCATGCTACTCTAAATCAATGTGAGAGGATAGAAGGACCTAGTATGCTACTCTAAATCAATGTGAGAGGATAGAGGGACCTAGTATGCTACTCTAAATCAATGTGAGAGGATACCGTTTTGAAAGAAAAGCTGTGTGCAGTTTTGCACTTTTGAGACTATTCCATTGGTTCTTATCGTAAAGCGTAAACTAAATCAAGCACAGCTGAAGTATTTGAAAATATTTGACGTATTTAATCATTCAAATAGAGTTTTGACAGGAAAGCTGTGTGCTGTGATGTGTGACACTGACTTGTAACAGTCATTGTTGTACTTGTTGTAGCTGCCCAGAGAGGTGAGGACACCCTGACACACAGCGTAGGAGAAAAACACCTGGGTCCCTGCATCACGCCACACCTAGAGAGAGAGGGAGAGGGGGGAGAGGGATGGAGGGATGGAGTTAGAGAGAGTGAGAGGGATGGATGGAGGGAGGGAGAGGGATGGAGGAACGGAGGAGAGAGAGAGAGGGGGTAGGTATTGAGGAAGGGAGAAGAGAGAGAGAGGCAAGGAGAGAGGGAGAGAGAGGGGGAGGTATGCAGGGAAAGAGAGGGGGAGAGAGAGAGATGGAGGGAGGAGAGAGGAGAGGGAAGGAGGGACATAGGAAAGAGAGTGAGAGGGATGGAGGAAGGAGAGAGGAGAGGGAAGGAGGGAGGTAGGAAAGAGAGTGAGAGGGATGGAGATAGGGAGGAGAGAAAGAGGGGGGCAGAGTACAGGATAAAAGAATTCCCAGTTTACTGCCACATGTTCAGCTACTTTCACACCATTAAAGAAAACAAAAAACTGTCAAACCCATGTGGTTGTCATCAAATGCATCATGTAGAGCCATAAAACATAGGATAAATTGCTCTGTCAAGGCTGACAACAATCAACTACAACCTGTGTAACATCAGGTTTGTCTAATGCCAATAATCAGGGCTCTCTTCTGTCTTTCTCAGGCCAACACCCATCTGTGTGTCCGTTTATGTGCGCGTGTGTGTGTGCATGCGTGGCTGCCTGTGTCTGCTTGCACTTCCTATGTGTGTGTGTTGACAGCATCAACCCCATCAGCAGACCCTCAGCAGACCCAGTCATAGCAGCATCTGGTTAGCGTTAGCAGGAGGGCGATTGGGCCTGGGAGGCCTGCAGTCTGCCCAATTACCCAGTCCATTATCCATCCAGTATACACCACATACTATCACAGCCAGCTGGGATGGGCCCCTTCATTTCTCCTTTCTCTGTCCATACACAGACCCCTAAACCTCTTCTCTCTGTCTATACACAGACCCCTAAACATCTTCTCTCTGTCTATACACAGACCCCTAAACATCTTCTCTCTGTCTATACACAGACCCCTAAACATCTTCTCTCTGTCTATACACAGACCCCTAAACCTCTTCTCTCTGTCTATACACAGACCCCTAAACCTCTTCTCTCTGTCTATACACAGGCCCCTAAACCTATTCTATCTGTCTATACACAGACCACTAAACTAGTACACAACCCTCATTCCAGACTTCTTCTCCAAATCCAAAATAAAACACATTGCATGCTAGCGAACACACGTTTTTTCCCGGGTCTGTTCTTCAGCTGTGCCGGGACACAGGGTTACATAACCGATCATCAACCGGACCCTGAAGTGTATTTATTTGGCCATCGTTCCAGTCGAAGTCGCTAAGGATTCCCACGCCAGCGCCCCCGTCCTCTCAATCCTCCCCCAGGTCTGTAATTGCTTAAGCGACTTTTCTCACACACTACACCTGTGATCTTGAAGTTGTTGGGTTGGTGACTATCCTTTTTTCCGCAGATGATACGACACATCTTTCTTGGCGCATGTTTGCTGGGATACTTAGAAAGATGCTGTTGTACAGTCATTTAGTTGTTTGAGAATCAGTGCTTTAGCCATAAAGTTAATTAACATAATATTATTCCTCCTCCCCAATGTTGGCGTCTTGCTCTCACTACGGATAAACAGCACGTTTCCTTTTAAAATAGACTGGTTGAAATATGATACAAAGAAACAAACTCACAACAGCTCATGACACTGCCCAAATACCCAGCAGGCTTCACTTTACCGCAGTCAACACCCTTTTTGAGCCTCCTCCCAATCCGACGAGCCCCACACAACAGGAAGCAAAGTTGGAGGATAGTTGACCCCTGAAACGAGGCTTGACCTCTCCGGGGACCGCGACACCGGACCCCAGAAGCCATCATGTCACATGCCAAGCTGTACTAAGGTAATCCATACCAAATAATGTCTATTTTGTGGGACTCTCTGGCACCTGGAGAAATCGTCTGGATGCCCGAGTGTTTGAGCGTTGCCATTGACGCTTGTGAGACTTCTATCATTGGACTACGACCAAAGAGTATCTTAAATGAATGAGTGGGGAAAATACAAAACTGACCCAAGATCAGCTTCTAGGGGCAACTTCATCCTGCTCCGGGAGGATGGTGTTATTGTTACTGTGTGTTGATGTTATGGTGTGTTGGGGTTACTGCTTAACTTTAAAGGGTCTTGGTTTGCTTTTCTTGCTAACACCCCAGTTCCGCTTTGGCATTGTGAGCAGAGGAAGAGAGAGAGCCACTGCTAGAGAACATAGTAGAGGAAACAGCGTCTACCATCTTCACTCCCTACTGCCACCTTCACTCCCTACTACCATCTTTCCTCCCTACTACCATCTTTCCTCCCTACTACCATCTTCACTCCCTACTACCATCTTTCCTCCCTACTACCATATTTCCTCCCTACTACCATTTTTCCTCCCTACTACCATCTTTACTCCCTACTACCATCTTTCCTCCCTACCACCATCTTTACTCCCTACTACCATATTATCCCTACTACCATCTTTACTCCCTACTACCATCTTTACTCCCTACTACCATCTTTCCTCCCTACTACCATCTTTCCTCCCTACTATCATCTTTACTCCCTACTACTATCTTTAGTCCCTACTACCATCTTTACTCCCTACTACCATCTTTACTCCCTACTACCATTTTTACTCCCTACTACCATTTTTAGTCCCTCCTACCATTTTACTCCCTACTACCATCTTTACTCCCTACTACCATCTTTACTCCCTACTACCATATTTACTCCCTACTACCATCTTTACTCCCTACTACCATATTTTCTCCCTTCTGCCATCTTCACTCCCCACTACCATCTTTACTCCCTACTACCATCTTTACTCCCTACTACCATCTTCACTCCCTACTACCATCTTTCCTCCCTACCACCATCTTTACTCCCTACTACCATATTATCCCTACTACCATCTTTACTCCCTACTACCATCTTTACTCCCTACTACCATCTTTCCTCCCTACTACCATCTTTCCTCCCTACTATCATCTTTACTCCCTACTACTATCTTTAGTCCCTACTACCATCTTTACTCCCTACTACCATCTTTACTCCCTACTACCATTTTTACTCCCTACTACCATTTTTAGTCCCTCCTACCATTTTACTCCCTACTACCATCTTTACTCCCTACTACCATCTTTACTCCCTACTACCATATTTACTCCCTACTACCATCTTTACTCCCTACTACCATATTTTCTCCCTTCTGCCATCTTCACTCCCCACTACCATCTTTACTCCCTACTACCATCTTTACTCCCTACTACCATCTTCACTCCCTACTACGATCTTTACCTCCCTACTACCATCTTTAGTCCCTACTACCATCTTTACTCCCTACTACCATCTTTACTCCCTACTACCATCTTTACTCCCTACTACCATCTTTCCTCCCTACTACCATATTTTCTCCCTACTACCCTCTTTCCTCCCTACTACCATCTTTACTCCCTACAACTATCTTTAGTCCCTACTACCATCTTTAGTCCCTACTACCATCTTTACTCCCTACTACCATCTTTACTCCCTACTACCATTTTTACTCCCTACTACCATTTTACTCCCTACTACCATCTTTACTCCCTACTACCATCTTTACTCCCTACTACCATATTTTCTCCCTACTACCCTCTTTCCTCCCTACTACCATATTTACTCCCTACTACCATCTTTACTCCCTACTACCATCTTTACTCCCTACTACCATCTTTACTCCCTACTACCATCTTTCCTCCCTACTATCATCTTCACTCCCCACTACCATCTTTACTCCCTACTACCATCTTTACACCCTACTACCATCTTCACTCCCTACTACCATCTTTACTCCCTACTACCATCTTTAGTCCCTACTACCATCTTTACTCCCTACTACCATCTTTACTCCCTACTACCATCTTTACTCCCTACTACCATCTTTCCTCCCTACTACCATATTTTCTCCCTACTACCCTCTTTCCTCCCTACTACCATCTTTACCCCCTACTACCATCTTTACTCCCTACTACCATCTTTCCTTCCTACTACCATCTTTACTCCCTACTACCATCTTTCCTCCCTACTACCATCTTTCCTCCCTACTACCATCTTTACTCCCTACTAACATCTTTCCTCCCTACTACCATCTTCACTCCCTACTACCATCTTTCCTCCCTACTACCATCTTTACTCCCTACTACCATCTTTACTCACTACTACCATCTTTACTCCCTACTACCATCTTTACTCCCTACTACCATATTTCCTTCCTACTACCATCTTTACTCCCTACTACCCTCTTTCCTCCCTACTACCATCTTTCCTCCCTACTACCATCTTCACTCCCTACTACCATCTTTCCTCCCTACTACCATCTTTACTCCCTACTACCATCTTCACCCCATACTACCATCTTTACTCCCTACTACCATCTTTACTCCCTACTACCCTCTTTATTCCCTACAACTAACAGTTCTGTCCTAGTCAAAACTAAGTTCTTACGCATTGTTATTATACCAGGTCTTCCCCCGTGTCCCATCAGTCTTACCCCAGGTTCCAAGATCTTGTCCATTTGAGGCCAAAGATAGTACTTTAGGCCCTCCCCAGCCCCTGGTAGAGTCACACCCCGGATAAACAGGATGAAGAGCATCAGGTAGGGGAACGTTGCTGTGAAGTACACCACCTGTGGTCACACATGAAGATACACTTGAGCAGACAGACACACAGACACACAAAGAGATTGTACATACTGAAACACGGAGGGACTATCTGGACTTGGCCAACAAGAAACACTCATTTTAGTTTTCCCTTGCAACACGTTTTGCTGCGGTGTGCCCTAATGAATTTGATCCTGTTGTTTTGGTCTGTATGGGCTCACCTTGCCTGTAGATTTGACTCCCTTCCAGATGCAGAAGTAGCAGATGATCCAGGCCAGCAGCAGACAGAGAGCCAGGTCCCAATGCACAGCTCCCAGAGACACATTATCTGACGTCCTCAACACCCGACGACTGGGGAACACCACACACACACATATGCAAGCACACACACACACACACACACACACACACACATAAACACATACACACACACACACACACACACACACACACATGAATGCACACACACTTAAATGCACACACACACACCAGGCAGTAAGATGCTCAGAACCAGGGCGTGCTGCTTAGACCATTGCACCACGGCAGTTCACAAATGTCTAGCAAGAAGGGAGAGTACTTGATGATAATAAATGGAAACAGCCCATGTTTTAAAATTATTATTTCGTTTTATGCTTTCCCCAAACCGTAGCCCTAACCTTAACCATTTGGAATCAATACCTAAACTTAACCCTTTGAGTTGTTTTGGGTTTAACCCTGTAGCCACGCGGAATTAACCCAGTAACCACAAGGAATTAATGGGTCACAAATCGACGTTCATCCAATTAGGTCAAAGCCCGAAGTGAAACTATGAGATCAAGTTGCACGCACACACACACATACACACACACACACACACAAACACACACACACACACACACACACACACACACACACAAACAGAGTAAGGTTAGACACCCTACCATGACCCTCTATGTACTACATACCATCTTAGACAAGGTGTTTTATTTCAGAGATCCTCTCCCCACACAAATCTAACCTATACAAATTCACAGTGACAGCCGACCCGACATAAAAACATGTTATTTTTCCAACTTTATAGTCTCCATATGGAGTCTCTGCACGAATACAGAGATAAAATAGCATCAGCATGATACATACAGATGTTCCATTTCACCCAGTTTAGTTTAGAGGGCTTTAGTTTAGACTTTGAAACCCGAAGAAAGGACACATATTGTTCTCATTTAGAAGAAAATGCTTTAGAGTGCTGTTCTCAACCCATTTCCCAATCCTGCACAACTTGGATACACCATCAGGAATGTATCATGTGGGAAGAACCATGGCCTTTTACGAAATCACCTACATTTAAGACTAGTCTAAAAAAACAACAACACGGAACTTGAACCCAAAGGAATCCATATTGAGCGCTGTAATTGGTCATTTTATGGTTTTCTCCAGGCAGTAATTGGCTAATTTCCCTTACCCTGTGTTCTACTGGGCTGCTGGGCCGTTGGGCGGGCCCTATATTGTCTGTCAGCATGACTCATCATCATCACTATCAGTATCACTCCACACCCCACTGATAAAGAAGATCCACGCTGTCGGTGTAGCTTTAGTCATGGGATCATTGAGGAATGCTCTGTTGATGATGATATGCCTTCTACCAAGAGACCTCAGCAGTTTTATCTACACTGTAGGAGTGTAGCAATGTAGGACTGTAGTAGCCTATGTGTGGGAAGTCTGTGAACCCCTGATCAGTATGTGTGTGTTGGGTGGGGGTGGATTTCAGAGGTTACCATTGGTGCGTGTGTGTATTTCAGAGGTTATCATTGGTTTCAAACTTACGCCCAAAACTCCTCCTCGGGAGACGTGATATACATGGTTTCCTTACTGAAAGCGAAAGAGGGGGTAAACAAATGAATAAGCAGTGAGAAATAGCTAAAGGAACCATATGATGTACAATACAGTAATCTCAATGTATGCATGACTGTACCTCATCAACACCCAGTGTATCTGATATCTTCAAAGTACAATAAGGAGGCCTACCTGAACGTGTAGTAGTCATTATAGTCAGTCTGATTGTGAAGGAAGGACCAGTCTGAGTCCAACTGGGAGAGTGTGGGTTTAAGAACATGGTGCTAAAATTGTGGCAGTTCTCTGTGAGAATGTTAGAGCGAGAGAGAGAGACAGAGAGAGAGAGAGAGAGAGAGAGAGAGAGAGAGAGAGAGAGAGAGAGAGAGAGAGAGAGAGAGAGAGAGAGAGACAGAGAGAGAGAGAGAGCGAGAGAGAGAGAGAGAGAGCGAGAGAGCGAGAGAGCGAGCGAGAGAGCGAGAGAGCGAGCGAGAGAGCGAGAGAGCGAGAAGAGCGAGCGAGAGAGAGAGAGAATTAGTGAGTGAGTGAGTATGTGGGCGTAAGTAGGTACGTGCACATGTGTATCTATGTGTCTGTGTGTGTCTGTGTGTGTGTCTGTGTCTATGTATGTGTGTGTCTGTGTGTGTATGTCTCCTGTGTGTGTGTCTGTGTTGAGTTCCTGTACCAGTATTCCACTCGTTGTCACAGGTGGACCAGGGCAGTGGATTCCTGAAGGAGTTGAAATAGGTAGAACAGACCCCAGGCTAGCACCACTATGTAATAGATGTTCAAGTACGCCACAATCACTTGGGATGCAATTCCCACTCCTGCAGATGGAAAAAGTAAAGTCAGGTTAACACTTGATAAGGTGACCGTTCTTTAAATAACTTAGTAACTTAGCACAGTGGTCAAACCATGGATCTGGAACCATGGAACTACAGGGTGTGCAGGCTTTTGGTCCAGCCCCAGCACTACAATACCTGAATAAACAAACATCTAATTGAGACTGATAAGTTGAATCGCGAGTGTTTAGTACTGGGCTGGAACAAAAGCCTGCTTACTACCTAGCAAATTACTGTTAGATTTGGAAAATGACAGTCTAATATATTTGTTTTTAATCAATGTCTTTGTATACAGCAGCATCTCATGAATTTAGCCTGAAACAACACCTTTGAATCCCTGTCTGACTGTCATAGGGCCCGTTTCCCGGACACAGATAATGGATAGTCATGTTAACAGTTAAATGTAACTAAATGTAATCTACGTAATCTCCAAAAGTAATTATTTATCATGACAGGGCCATAAACAGTAACTAGTAATGCTGCACACTCCAAGAAAGGTTAAAATCTCACCTTTCTGGTAAAAATAGTTATAAATTGCTGAGGAGTAGTCACTTTTGAAGACACAAGCTCAAGTACACAGTACAAATATTATACAAATATAAAAATATGAAATATCTTATATTATGTATTTCCTATTCGACAAAACTGTATGAATAAGGCTTGAAATGACATATGCTTTCTAAATATAGTATAATCTAATTATAAAACGACTAACTATAAGATATCACCTTCCTCATAACTGTAAAATACCTATTTGTATGTTTAGTGTTAGAGAAAATGTGCATATTTTCTAAAGGTCTCTCTTGATCAAAATGTCTGCCCCCATCGCTGTGAACAATT